>NW_018127976.1:1514577-1525488 GCF_001952655.1 Monopterus albus | reverse complement strand
TCTGGAGAGAGTTTGCTGCACTGAAAGTAAAGGGGCTGAATAATTTTGCACGCCCAATGTTTCAGTTTTTTATTTGTTAAAAACGTTTGAAATATCCAATAAATTTCGTTCCACTTCATGATTGTGTCCCACTTGTTGTTGATTCTTCACAAAAAATTACAGTTTTATATCTTTATGTTTGAAGCCTGAAATGTGGCAAAAGGTCACAAAGTTCAAGGGGGCCGAATACTTTCGCAAGGCACTGTATGTGTGTGTGTGTGTGTATATATGCGTGTACAGGTCTCTATAGGTACTTTATTTTCTCATTTCCTAATGCACATTCCTTTGTTTGGTTGCACATTAATTCCTTGCTTTCTGTTCTCTCAGCCTATATTGTTTACTTGCCCTTTGTTTTTGCCTTACATAAGGATATGTGCATACACATTGAGAGCCACTGTACCGGAGTCAAATTCTTCATGTGTCCAACATACCTGGGCAATAAAGCAGATTCTGATTCTGTTATAAAAACAACAATCTAAGTGTTTTGGTAAAGTTATGTGCTGTAGCTGTTTCTTGGGAAATGAAGCCTGATTTCAGTTACTGTGTGAAGATCCCTGGAGTCTTGTTATCACAGTGAGCTTACCAGGTTTACTTCTAGCAAGGCACTCTACCTAAATCATTAAACCACTTTCACATTACATACAATAGAACTGTTTTAGTTGACCCACTGTTAATACAAAAATATTGATTAGTTTTAAATGTTGATTGTTTTGGGGTAGACAGTGAGCTGTCATTACCCCACTCTCCACAGATTCTAGCCACACAGAGCATCTTGGTGCTCATAATACCTAATAAACCTTGATGCAAAATTGTTAAAAAAAAAAATCATGAAATCCACTGCGGTATGTGACCTTATTAAAATTTCCTGTAATGTCTTGTGTATTTCATTTCATCAGAATTACAGTAACCCTCATAACATAATGCATTATGTATGTGTTATATTGCATCATTCCAACAGAAATAAGGGCTTCAGGGGAAAACTTACTGAGCATGTCAGATCCAGGTCTGATGTTGTCTCCACAGATGGTGCTGGATATGTTCAGTGTGCGTGCTTCAGTGGTGAGCGGGACAGCCACACCAATTAGTCTATAATGAAAACACTAGATCACAGCAGAGTAAATACACCTCCTTCAAAACATGTCTAAAGCGCACATCTTACTGAACTACACTGATCACTTTAATAGGCACACCTGTCAAATTGTATGCACTTCAAAGCAACACTTCCACCTTAACATCTGTGTTTATGAAGCTCAAAATGTTTCAGTTTTTGATATAATTATCACAAATGTATAAATTCAATTTTGTGTTTATTATTGAGGTCATAGTTAAAGGTGGTGTTTTACTGGACTACATTATATTCAGAGATGTCTCTATATTTTGTCCTCCCCAGCTACATGCATCAGGGGGTCAGAATATTAGGAACACTTCTGCATATAATGTAGTCCAGTAAAACATCACCTTTAACTGTGACCTCAATAATAAACACAATTGAATTTATACATTTATTTCAAAGTGCAATTTCAGCAAAAACATTTTCACTGTCATAAACATAGATGTTAAGACAAGTGTTTTGTAAATATACAGTGTATATTTTGTCACTGTGTATGCAGTCATAACCTATATAGACTCTCTCCTGTGTACTACACACATAAACACATCTGTTAGATCTTTCAAACATGTCTATTCTACTGATGCATGCCATACATTTCTACCACTGTGTGTAGCTGTATAAGAACTCGGCAAGTGCTGCTGTCCTGCTAATACCAAAGGAATAAAAGCTGCAGTGGGGCAGTGAAACATGAAGGGCTGCTGCCTATATTATGACATTTTTCTTTTACTCTGTCTCTCCTGCTTGCTTTAACCTGGTTTTATTAGCCAACTGATGGGCGGCCCTCTCTTTGCTGTTTAAATGGCTATAGCTTGCAGCTACACAGAAAATGCACATACAGTATCCTGTGTGTTGTTTGGGTTTAACACCTCTGCTAAGAGTGGGCATGCTAATCAAGCTGGCAACTCTGAGTCTAGACTCAGATATTTTGTTTTGCTTTATTCATTTCATTTCTTGGAAAATGAGGGGCTCTGAAATTGTTTGGGTGTTAGTGAAGAAAAGTGTTAGGCTAAACAGAGTGCAAAAGATAATTTATACCTGTTCCAAATGGCCAGTACTGGAAAACATATTTCAATAATATTGTGAAATACAGTGTAAATATTTCACTAATAGGTACAGTGGCAAGAAAAATGTGAACCTTTTGGAATTTCATGGTTTTCTGCATTAATTTGTCATAAAATGTGATCTGTGATTCATCTAAGTCAAGAATACTGACAAATATAATGTGCCTACAAAAACAACACAAAAAATTCTGATATTTCATGTCTTTATTGAAGTTACTCATCCCCCCCCCTTGGTTTTTATCAGAGTAGCTCTAGTCCACAGCTCCAAACTATGCTAACACCTGCCTCCAATTTTTGAGGTCATTAACTCAAGGGTTCACATACTTTTTCCACTAGCACTATGAGGTTTTTATGGTTTTTCTCAATAAAGACATGAGAGATCAGAATTTTTTGTGTTATTTTAGGCACATTATATCTGTCAATACTCTTGACTTAGATGAAGATTAGATCACATTTTATGACAAATTAATGCAGAAAACCATGAAATTCCAAAAGGTTCACATACTTTTTATTGCCACTGTGGATAAACGATCTACCCCACACATCAGGTGACTGAAGTGACTCCTTACAAAGGAACAGAGCACCCTATTTTAGCTGTTTTAACCACCACATATTAAAAACTAGATTTTGCCCCCTTCGATAACCTGTGGCCACTGGCCCCACGGGCTCCCCCAGACCTTTCACAGCGTTTTTCAGATTGTGTCAGGAATCGGCGCATGAAGCTGCCAATAATGTCAAGAGGTGAACTCAATTATATAGCCAGACAAGTAAAAGCAAAAGCTGTCTCTTTAATAAGAGCAATGGTAACAAACCAAAATGATACAGAAAACTGATGAAACAAGAAACACACTCTCAGGTCGGTAATACAGGCCAGGGTCAGAGCCAGCAAACTTACACATACAAGGTATCCACGAAAGCACAGTCCAAAAGGAAGTCCAAAGCTCGAAACACAGAAAACACAATCAGAATCAGAGGGGTTAGGCAGTACTCGGTGGTCACAAGGTATTCCGTGATCAGAGATGGAATAAGGTGCAAGGAAAAATGCTGTAAGGGTCTGAACGTGAGTCTAGAATGATCTGGCAACTTCCCGGTGGGGGAAAGCTGCTGTAGTGGTTAAAACAAACAAGCTACATTTAATATACAATAGGTAATAGAATATAGTAAGAGTGTGTAGATTACATGTAGTTACTATATGCAGTGGTCAATTAATAACTAATTTTTGCAAGCCCTCTGTACTATGTCAGCTCACACAAAATAGTTTGTGTGCGCTGAAGCAAGAACATTTTGGGTTCAGGGCCTGTTTTTTTAACCCATCGGGTCATCCTGATCTGGAGATGACCTATTAACTAGGTTCGGGAATTAGTGGGGGAGCCAAAAGTGAGCAGTGCAGTATGCTGCTGGAGTAGTGTAGTGTGTGTGCGTGTGGAAGAAGGACATTTGAGTAAGACCCCAGCCGGGGGGACGTGACAGACTTGACTGTGCTTATGACCTAAAAGAGACTAACTGACTTTGTGACAATTTTCTTGTCTAATACTGCATTTATTTCCTGCAGGAATGGTGACTCTGTCCCCTATCACTTAGTCTGCCAAACTATTGAACTGCCTTGAATTATTGTAATGTTAAATTATCATTGGCATTTTAGTGATTTGTCTGTGAATTAATTTAGCTCACATCAGGTACTACCACCACACTGCCTATAACGGGGTGAAAACAGGTGTAAACAATAACCACTGATTAAAGTAAAAAGTCCAAAGCTGAGGTGAAACTGAAACAGGACGTAATGTCAAAATAAAAGCATGGGAACACAAACAGGCGGGACAGAATCTTGACAGACTGTTGATTCAGTGCCAGTGTTTTTCAGTTTTCAGTCCATCATCCATAATTTATTTATACCATAGTTACATATGTAACTCTTTTTATAAAAGCTCACTCACATGCATTGGCATTTTAGTGATTTGTCTGTGAATTAATTTAGCTCACATCAGGTACTACCACCACACTGCCTATAACGGGGTGAAAACAGGTGTAAACAATAACCACTGATTAAAGTAAAAAGTCCAAAGCTGAGGTGAAACTGAAACAGGACGTAATGTCAAAATAAAAGCATGGGAACACAAACAGGCGGGACAGAATCTTGACAGACTGTTGATTCAGTGCCAGTGTTTTTCAGTTTTCAGTCCATCATCCATAATTTATTTATACCATAGTTACATATGTAACTCTTTTTATAAAAGCTCACTCACATGGTCTGAAAGTAGCACTGGCCACTGGAGTAAGGAAAAAACATTTGAAAATGATTGTTACATAAGCTATAAGGGGTTTACATTCTCAGAGGGAGGGAGTCAAGACGGCGCCTGTGACTGGCTTTGCCGCTGCTCCTTTTTTAATTTCTTGTATGGTTGTTGTTTTTCTTTTGTTTTATGTTGTTTTATCGGCCTTGTCAGTGAAAACTTGTGTGTCATCTGTTTTGACTTATGATCAGGACACGTTATTCCGCATTAAGGAGTATATGGAAAACAGCGGTTATTACCGGGGCTAGGGATCCAGAGTCTTTCCCTTGGAGTTTTGAGTGCCCCACGTTACCATCGAGTACTTGATGCCAGCCAAGCCCCGCGGCAGAAGAAGGCGGTCAAAACTAAGATGCTATGGTGAGATCATAAACCTGACTGGTATTTGGAAGATATGTTATTAATTAAGGAGGATTAATTTGGTATGGAGTGAGCTGTGTTTGCTGCCGATCATAGGCCATGAGCATGTCTGGGCCCCGACCCGAGTGCTGTTGTCCCATGGTATATCCTTTCAGACCGGAGTGTCCCGACTTGGGGCATCTGATTTTTGGCCCCGCAGGAGCAGGTATGGCTTCCTGTTACTATTTGTCGAATGAAAAGTGAGGACGTTGCTCTGTTAACATCGCGGGATCCAACTGGCCGGCCTACACTGTCTGCTAGGATTGCTCTGCTCAATGCCGACTCTATACAAGGCCTATATTCTTAATGATTTTTTTTATAAAAGAAAACTTGGACTTCTTGTTCCTGACAGAGACCTGGCAGTGGGAACAGGAGTATTTTCATCTGAATGAGCTCTGCCCTCCGGATTGCTCCGTATTCGGGACCCCCCGGGTCTCACATCGTGGTGGTGGTCTTGCGCTCCTTTACCGGAGCCGCTTCTGCTGTAGGCAAATGACCTCTGATATTTTTAACTCATTCGAGCTCCAAATGAGTAAGGTTGGATATATTGACTCATTTTATTGTATTTTGATCTACCGACCTCCCGGCTCTGCACATTTGTTTTTTGAGGAGTTCGCCCTAAGGGTTGAGGATATTCATATGAGTGATCATTGTTGTATGCTATTTAATGTGTCTGGCAATATTGTGCTGCCAGTTCACAGAGTATTTGCTCAAAAACGTGTCATTAATCAAGCTGCACTTGATGGATTTTTGGAGTTGTTTGACCCAAGTTCCTTTTCCAATTGTAAGGATACTGAATCTTTTATGAGCTGTTTTAACAGCCATTGTTTGGATATTTTAGATTATGTTGCACCGGTTAGACAATATACTGTTTCTCATAAAAAACCCTGTCCTTGGATGAATGAAGCCATCTTTTGCCTCAAAAGAGACTGCCGTAAAATAGAGCGTCTGTGGAAGCACAGCAAGTTAGAGGTACACAGGCTGCATCTTAAGAATAGGATGGTGGAGCTGAACGAAATGATAAAGCAGACAAGATCAGCCTATTTTTCTCAGTTGGTTGCTTTAAACAAGAAGAATCCCAAGGTTTTGTTTGATACCATTCGAAATATTGTTACACCGTCAGTTTCTCAAGGCGCTGTGCAGACAGGACAGGATTGTAATGTGTTCTTAAACTTTTTTATAGATAAAGTGCAGGACATTAGGGCAAATATTATTCCTACCTCGAAGAGTCGAATCAATGTGACCCCACCTGTATGTTTTTGGTCATCTTTCTCTCCGGTTATTTTTCAGGATGTGAAGATTTTAATAAGAAAGATTAAGCCATCCACTAGCCCTGTCGATATTTTACCTACATCATGACATCATACCTGACATCAGATTTTAAGTTTGTTTGATTTTATCGGTCCCTGGATTGTGAAACTAATGAATCTCTCACTTGAAACTGGATCTCTCCCTGGTTATTTTAAACATGCGATTGTAAATCCAGTTCTTAAAAAACCGGATCTTGATCATTCTGAGCCAAAGAATTAAAGGCCAATATCAAAACTCCCTTTCATGGCAAAGGTCTTGGAAAAAGTGGTAGCAGGACAGCTTATTACTTTTATGGAGCAGAATAAACTGTTTGATGAATTTCAGTCGGGTTTTCGGAAGATACATTCCACTGAGACCACTTTACTTAAAGTCTCAAGTGATATAAGGATGGCCGCGGACTCCGGTCGCTATACAGTCCTGGTTTTATTAGATTTAACATCTGCTTTTGACACTGTCGATCATGGAATCTTGATAGGTCGGCATCAGTCTGAACTAGGGTTCTCTGGATCTGTCCTTCAGTGGTTCTCTTCGTATCTTAGCAATCAAACTTTTAATGTCGCTATAAATAATGTTATGTCAGATGTGGCTGGTTTGTCATGTGGTGTTCCACAGGGGTCAGTCTTGGGTCCACTTTTATTTCAGTTATATACCTATCCTCTTGGTCTGATAATTCAGTGTTTTAAGAAGGTGTTTTATCATATCTGTTGCAATAAGTCAACTGTGAATCGTCTTCAGATTGTGCAGAATGCTGCAGTGAGGCTTTTTTCTGGAACCCCTAGAAGAGCTCATATTACGCCTGTCTTATTTTAACTTCACTGGTTACCAGTCAGGTTTAGAATTGACTTTAAAATTTTAGTGCTAACATTTAGGGCACTTCATGGTCAGGCTCCTCAGTATATTGCTGACCTGACCCCATATTTCCCAAAGCGTGTTCTCTGTTCCTCAAGTCAGGCCATTTTGGTGGTCCCCAAAACCTGTCTGAAGACTGGGGGGGGACCTGTCTTTTCGGGCTGTGGCTCCTAGACTGTGGAATGCATTGCCCCTGCCACTGCGTATGGCCAAATCTGTTGGTGGTTCAGGCTTTTAGTTGATTTGATAGTTATGTTTTAATTTATTTTTATCATAGTTTTTATATATCTGTTGGTGTTGTTGGCATATTGTTGTTTTGTTTGTTTTGCGTCCTGCATTGCTGACTTTGTGAAGCACTTTGTGATTTTATCTGTGAAAGGTGCTATATAAATAAACCTTTACTTTTACCTTTACTTACTTATATCGGTTACTGTTATTGTGTCTATCAATGAAGAACGCAATCCATTTAACTTGGAGAACCTTCTTTATTGCACTAACACATTTTAGCACTGAGCTATCATCAGGGTGATTTACACTGTGTGTAAAACAGACTATATATAGGCAAGTGTTTATGTTTGCAGTCATTTTTGTAAGGGTTTTTGTGACTGCTATTTTTTTCATTTTGTTGTGTACTTTTATGATGAAGTTTCAGTGCTGGAGGTGCAGAATCCATTGGCGCTAGGGCCATCTATGTACATGTATCTAACTCTCGGCGGCTAATTGATGAGGATTAAAACTAGGGGTGTGAGTCCTTTTATAAATCAGAGATTCTTGAACAAACAAACGTTGTGGAAATTTTTTTTCGATAGCACATTTTTTTATAACTGACATTTATACGCTCACATGTTTTATCATTTGGGATTAAATTTATAAATGGGACAAATGGTACATACTTTGATGCCAGAAAAAATTTAGTTGTGCTTTGCATAATGACAATAAAGATTCTTGACTACTTTGATCTGCGCCGACACAGGGGGCTATTGATCTAGAAGGATTTCGTTTTTGGTATGTACATAGTAAAACTGCGCTGCTGGTTTTAATTTCTTTTTTGGTGGACGGAGTTTGGTGATATTACCTCCTCCTCTGCCATATTCTCCACTGCGTGTGTGCATGTGGTGCTCGTCGCAAAGTCAGACAGGCAGTCAGGGAAGAAAATTGCACACGCATTGCGCTTTTTCTTCAATACTGGTAATAAGCAAATGTGCAATGTATGATAACCGTCAATTTTCATACCATGGTATACCATGAAACCGGTATATCTGTCCCAGAAGACAATAAAAATTTCTTTATCCTAATTAGCTGCATCAGTGGAGATGTAACTAATGTTGCTCAAAAATGTGTAACATGGGCAGTCATGGCCAAAATATTTGTTTCCACACTAGCAGCGATGACTACACATACCACATGGTTACATGTACAGTACCGCACCCCAGATGTACTATATGAGATTTACCTTTTTATTTCCATTTCATAAAAAGGTCACAACAGATTTCAACCAGTAAAAACTGAGAAGTCTACAGTACACTACAGCTCCAGAGCTTGAGGTCAGCAAGCGGACAGCATGGCTTTAAAAGAATGAATTAAAGCTGACCATACTGTAACAGTGTTGCCAGCAGCATGATAATACACTCCTGAACTTTTTAAAATCCGTTTCTCTGTTCTTCAAATCCAATTAACAGATAGAAGGAGCTCTGTGGCACCACACTACATCCATTATTCATTGTGGGTTTTTAGAGAGGATTCTTGGGAGTTCCTGTGAATATTAAAGACCCAAGAGCAGCCAACAGGCCAGATGTGTTACATCCCTCTCATCTGACAGACAACCAGGTCCTTCTCCACTCCTCTTCCCCCTTGCTTTCCCTCACCACCTTTGCTGCAGCTGTAAAGTCGGATAGTTTTTCTGGATTTTGTTGATCTTTGATAAAATCTGCTAATATTGAATGGAAGCTGGATATTAAAATAAATGGACATGTAGTTCCAGTAGATTATCTAAAGTGACAGTGCATAGCAGTACATGACTTGTGCATGTGTTACATGCCAGCTTGACCCATGTATGCTTCATGTAGGGCTTGTTAGCTGACCAGCAGTCTCTGGATAAGCCAGTCAATTATGTAGCTAAGTGCTTGTCAGCAGCAGTACAATGGTTCTTCCATGTATGGTTGGGATTGTTAAAGGTGTACATTTGTGTCCTGACATAACCAGGTCAGCAGTGTCCTTAATATGCAGAAGAATGGTCATGCAGTCAAGGATTTAAATAAGACTAGGCTGCAATTTTGGGAGGTTTTGCTCATTGCTTATTATGTTATTCAAAACCAAGATTTTTACATTCTTGGTTACTGCATGTGCAGGCACTGAGTGATATAACATATACAAAGTTATATTCACAATAATGCCTGAACTGAAAAAAGAGGTAATAAACAATTATGTTTGGTTGCTGTCAAATTATAGTGCATTCCATTGAAACTCAGAATTTGTAGTTGGGAATGACATCACATGCAAGTTAGCTGTGTTTCACTTTCAGCTGACCATAATACCAGTTGAGCCAGGTTTAGCCAATGTTAGCAATACTATGTCCGTGCAGATTCTCAGTCATCCAGGTCATAGTAAGCTGAAAAAACTTCAACTGGACTAGGTTTTTAGGTCGAAGATGTTTCACCTCTCATCCAAGAGGCTTCCTCAGTTCTGAACAAGTTTTTGTCAGTTAGCAATACCGGTTTATAACGCATTATGTGATATACTGTATCTGCAAAAACTTTAGCAATGTGTTTACAGATAGAAGTTAAGTTATGTGTACAACTGCTACAGCTTTTTAGTGATGAACAACCATCTTGGACTTGAGGTTGGGGATGGTAAATGCTCTTATACTTGTACAGCACTTTTCCATGCTTTACAGCACACTCAAAGCACTTTCACACTAGTTGGTCATTCAGCCATTCACACTCACAAATTCACACACCAGTGTTATCACTGGGAGCAACTGGGGGTCCAGTGTCTTGCTTAAGGACACGTCGACATGTTGACTGGACAAGCTGTGAATCAAACCGCTAATCCTCCAGTTAGGAAACAACTCGCTCTACCTCCTGAGCCACAGCCACCCCTGAAGTTGTTCACAGTGCATCTATCTGATGTTTTAACTTCTCACCTTGCCTCCAGGATGTACAGGTGCACTCCAGGACAGTGTGACATTACTTTCACAATGATGCTAGTGGTCAGGCTTGAAAATTTCATTCAGGGAGCAGAGAAAATACTCCTGTTAACAGAAATGTTAAATTACTCTTTATATGGATCCTATGTAAATAGATAAGTCCTACTCTGCTAATATATACAATGATGTGATAGTAGGTGATCAATATTTTGATTTTTTTTAAATAAAAATTCAAAAGCAGTCTTTAATACATTTACATATTGTTAGGTATTTTTAGTCCGATAGATACTGGATAGATACTTTATGTATTAGAAATGTTTAGTGGAGATAGGATGTCTAGTTAGACTGTTAAATGCTTAGTCATGCTTATGAGTTTCTACAGGGTACATCTGGTCAAGGATAACTAGAGAGAAGAGTTGATGACTGTCAGCAGACAGGGTGTTTAATATTATTATTACGACGTGTATAACTGTAGCCTTAGCCATAATATGTTCTTATGCTTAATGTCATGACATGTCACTAGAGGTCATGTGAGAATGTTTTCAGCTACACACCACTTAAACACACACACACACACATTGATTTGCTTCATGCTTTGACTACTGCTATGGCCAGCTGCAAAGCTGGCAACAGAGATGTCGCGGTTGACGTTTCTGTGTAGTATGGGGCTAGCCCAACCGAAGAGATATAATGTATAGGCCTGGTGGG
>NW_018127976.1:1510505-1514429 GCF_001952655.1 Monopterus albus | reverse complement strand
ATATGCGGTCCTGATCTGACTGGTTTTCCTCGATGAGAGTGTGACCCCCTGGTTTCAGTCAAAGTTATGAGCAGTCCCATACATCAACGGGCCGGCCAGAAACTATAGGTAAGCGGAACCTTTGGTTTATACATAAACTCCGCACATTGAATTAATTCTAAATTAAAGTTGATGTGTGGGCTGCCCACTCCCGACGTTCTAAATTGGATCCAAAACAGTAAGGTTAATGAAACACTTTTTTTTCGGTTTTTGAATGCTGTGCTGGTTTGTTCATTGTCACATGTACAGTTAAAAAAAGCACAGTTTCATTTGAGGGGAGTAAATGAGTGTCGTTGATCACAGAATTTGATACCAATAAGGGACATAAAATTCATGTTTTATAAGTGGATTTCTGCTACGTAGTAGCAGTTGTCTCCTCAATTTTTCCATTTCCTTTTTAATTTCCCTCCGGCTGGAGCAGAAGCAGAGACTTATCTCAACAAAACAGATGCTCTCTGATATATTCCACATGTGATAACAGGCACAGGGAAAGTTTTGCTGTTCTCAATGTGTGGGTGGGATAACTGTACAAAAGGCTAATTAAAACGTTTTTCCACAAGTGTATCACGCTGGACAATAGGTTCATTGTGAGAATTCGTTGTGGAGTTAACGTGCCTTGTTCAGCAATGTAATGGCTCCGGGTGGGAAATAGAATTAGTGGGAAAAATTGCATCAGTTTATGGTGACTGCCTGTCCTGTTGAGATAAAACGGTGGAATTGATTGGGAATTAACCCCCAGAAATTGCGCGCAGCAGGGGTTAGCCTGCTGTAGAAGCTTTGCATTTTGATCAGCTTCCACCGGGCCAAGAGACTCTCATAAACGGACAGCGTCACGTGTGGCATATTAATTTTTCATTATGGCTGACTGTGATGTGATTCAGGACTGGAAAAATTGCAAATCGGGCACACTGGGTGCCATCTTATATCAATTGTTGAACAAATGGCTTGGCACACAGGGTTTAAACCAACATTGTGGTGAAAAAGATACATTTTTATACTGGTGTGAGTGTATGTGTGAAAGAGGTATGTTTGGGGCCTATGACGAGGCACCACCAGCAGATGGGGCTGTAAAACTCTTTATTAAACAGGCTGCTCGCTTGACTTCAAAGGCACGTTTCTGCCATAGGAGAGCGAGTTTGTTACAGAGGCACAAAACAGAAGCTAAACTTAAACACTGTGAGACATTTCTGCAAGATTGTGTCTGTTTTTTGGGCAAGTTTGAAAAAATCCAGGGAACCACAGCGACTGTTGAGGCAGCACATGGTCCTTCTAGTGATGCGGGATGCACACCCTCTGCCCCTCCTCCTCCCGCACAAGCTGCAGAGGAAGACAAAGAGGAGGCAGATTTTCAAAATAATGCTCATCACCAAATGCCATTACGTGCTTTTGCCGATACTGAACAAAGTGGTTCATCATTAGTTGTGATCAAAGGAGGTATTTTACGAACGCCAAGTTTTCCCGGTAAGGAGGAAGACTAGCGCGCAGCAGTACTTAGATGGCGTAATTGCAGAATCTGAGGCACAGACTGCCCCGCGCAGTGAGGAGCCAGGGACTTCCAGTCAGGGTAGTGCAGTTGGCTCAGACGTTATGAAGAATTTGCTGAAAGCGTGTAATCTTTCAGTGAAAACTCAGGCTTCCAGTTGTTGTACAGATTCTGTTAAAGGGAATAAAAAGCATGGTTGTCACAGGGCAGTGCAGGCTGTGTCTGAAAGTGATAGCTCAAGTGATGATTGTAGTGAGAGAAAACATCCCTATACTGCCTCTTTAAGACGCAGGAGCAGACATAGAGATAAGATACATGCATGTTTGGAGAAAGCTGCGACTCAAATGCCGCTAGTCCAAACTGACACACCACAGGGTGGCGTTTCCGTGACGTACGCGCCGTTTTCTCCGCGCGTTTTTCTCTCCAAGATACGTCACTAATTAAAAGCCAGCTTCCGCCATTAGAGCAGGGTGGGGCTCCATGGATCAAGGCATTTTTTGAGTGCATGCGCTGGCTGTGTGCCAGCTCTGGGTGATTTCAGATGTATCTTCACAGCCTGTAGTTCTCTCAGAATGCTACAGGAAGTTGAAGCCTTGGCCAATACAGACAGAGACGACGACTCAGTCCCACTTCACACGGTAATTCATGTGCTCTGGCCTGTGATCAGGATGAAATATCCGCTACAGGCTCAGAGTGTTAAGCTGTCCCATATTCCTGTGCAGACAGGGGAGACAGGAAGTCAGTATAGCTTAAGAGTGCGTGAACTGTGGCATAATTACAGCGACGATCACCCAGGGCTGGTTCAGCGTGTTGGTGTGTTGTTTCGTAGCGCTGTTGAGTCCTCTCTCTCTGTAAGAATTCAGTAGTGGTTAAAACAGGTGATTGGCTTAAATGCTCTGCCCTTTCAACAGTGGGCAGCCCATAATATTCAATATATTGATAATGGCAAAGATAGAGAAAAAGATGAAAGGGAACTCTCATCCTTACAAGCACAGGTGACAAAAGCACAACTTAAAGAGATGAGAGATACAGTTAACAGAAATAAAGCTGCTGAAAGCCAGATGCTTTATAGGCCTGGTTTGGTTCAGGGTCTTTCATCTTTCATCTGCCTGCATGCAGTTTGGAGGTGCAAGATACCTGAGCATGTAATGTTAATTTTTCCTGTGATTCTTTGAATAAATCAGCACTGCTTTGAAGTTACTTGGACTGCCTCGTCTCTCAGAGTTAGCATGGTAACAAGAACTGGTTAGCGCAACAATATTATGACCTGCATGTACACCTTTTGCAGACATGTAGCCAGACTCCTACACAAAACCACCACTTAGCTCCTATTTATGATTCTATGATCATGAGTCAGTGGTGCACAGCATTAATTACAGTACATTCACAGGAACAGATCCAAGCAGCAAGAGAATGACCTTCAGAGCACAGCTGCTGCACAGCTGGAAATGGGGTGGATTATGTATCAGAATCAGTCCTGACAAATCAGTGTCACCTCTAGTCCTGCCCTTTAAACAGTGCACTCCATGCCATGTTACTTAGGTCAGCGATGGGCAACTTTAATGATGGAAAGGGCCACAATTTTTCTTCATCGGTACGAGAGGGCTGCATAAGACAGTACACTTCCAAAAACCGGATAAGAGAAGGCTACCATTTTACATAACACAAAAATATGTGTGTATATACAGTGGGTACAGAAAGTATTCAGACCCCCTTAAATTTTTCACTCTTTGTTATATTGCAGCCATATGCTAAAATCATTTAAGTTCATTTTTTTTCCTCATTAATGTACACACAGCACCCCATATTGACAGAAAAACACAATTTTTGACATTTTTGCAGAATTATTTAAAAAGAAAATCTGAAATATCACATGGTCATAAGTATTCAGACCCTTTGCTGTGACACTCATATATTTAACTTAGGTGCTGTCCATTTCTTCTGATCATCCCTGAGATAGTTCTACACCTTCATTTGAGTCCAGCTGTGTTTGATTATACTGATTGGACGTGATTAGGAAAGCCACACACCTGTCTATATAAGACCCTACAGCTCACAGTGCATGTCAGAGCAAATGAGAATCATGAGGTCAAAGGAACTGCCTGAAGAGCTCAGAGACAGAATTGTGGCAAGGCACAGATCAGGCCAAAGTTACAAAAACATTTCTGCTGCACTGAAGGTTCCTAAGAGCACAGTGGCCTCCATAATCCTTAAATGGAAGACGTTTGGGACGACCAGAACCCTTCCTAGAGCTGGCCGTCCGGCCAAACTGAGCTATCGAGGGAGAAGAGCCTTGGTGAGAGAGGTACAGAAGAACCCAAAGATGACTGTGGCTGAGCTCCAGAGATGCAGTCGGGAGATGGGAAAAAGTTGTAGAAAGTCAACCATCACTGCAGCCCCCC
>NW_018127976.1:1507717-1510204 GCF_001952655.1 Monopterus albus | reverse complement strand
CATGTTTTGACTACTGCTATGGTCAGCTGCAAAGCTGGCACCAGGGACACATCACGGTTGACGTTCCTGTGTAGTATGGGGCTAGCCCAACCGAAGAGATAAATGTATAGGCCTGGTTTGGTTCAGGGTCTTTCATCTTCCAGCTGCCTGCGTGCATGTTGGAGGTGCAAGATACCTGAGCGTGTAATGTTAATTTTTACCTGTGTTCATTGAATAAATCAACACTGTTTGTAGCTACTTGGAAAGTCTCGTCTCTCAGAGTTAGCATGGTAAAAAGACCTGGAAGACTTCAGTCAGCTGGATGTTGTGCTATATAAATAAGTGTGAGTTGATTTAACGTGGGAATAAGTCAGTCAATGTGAATAAAGTGTGTGGTGCTGCACCCCTGTCCCCATCACCAGACCAGAGGGACATGTTAGGTATTTTTAGTCAGATAGATATTGGTCAGATACTTGTTGTATTAGAAATGTTATGTGCTTTGTTATTTTCATGAGTTACTGCAGGATGCTTATGGTCAAGGATACCTAGATAGAAAAGTGGATGACTGTCAGGAGACAGGATGTTTAATATTATTATTATGACGTGTATGACTGCAGCCATAGCCATAATGTTTTCTTATGTTTAATGTTAGGACATGTCACTAGAGGTCATGTTAGAATGTTTTTAGCTACACACCACTAATCAACAGACATTCACACATTGATTTTCATCATGTTTTGGCAAAGCTGTCCCTGGGAGATGCCACGGCTTGGCGTCTCTCCTGGTAGTATGGGATTAGCCCGAAGTGATATAATGTATAGGCCTGTTGTGGTTCAGGGTCTTTCATCTTTCAGCTGCCTGCGTGCATGCTGGAGGTGCAAGATACCTGAGCGTGTAATGTTAATTTTTACCTGTGTTCATTGAATAAATCAGCACTGTATTGAAGCTACTTAGACTGCCTCGTCTCTCAGAGTTAGCATGGTAAAAAGTATCGGGTACAACAGCTGGGCAAGTTAAAGCGTTAACCTTGCAATTAACGTAATATTTCAATAACGCGGACAATTATTGTATCACGCGATAACACAGTTTATTTTTATCATTATTATTATTTTGAAAGTCAGTCTCTCCCTGGCCCTGAATACACATACAGACAAACCGTGGGTCACAGGAGGGGTGGGATGTTGTACATGTTGTGGTTCTGCCTGCTTTTTGCCATCTCTCTCAGGTGATGGAGACCTTGGATGAGGACCCTGCCTACGTGGTCAAATTCAAGTCTACTTTCAGAACAAACCTGGAGACACTCAAAGAACGTGCCAACATTGCATATCTGAAGATTGCTACTGCACTGGACCCAAGATTCAAGGACCTCAAGTTTATACCCAGAGCTCAGAGGGGTCAGGTGTGGGCCTCAGTCACCAACTTACTCAAGGAACACAGGGATGTTGCAGAGAAACCTATGGAAGCAAGAACATCAGAGCCACCAAAGAAAAAGTTAGCCTTATTGGCTGCTTCATCAGAGTCTGATTCTGAACAGGAGGAAGACTCAGATGAGAACAGTGTGTGACAATACAGAGTGGAGCCCACCATCAGTACAGAGGTCTGTCCATTAGAGTGGTGGTCCAAACATACAGGCTCACACAGCAGGCTGGCCTCCATTGCACAGAAATACTTGGCCACACCT
Source organism: Monopterus albus (assembly GCF_001952655.1). Taxonomy (NCBI): domain Eukaryota; kingdom Metazoa; phylum Chordata; class Actinopteri; order Synbranchiformes; family Synbranchidae; genus Monopterus; species Monopterus albus. The sequence continues at coordinate 1,508,544 of NW_018127976.1, read as the reverse complement.
GCAACATCCGTACCCTGTGAAAGGTCGTTTTCTCTTGCTGGTCATATTGTACAGAAGAAGAGAGTTTCTTTATCATCTGAAAATGTAAATGATCTTGTGTGTCTGAGCAACTGGCTTGGTGTAGAGGAGTAGGAATAAGTCCCCTATACAGTAAATCCCAGCTGTGTACTTTTTTGTGCTCTTCCACTTCACCTCACTCTAACAGGGACACTTGCTACTGAACATTGACTGTTTATGCTGCTCCCTGATAGAAGAAAAAATGTTTCTGCTGGTATCTGTTCAGAAAAAAGAAAGAAAACAGGTTTATAAATGTTGCTCCCTGTTATACTGTTATGATTGTGGCTCTGGACTCTAAGGATAACTTGTTTTTCTATAACAAACTAAATAAAACATTAATACCCTGGCAGTGGCAAATAGCTTTGGTTTTATATTTGGTTTGATTACATTGTTTGAGATTTGCTGCTACTGTGTAAAGGGAATGCTTCTGTTAAAAAGCACCTTATTTTTAAAGTGTTTGCAAACCAAAAGTTATTGCACATTTGTTCATATAGTGGTACTTTTAAAATAAAAGTGTGCAATACACTACTTTGGAATTCATTATTGAATGCTGCTCATATCAATGCAGTTAATTGCTGTTAATCTCAGAAATATCCATTTTTTCCTCCGCTTATCCGGAACCGGGTCGTGGGGGCAGCAGTCTAAGCAAAGATGCCCAGACTTCCCTCTCTCCCGACAATTCCTCCAGCTCCTCTGGGGGAATGCCAAGGTGTTCCCAGGCCAGCTGAGAGACATAGTCCCTCCAGCATGTCCTAGGTCTTCCCCGGGGC
>NW_018127976.1:1503149-1506204 GCF_001952655.1 Monopterus albus | reverse complement strand
TATATATATGTATATGTTGTATGTTTATTGAACCAACATACAGCACAATAACTGCATATATTTCATACTCAAATGTATTTCAAAAAGACTGAAAAAAACAAATCACATTCCTGAGTTTTTTTTTAGTGCAAAGGCTCTCATAAATCCAAATCATAAATGGCACAGAACTGCAAAACAGCACCCAAATATGTGCAACTAATTGTTAATTTCCACATACATGCTACCTCATCCACAGCTTTCAGTAGGACCTGACTCTCTCAGTGAGATACTTGTGGCTTTGCCTGCTGGTGCACAATAGACTGAATGTCAATGTCAAACTCTGTGCATCCAATCCGCATCAGATGAAAAAGCGTGTCATCCTGTTTCTTTCTTTTGCCTTGATGTGCTTCATTGTTGAAAAACTGCTTTCACAAATGTATGTGCCCCCAAACATACTGATCATTGAGAGAGCAAAATCTCTCAGGGGGGGAAAACGGGACTTTGGTAGCAGTTTCCAAAATGAATTCTCCTTCTCACTGCGTCTTGCTTGATAAAAATGGGTCTGACTGCAGACCGCAGAGTTCAAGCTGCAATTCTGAGGGTTGCTTGCTGACAGCAGCAGAGAGGGGGTCCACGAAGAATGCTATTCGTGGCTGCATCATGTGAAAATCTTGGAAACGATGCTTGAACTCATTCTGCAATTTCTCGGTCGGCCTTATATTTGTGAAGCAATTCCTTGCACTTAGGGACATTTTTTCGCATATCCTCACAGGCAGGAAAGTGTGTCAAGTTTAGAAAACGGGATGAAAAACCTTCTTTAAACAGTTCTAGTTTACGCTGAAATGCAGTCATGTGTGCATACAGTTCACACACAGTTTGGTGTTTCCCCTACAAATTTGTGTTCAAGTGTTGTGGCTAGAGTGTGATGTCGACTAAATTAATTCAGACAAATCATCCCAATTTAAATGACCATTTAATATTACAATTATTCTGAACAGAGTAGTAGTGAAACAGATAATCTGATAGGGAATAGAGAACGGAGACCAGAGTCACTCCTCCTGCAGTGTGATAAAGTATTAAATAAGAAGATTGTCAAAAGCACCAGTCAGTCCAGTCAGTTGTTGTCATGAGGTACTGTCAGTCTCCCCCCGGCTGGGTCCCCCAAAAAGCACACGGTTTACTGTCCCAGTAGCATTCTCTCTCTCTCTCTCTCTCTCTCTTTTTCCTATTCTAACCCTTCATTTCTCTTTTATCCGCGGCTTTCCTTAGGCTGTTACGTCAGTTTCTGAACTTAGCTTCCTGTCTCCAGTTTCGGGAGACAACAGCCTGAGATGTACTTCAAAAACAGGAAACATTTTGACCAACTTATATAAGCTCATTGTTCAGCTCACATGAACTTAATGAACCCATAACCACTTAGCTCACCCTTACACAACTAGTACAAATAATATCTATATATGAACTACATACTGTTCTATTACATATTACCTCTGGAACCTTGTTTATTTTTAACCACTACACAAGTGATTTAGATGTGAGGTAATGTCCGCAAGGAAGGCCATGTTGCAAAGGAATGCAGTGTCTTTTAGTTTCCTGCAGTAGGCACTTATATTAAATCCATAACGTGGTTAAAGTCCAGCGTCCTGGCACATAGGGCCTCCTGTGGAGATAAATGAAGATTACATTTAACCTTTAAAATTAGCCTATGTTTGTCTTTCAAGTCTAATAATAATATTAGGCCTACTAACCTGGTGTATGATACAGTGCAGTATAGGGCAGTTCACTCCGCTCTGTTGAAGGAGCCCTACAAATCCGGTGTCTCCCTTGCATCGCGGGTGCGCCATCCGTAACAACTGCTGACAGCTTGTCAAAGCCCCCATATGCACTTGCAACATTATTAACGGCATTAAAAATGTCCATGCCCCTAGTGGTATCATGCAACGACACCAATTTTAGTACCTTCTCATGCACTTCAAATGAACTGTCAACAGTTCTTGTAAAAATCAGTAGCTGGCTAACGTCTGTCACATCAGTACTCTCATCCAAGGCAAGGCAGAAATACTTGCAGTCATGCATAACTTGTTTCATTTTTCCCTCGATATGATCGTGAATGTCAAAAACTCTGCGAGTCACCGTGTGACAAGACAATGAGACCGCTTCAAAGTTTTTCACCAGGTTATCGTCCCCAAAAGCTTTGGCCATTTCAATGGCACGCCTCTTTATAAATTCTCCATCTGACAAGGGATTCTTTGCTTTGGCAAGCTCAAGTGCAACAGCGTAAGATGCACTGAGAGCAGACTCCTGTGTGGCTGTGGCTCTGGTAAAAAAAAAAATTACAGTTGTTTTTGTACTTTTGATTTGAGGTCGGCCACAATGGCACAATATACTTTGTATATTTACCTTTGTGCAAGGTGTTGTAGTGGTGACTTATGTTGAAATCTTTCATGACTGTGTTAGGTATTTTTAGTCAGATAGACATTGGTTAGGTACTTGTATGTATTAGAAATGTTTAGTGGAGATAGGATGTCTAGGTAGGCTGTTAAATGCTTAGTCATGCTCATGAGTTTTTACAGGGTGCATATGGTCAAGGATAACTAGATAGAAAAGTTGATGACTGTCAGCAGACAGGATGTTTAATATTATTATTATGATGTGTATAACTGTAGCCTTAGCCATAATATTTTCTTATGTTTAATGTCACTAGAGGTCGTGTGAGATTGTTTTTAGCTACACACCACAATCAACAGACACACACACATTGATTTGCTTCATGTTTTGACTACTGCTATGGTCAGCTGCAAAGCTGGCACCAGGGACACGTCACAGTTGACGTTCCTGTGTAGAATGGGGCTAGCCCAACCGAGGGGATATAATGTATAGGCCAGTTGTGGTTCAGGGTCTTTTTGATTTATTTATTCTTTCAAGCATGTAAAGACAGTTGATATGTCAACACACATAATTTTACACATATCCAACAAATGCTAATCCAATATCAATGTGCTTATACCTAGTACATGCTTGAATGGAGTAGGAAGAAGTCAGACTTATCCAGTCCTACCCCATGACATCATCTTAC
>NW_018127976.1:1501908-1502835 GCF_001952655.1 Monopterus albus | reverse complement strand
GGTCCCACTTCAACCTGGTTATTCACTTCCTTGTAAAATATCACTGTAAATAAACTGAGCACTACTTGCACTGAAGTCAGCCACCTGGGTCCGTCCTTTTTTTTTGACTCGCTCACCTCTGTGTGCGAGCGGATCTAACACATAACTTCAGTTTCCTTTAGTTACCTATCATTACATTTATTTTCCCTTTAGTTACTTTAGTTACCTGTATTTGCCTTGTTTAAATATATTAAAACTGTATTGATGACTGCCAAATTCTACTGAATTGAAACTTTTGTGGAGATATAATGTCTGTACCTTTGGGTAACCAGATGGTCTACTTTACATTTTAACACAGACCTGCTGGCCTGTTTTGCATCTTCATATAGGCCCGTTTAGCATATTCACCAGGTCCTGCTTTTGTCCTGCAATAGCCTATACAAATAGGGGGTCTGCAGCGCAGACAACCAATTGTTCAGTATTCATTGGTTAGCTGCCGACATGAAAATCACAACACACACACACCTGGTTTAGATCACATTTCAGCAAGCAGGCGTGAGCAGAGGTTGACCTGCTTACGCCAAATGGACAATAGGATTACGAAGCATGAAATGTTGTACCTCTGTACAGAGCAGTCTCTGCCCAAGAAGACAATTGTAACCAGAAAACATATCTCGTGGTTCAGAGAACGGATTTCCTGCGGGGGTTCTGTCTCTCTGATCCCAGCACTGCCTTGTCTGATCTGTGCCCAGACTTTAGTAAACTTTCTGTTGATTTTATACAGTCCTCGCCTGTCTTCTCTTCTCGTGATTTCAGTAAAAGAAGCAGGTAGAAATCCAAAACACTGAAGGTTAGTTTTCACTCTGAAGAGTGTTGCAGCTGCTGACTCCTCTCCAAGGGTTCTCCCCCTCTGTATACAGTTTGATAGGTATTTTTAGTCAGATAGAT
>NW_018127976.1:1488029-1490822 GCF_001952655.1 Monopterus albus | reverse complement strand
GAAGGCCTATGTAATTCCTGTTGAAAATGTTTACTTTGCTGGGAAGGCATTCAACACTTTAAACAAATAATACATTATTTTAACCATCACAAAGTCATATTTTATTTTTACTTCAGAGGCAGCGTGGAATCAGTCATGGTATGCAACTATAGACATGAAGAAAGAAAATGGAGAGTTTAGCTTTTCATTGTTCATTAATGAACAGATTAATGGCCCATACCTCCGTTTCCTCCCCCAGCGCCTCACTCCAGCTCCGCAGTCCCACCTCTCCCGTCGCACCACCTCGCATCCCTGTGGAAAATCCCCGGCAGCTCACTACAAGGAGCTCAGAAGGATTGCTGGCATTGATGGCCGACTGTTGGCAAACAGGGTCCTCCCCAGGCAGACTCAAAACCTTGTAAAAAGTATAAAAACATAATGCAAACGCAATAAAACTTGTATTCCTGGTAGCCCAACTCCCCAAACGTTTACGGGAAAGCTACATAGCACAAAAAGTAACACAGAAAATCTAGAAAACTTGAAAAAAAAAAACCCACAAATATTGAGCAAGAGCTGCTCAGGGCAGCTACTGCTCCACACAGAGGCGTAAACTGAAAAAGATATGTATGTTGTATGATGAGGCCGAAGGATGAGAAGGGATTCGTCAATGTACTGGCGAGGAGTGATCGTGTGCCAGCGTCTTAAGTACTGCCATTGGTGATAGGTAACCCGCCTCAGCTGTGTGGTACTTCGAAAGCCGCTGATGAGATGATGCACCTCAGCTGCGTGCACTGCTGGAGCCAAGACCTGTAACAGAGAATCAGAAGAGAAGAAAGAGAGAGAAGGGAGAGAGGCAGGTGGCGTAGAGCAAACCTGACAACCTGTACATCTGTATTCACTTCAATGCAACACTTCTGCCTTAACATTTGTGTTTATGAAACAAAATGTTTCAGTTTTGGATGAGAATCTCATAAATGTATAAATTCTATTGTATGTTCATTATTGAGGTCATAGTTAAAGGTGGTGTTGTACTGGACTACATTGTATTCAGAGGTGTCTGTATATTTTTGTCCTGCCCATTCACATACATGAGAAGGTCAGAATATTAGGATCACCTCTGAATATAATTAGGTTCAGTACAACAGCACCTTTAACATTTTGAGCTTCATAAACACAGATGTTAAGGCTGAAGTGCATACAATTGTACAGCTGTACCTAATAAAGTGGCCAGTGAGTGTACATATTCATGTTATGCAATCTTTTATATTCAGCACAGCAGGAGTACTTTTATACTTACGAAGTAAAGCACAGGGCAGGATCAACATTCTGTGTCTGATAGGAAACAATATTTAATATCTGCTGTACATGTGTAAATATGCAATGAGTTACTGCAGTTACCGTACAACTAGCAAGTATTCAAAAACAAAACAAGAAAATAAGCAAAATATATAGTTGGCAAAATTCTGCTCCCTCTCAGTACCAGATTGGCTGTAAATATTTTTTCTTGTAACTGTCAATTAGCAAGAGCTATCATAAGAACACAAGAGTAGTTATGACACTGTAAGAGTCAGACATTTGCGAGTAGCATCTGTTAATCATGGCCTGCACGCACATTACGTCATTACCTTATGCAGGAGTGTGGCTTGTGCTATAGGTAGCAGCAATGACCTTGTGGGGAAAAAGCAATAAGTTAGCTGTCTCAACTCCCATTTACCACTTATGCTGCCGTGTGAATTACTCTACTCTAAAGTCACCTTTTGTGCTGCATTATGTTTATCCATTAACATGGTACCGTTAGCTTAGCGGTTGACATTAAAGGGTTACATTTTTATTATTTGCCTTCATACTGTCATGGCATGAGTTACATATAAGCAAGAAGCCGGTTGTGTCATTTAAACCACCTAAATAGAATTTTTACTGTTAAAAAAATTAAGTGCATATTGACTGCTACTCACCCAAAAACACGGACGGGACAACTTACGTAATACGGTTCAGCTGTGTAATGGCTGCATTCAGGAACACTCGGAAATCCCACACCATGGTTGCATTCAGGGGCACTCTGAAATTCCAGCTTCCGGAGTCGCAAAAAGTTATATTCAGTGACTTTTATACCTGAAATGCATCACTTCAAACGCTCCACCTATCTATCATACTATTACTCAGTTGTGCATATTGGACCATAATGCTGCCAGGTTAAATAGAGGTATGAACAAAAATAATGCACATAATAATTGGAGGTTTTTCAGTCTGGTTTTAAATGCATAGTACAGAGTCAGCCTTATTAAAGGTTGTTAATGATATTTATTTGGCCACTGATGCAAGGGAGTATGTGATTCTTGTCCTGCTGGACTTGACTGCCGCCTTTGACATGGTGGACCATGACATCTTGATATCTCGCCTTCACGATTTAGTGGGCATTTGTGGTGCTGCCCTAGCATGGTTTCAGTCATATTTATTGGGTAGATCAGTGTCTGTCGGGCTGGCAAATGTGAAATCTGTGACAACCCCCTTGTTATCTGGGGTTCCACAGGGCTCCATTTTGGGGCCTTTGCTGTTTTCTCTGAATTTACTTCCCCTTGGCTCTATCTTTAGGAAACATGGGGTCTCTTTTCACTGTTATGCTGATGATGTCCAGATTATTATGCCACTGACTAAAAAGGACACCTACTCGATCCAACCGCTTTTAGCATGTCTTGCAGATATTAAGGCCTGGATGTCGTTAAATTGCTTGAAGCTAAATGATGCAAAAACTGAGGTTATAGTATTTGGCCAGAATACATCTGGCGACCCTCCTCCGGTAGACCTAGGCTTTTT
>NW_018127976.1:1486123-1487489 GCF_001952655.1 Monopterus albus | reverse complement strand
TGTTGTTTTTATATTTGTATGATATGTTAAGTGCTTTGGTCAGCTGTGCTGTGGTAAAGCGCTATATAAATAAAGTTGAGTTGAGTTGAGTGAGTTGAGTTAATAATGCTCCCTTCATGAAACACTTCAGCACTTAGTTCTAAAATGTGCTTCAGTGAAACTACAGCTGATGTTGTTGTCATTCCCTGAACCTTGTGGATTGTACCACTCCTCTGTTTCAGATTGTGTGCTCTTTCTATGTATACTAGATCATTGTTTCTCAACTGGTGTCACCCTGGGACCCACTGTCCAGCCCACTTGTGAAGTCGCGACCCACCAATACAGGATTTCAAATAAATGAATTAAATTATAAAGCTTTTTTTTTTTTTTTTCACTGATAAGTCAGTACAGCCTTTGTGTCAGATTTTTCTGTCTGCATTGAGGAAATGTTACTCAAAAATAAAAATAAACACCACAACTGCTGCATAACACAACATAAATACAACAGTCGAATAACACAACAGGGTGCTGTATATGTATAAAACTGAACGCAGAACTTCAAACACAACATGATTATACTTTATAGTCTCTTTTCACTTAACATGCAAGCAAGATTTTATTTTACAGTGAACTAATGAGATAGCTGTAGTTGTCCTTTAGTTTTGACAACAGTTTCAATGTCTAGGCTGATAGTAGACAGAGCTACTCTCAGATCATGTTCAGTGTCTAACCTGTTCCTTTGCTTTGACTTGAGCTGTACCAACCACTTTAACACAGATAGGTTGTTGTGAACAATGGGATTGCTTTGACTGCCAGTGTAGCGAGGGAGGGATATTCAGCAGACATCATGTATTTACACCAGAAATGGGGGAGCCTTACCTCATCAAATTTCTATCTCAGCGTCTGATTACATGACAGTTCGGTCAGCTGATTCTCCTCACTGCTTGGCAACACAGCCCTTTCCATGTCAATTCCAAAGGGATCTCTTATCCAGTGACTATTGTCATGTTTCTCTAGAAAGCAGTGTAGTGGTTTAAGTTACATGTTAATATGGATTATGTAATGGAATAGAGTGTTTGTGTGCTCACTTTTAAGTTCATGTGAGCTGAACAATGAGCTTATATAATGTGGTCAAGATGTTTCCTGTTTTTGGGTACATCTCAGGGTGTTGTCTCCTAAAACTGGAGACAGGAAGCTAAGTTCAGAAATTGATGTAACAGCCTTGTTACTTTAGCCAAACAAAAAGTGCACGGATCCTATAGATAGATAGATAGATTAGACAGATAGATAGATAGAAACTTTATTAATCCCGAGGGAAATTTAGGAATATAAATATATAATATGTTATATAAAATAAATACATTTACTTCAATTCAACTATACATAT
>NW_018127976.1:1482184-1485125 GCF_001952655.1 Monopterus albus | reverse complement strand
CGCAACCAGAGACATACAGTATCTACTGAAAAACATGTTTCAGTTTCTAAGGTGATTCCCCTGGTGTCCCTGCTCCTCAAAAGCACTGCAAATTCTGAACAGCAAGGTAGCAAGCTAGCTGCTGAGCTGTCAGCACAATGTCTTTGTCGTTTCAGGGCTGTAGAAACATTTTATGGTCTTGCTGTCAGCACCTACCTAGATATTAGATTTAAAAATCTGGCATTTCGTGACTCTTCAAATGTTGAGCCTGTAAAAGCTCGACTTGTCACTGAAATGAGTCAGACTTCAGCACCTTCAACATCTAGATTGAGCTCCAGTTCTGCACCAGCTCATGCAAATACCTCAGGCTCATCTACAGGGGCTGCTGCATGCCCACCTGAAGCAAAAGGTGGGATATGGACAGATTTTGATTCTCAAGTCCTTGCATCTCAGCAACAACGGACAACTGCCACTGATGTACTAATTGAAATGCGCAGATACACAGAAGAGAAGCCAATTCCTCGGGACGAGGATCCACTACTTTGGTGGAAAAACAATGCACCTAGATTCCCCTCTCTCAGCAGACTTGCCAAAAAACACCTGAGTGTGGTTGCAACATCAGTGCCAGCTGAGAGGATTTTTTCAAAGGCAGGGCAGTTGATAAGTCACAGGCGATGTGCAATTAAAGCAAAAAATGTGAATATGATACTGTTTCTAAACAAAAACCTCTAATCAACATCACTGTTCTGCACAGGGGGACAGTTCCCCCGGGGGGGGGGGTCTTTTTAGCCTTTTTTTTTTGGCTAAGGCTTTAGGAGTTGTGTATTTTTATACTTAATTTATTGTAGTATTATTATTTATTAACTGTTTGTTTAAATTACCTTTTCAAAGCCAGAAAATATGTGCAATGTAGGGAAGACATTTTGTTTTATTTTATTTTTGTATTATACTTGAAAAAAGAGAATTTGTTCTTTGTTTTATAAGATTTGTTTTGGAGTGATTGTTTTGTCGACTTTGTTTATTTAGGAGTATTCTAAGAAAGAAGTTTTAATATTTTCGAAAGATAATTTTGTGCACTTTGTGGAAGACAAAAAGTCTGTTCTTTTGTTATTGAACAAAAATTTGTTTTATGTTAATAAAGTTCTTTCTATCTACTGTTGAACTTTGTCTAGGTTTTATTAAATTAATAATACAATTTAAAACAAAACACAAAACACCTGAAAGTCATGAAAATGTATTTATATTTGGTAATGCATTAACTGTCAAAAAGTGCCGGTATTGATATCAATATCGATATCGGCGATACTGGTCCAGTATTTACTTGGTATCGGGTCGACACCAAAGCTTGCAGTATCGCCCACCACTAGTATCTACTCCATTGCAGGAGGGGTGATTCTGTTCTCTGTTCCCTAACTACCAGATTACCTATTTAACTACTCTGTTCAGAATAATTGTAATATTAAATGATTATTTAAATTGGGATGATTTGTCTGAATTAATTTAGTCTGTATCACATTCTAGCCACGACAGCAGTCCTCAAAGCAAGTGTGTAGACTGGTCAGATGCGCAGTGATAGTTATTTTCAGGGCATTTTTGGCCGCTGTATTTAGCTCTCCTACTGGGTGGCAAGTGTTGGGAAACATGTCAAGCCGTGGATGAGAGGATGGATGAGGGGAGAGACATTGAAAGAGTGCCAGAGTGATTTTCGATGAGTTCCCTTCCAGTCCTTTGTTGGTTATGTTGTGGGTAGCTTTGACTGCGAGAGCTTTAGGGGTTTTAGAGGGAACAATGACGCAGAGGGACCCGTCGCGTCTGCTCCAGCTGATAATGATGATGCCTGAAAATGATAACAATAATAAGTAGCTTCTTGTGGAACCATAAAACCGCTGGCACGTGACGTATACGTCACGGATTATCGCACAGGGCACATTGCGCTGGACACACGTCTCATCCCAGGTCTGTGGGGAGGTCTTGGCTGCATAGACACTGTTCCTGTATGTCTTCATCCCACACGTGTCTCACGTAAACAAGCAAAATGGCATGATTAGCAATATCTTTCGACTCATACATCTGCAATGCATAGTAAGCACTGGCCTGAATCCACGCTGAGGTCTCTTGTTTTATGTTGGCTGACATGTCTTCAATGCACCGCATTATGGTGTCATTACATAGCGGTATAGTCTTCAGCTTGTCCGCTGTTGACTGGCCTAATAACTCTCTGACCATGTCCAGGGCCACAGGTAAGATGAGCTCCTCTGCTATTGTATGTGGCTTCATGGCCTTTGCTACATGTTGAGCTATGAGGTATGAGGCTCGTAGTGCCTGCTCTGATTTGGAACACGAAGACAGCAGCCTCTTCTGGGTGGTCCTCAGGTCCTGAAGTAGTCTTTGAAAGTATTCGACTGGTTTTTTTAACTTGGATGGCTTCACACTTTCTTGTGCCAGTACTTGACTACATATCACACATTGAGGCTTATGTCCATTTTTATCATCTATGTAAGTAAATCCATACTTAACATAGTTCGAATCATATTTATGCTTCGCCATCTTAACAAGTGGACCTATCTTCAGTGAGTGTACACTGTCAACTGCCAATCAAGGCTTGTCATGGCGAGGTTAGGCCTCGGCATATCACACATGCATTTCAAAACAAAAGCCTCAAATGCTTAGATACTATCTAAGCATTTGAATCCACAATATATATCGCTCTCAAAAACAATTAAATTTTTTTCCACCATGTCTATCGCTGCACTAAATGCTCTGCGATGACTGTTCTTCCAACTGTTTCATTGTCCATTTTGTGTCCAAGATTAGTGACGTGCACAATCATTCTGTGCATGTCATCCTTCAGCTATGTCAACAAAGAACTTCCGCCATTTCTTCTCAACTTTCAACTTTTTCAACAAAGAACTTCAGCTATTTCTTTTCCTTCATTCTGCCTCCATCCTCAAAGATCCCACTC
>NW_018127976.1:1443564-1466927 GCF_001952655.1 Monopterus albus | reverse complement strand
TGTATTTTGAAGAGCCATCTTACAAGATACCTTCTGTCACAGGTGCAGTACGTCACCAGTACTTAAGTTTATGTGATACACCTGTGGGGAGTCAGTGATTGCAACTTCATGGCCTCGGTGCTGCCCACTGGTTACCTCTGTATGTTTGTGTATCTTCACTGCTGACATTTGAAAGGCTGCATGTCCAACAGGTATTGGGATTCACAATGTCAGAAAACAGACAAGCAAGTATGTCAAATGACAAAATATACAATAAAAAAGAACAAGTGTATGTAGTGGTTCAAGTAACATGTTAATATGGATTATATAATAGAATAGTGGTTATGGGTTCATTAAGTTAATGTGAGCTGAACAATGAGCTTATATAATTTGGCCAAGATGTTTCCTGTTTTTGAGTACATCTCAGGGTGTTGTCTCCTAAAACTGGAGACAGGTAGCTAAGGTCAGAAATTGACATAACAGCCTAAGGAAAGCTGCGGATAAAAGAGTGAGCCTGAAGGGGTTAGGGCAGAGGAAGACATGCTACCGTGAAAAGTATACCCACCCGGGGCAAGAACACTCTGGATCATGTTTACAGTAACATACGGGATGCATACAGGGCTGCACTCCACCCCCCCCTCGGACACTCTGACCATGTTTCTTTGTTCCTGTATCCAGCTTACAGACAAAGACTGAAACAAACAAACCCTGTCACCAAACAAATTAAACTCTGGACCCCAGAGACTGAAGGCATCCTGCAGGACTGATTTGTCCAGACAGACTGGGATGTGTTTAAAGCTGCAGCCAACTTGGAGGAATTTTCTGTCAGCATACAGGACTATGCTGAGTATGTGATCAGGCACATTAGTACCTGCATCGACAACATTGTGCCCACCATACAAATCAGGAGGTTCCCCAACCAGAAGCCCTGGATAAACAGTCCGGTACGCCACATCCTGTGTGCTCGCTCTCATGCATTCAGATCAGGCGATGAGAAGGAGTACAAAGCTGCGAAGTACAGACTGAAGAAAGCCATCACAGTGCCAAGAGGCAGTACAGAGAGAAGCTGAATGGCTTCTATTCTACTGCTGACTCCAGAAAGATGTGACAAGGCCTTCAGCACATCACAGACTACAGGACCACCACCAGCATCATCAGCTCCACAGACAGCCTGCCAGATACACCTTCTACACCCACTCTGGGACCTCCAGCTACAGCACAGAGAGGAAGCACACACACACCGAGAACCGGAGAGACAAGAGGACCTGGATGTGGAGGTGAGTGGAGATGAGCTGGACAGGAACCAGAGATTCAGGAGGAGGTGGATGTGTACAGAGAAGTGTTTTTCTATGTCCAGCTGAGACCTTGTTCACATTTCCACAGTGTACGACTCCCTGCTGGTGGGAAGTGTGGGCGAACAAACGTGTTCCAGGGCAGTTTATGCAAATCCTCATGCCCATGATCAGGTATGAAAATTAACTGCTGTCTGAGGACAGTTTGTTTATAGATGGCAGGAACAGCTTGTCATATCTGTTGCTTCCTCAAAGTGGGACAGTTTTTTCAGTACATGTTCAGGGTCATTGTATTATATATTGTACATCATGGTGGAGAAGATATTTTGCACATTTTGTGGGGAAGATAGAAAAATATTTCTTTGTGAAACTTCAACAAAGACTAAACTTTAAGCAGAAACCCCAGTCTCCTGTGCTTGTCTAGGTGTTACACCAACCAATATTGCCAGATTAGAAGTGGGAAAAGAAAATATTGTTACAGTAAATAGAAAGGTGAGCATTCATTTGGCACACACTCAAGTGTTCGTCACACACTTACAATCTGCCTCGCTACAAATAAAATACATTACTTTATATATTGGCAATAAATATAGGTATAAGGTGCAAAATTGTCCAGTATGGACATAATTTCTAGGATCTTGTACTGTGCATTGACTGATGTACAACAAAAGAAAAGTTCAGTTCAGTACAACTTGTACTTGAACCATTGTGCATGGAAATGTATAAACAAACTTGGCTTGCCTTACAGCTGTTGAAAAATTTCTGTTACATATGTTATTCAAAAGACTTAATTCAGGTTTATTTGTATAACACCAAATCACAAAAGGTCATTGCAGAACACTCTACAATGTAAGGTATAGACCTTATAGAGAAAAAAACCCAACAAATCCCCTTAAGCAAGCGGGGGACATAAGGTGAATGATATTTTTTTCTTATTGTAAGGGTGGCTCTAGGGTTGCCTGATCTTATACCAATAAAACCAGAAGTGCATCCTACCTCAGATATTTTTGCCTTGCATTTTGCTACAAAAAATAACAGAGGGTCCCAAAAAAAACCCAATAATGGTATGTAATGTAGATATGTACTGTATGTTACATTGTTATTATGGTAAATTGTTATGTGAAAATGCACAGGTGTTTTTAAGTAAGTTGTGCACCATAAAATGCACTCAGCTCATTATTGACCAATGATGCAAGGTCATGTGTCAGAGTTTACAGAGGTTTAACTTGAAATGAAGCATAAATGTAAATAGAGCATAACTGCAGTACTTCCAGTGGGATGAATATATTTTGCCAAAAAAAAGTCTTTTTAAATGCTAGCGGTATTTGAAATGACACCAATATCAATAGTTTGAAAGATATAAAGACTACAGTATAGACATGACAGACAGACTTGTTGGTTTAGGGGTAAACTGGTGAAGACCGCTTTTCTGCAAGTTTGTGTTCTGTTTGTTCAACAGCTGTTTGATAAACTGCTCATACAGTCTATCACAACTGCATGTTTTACTACTAGGGTAGATGAAGAGAGAAGACCCTGTGGGAGCTGCAGAGGTAACAGGCACTGGTGAGTAAGCTTAGCAGCAATACAAGAGGCGAACACAATTTAGAGGACAGAATATAAGTGGTACAGAGACTGGACAAACTCAGGTGAGTAGCAGGCAGGGTGAGCAGGAAGACAGAGGTTGGCAGTTTATCTCCACAGTTTGGGATTCACAAAATGGCAGTGCAAACAGGAAATGGCAGACTAGGATCCTACCAGAAGCCAGGAGGCTAAAACAGGTAAGTTCCACAGGTGAATATAGTTACAGTTAAATACAGACTTGCAGGTCCCACCGGGAGGAGGAAAAGACAACACAAAGAGAGTTGTAAAAATAGAGTGGCTGGAAACAAGTAAGCAACATGTCCTCTGACAGAGAACAAAAATTGAAATGTTTGCATAAGCACCAAAAATGCAAAAACAAACAGTTCTCTTCAGCCAGCTAAACAAGAAATGTACTGAGCTCAGATAGGTCAAAATCTGTGAGCTGCCAGAGGCACAGGCAGATGGTGTCCAAAGTCCACAGACAGATCAATGGCCAGGTAACCAGGTTATTTGGGTGATTTACAGTATAGACTGAGGCTAAACAGGAGGCAGTCAACACAGACAGGAAACAAGTCAAATAACAGTTGAAGATCAAGAACAGGACAGAGCTCATCAGGATGGCAGGTGACTTTTTTGGCACTGAGAGATAAGAGCAGACAAGTTTCATAGGCACAATGATAAAAAACAAGAGACAACAATTCCCCATGTGCAGCAGATCAGCCATAATCATCAGCAACAACAAGAGAGGAAAAACGGGAGGAGATGACTCCCTGCTCCAAAACCAGGAACTGGCACTAATCATGACAGATTGTTGCACTATGGAGTGATTGTTCATGTCCTCTACTCAGCTGTGATTGTGTGTAAGAGGAGTGCAGCTGTAACACCAGGGTCCTCACCGACAGACTACTGTGCTCTGAACAAGATATACATAGCTGCTTGCTAATGGAGCTAGCTTGGTCAGCTAATGAGCACTCACAAAATAATTGGCATTATTTGGATAGACTGACCACATATTACACATAAAGTAGAACCGCTGCTCCTCCACATTGAGAGGAGCCAGCTAAAGGTGGCTCGGGCATCTGCTTCGGATGCCTCCTGGGCACCTTCCTAGGGAGGTGTTCCAGGCATGTCCCACTGGAAGGAGGCCCCAGGAAAGTTCTAGGACATGCTGGAGTGGCTATGTCTCTCGGCTGGCCTGGGAACACCTCAGCATTCACCCGGAGGAGCAGGAGGAAGTGTCTGGAGAGAGGGGAGTCTGGGCATCTCTGCTTAGACTGCTGCCTCTGTGACCCAGCTCCAGATAAGCGGAAGAAAATGGATGGATGGATGGACCACATGGCACTGCAGTGGAGAGTGGCTCAGGCTGTATCATTCACCATCTGCATCCCTGATCTTTCCTCCTGGAGACAGACTGAGGCTCGGGAACAGGCAGAGACTGCAGCTTGGGAATAGGTGGGGACTTGCGCTGCAAAAGATGACATTTTGTTCATTGGGTGTTGTGTACATCAATATATACAGTGCCTTGCGAAAGTATTCGGCCCCCCTGAACTATGATTGACCTCCGGCCTAGGGTGTCCTGGTGCCATGTGCACTGATGGACACCCTTATGCTTGAACATGGTGTTCGTTATGGACAAACTGTGGCTAGCACAGAAGTCCAATAACAAAACACCACTGGGGAGCTATAAGCAAGCCCACGCCAGCCTGCCGCCTCTCACCACGGGCAACTCCAGAGTAGTAGAGAGTCCAGCCTCTCTCAAGGAGTAAAGTTCCAGAGCCCAAGCTGTGCATGGAGGTGAGCCCGACTACAGTGCCTTGCGAAAGTATTTGGCCCCCTTGAACTTTGCGACCTTTTGCCACCTTTCAGGCTTCAAACATAAAGATATAAAACTGTAATTTTTTTGTGAAGAATCAACAACAAGTGGGACACAATCATGAAGTGGAACGAAATTTATTGGATATTTCAAACTTTTTTAACAAATAAAAAACTGAAAAATTGGGCGTGCAACATTATTCAGCCCCCTTAAGTTAATACTTTGTAGCGCCACCTTTTGCTGCGCTTACAGCTGTAAGTCGCTTGGGGTATGTCTCTATCAGTTTTGCACATCGAGAGACTGACATTTTTGCCCATTCCTCCTTGCAAAACAGCTTGAGCTCAGTGAGGTTGGATGGAGAGCTTTTGTGAACAGCAGTTTTCAGTTCTTTCCCCAGATTCTCGATTGGATTCAGGTCTGGACTTTGGCTTGGCCATTCTAACACCTGGATATGTTTATTTGTGCACCATTCCATTGTAGATTTTGCTTTATGTTTTGGATCATTGTCTTGTTGGAAGACAAATCTCCGTCCCAGTCTCAGGTCTTTTGCAGACTCCATCAGGTTTCCTTCCAGAATGGTCCTGTATTTGGCTCCATCCATCTTCCCATCAATTTTTGGTAGCTTTGCAGTGGTCTGATACTCCTTCCATTTCAATATTATCGCTTGCACAGTGCTCCTTGGGATGTTTAACGCTTGGGAAATCTTTTTGTATCCAAATCTGGCTTTAAACTTCTCCACAACAGTATCTCTGACCTGCCTGGTGTGTTCCTTGTTCTTCATGATGCTCTCTGCGCTTTAAACGGACCTCTGAGACTATCACAGTGCAGGTGCATTTATACGGAGACTTGATTACACACAGGTGGATTCTATTTATCATCATTAGTCATTTAGGTCAACATTGGATCATTCAGAGATCCTCACTGAACTTCTGGTGAGAGTTTGCTGCACTGAAAGTAAAGGGGCTGAATAATTTTGCCTGCCCAATTTTTCTGTTTTTTATTTGTTAAAAAAGTTTGAAATATCCAATAAATTTTGTTCCACTTCATGATTGTTCCCACTTGTTGTTGATTCTTCACAAAAAATCACAGTTTTATATCTTTATGTTTGAAGCCTGAAATGTGGCAAAAGGTCGCAAAGTTCAAGGGGGCCAAATACTTTCGCAAGGCACTGTATGTATATACTGCATTTAACCAGGTCTCTGGCATCTACTCACTGCCAGTTTGTTTTGTCACACATGCCAGTGCACTAAGCTATTGTACCATGCTAAACCTGTGCCTATTACTTCCAGCAGACTCTCGTCTCCTGTGCTCTGTGCTTCAGTTACCTGTACTTGGATCAGTACTCACCTGCCTCCCCTCTGTTTCATGGATCTTTTCATCCATTGGCCACCTGGACTCCATTCTGCTCCCCCTCCTCGCGTCCTGCTCTGCTACCTTTTATTACTACTTCATCCTCGCCAGTTCTGCAGCCCCAATATTTGGATTCTCTGCACATTCTGCTTGTTGTACTGTTCATTAAAGACTGCATGTGACACTTTATTAGTCTGCTGGTTTTTTGATATTCTGCTCCTGGGATCCTCCTTGTCTGTGCTGTCTGGCGAAACATGTCTCAGTATGTGATCAGTATGTGAGCACATAAATGAATGCAAGGTGTATTTCATTCACTAAAAATAATGCATAAACCATAAACTTGGGAAGTCGCTGGTGCTGATGGAAAGTTTTATTACTTTTAAGAACATCCCTTTGCATTATCTTCCCTGGAAATCACAAGTGGTGTTGTCTCCACTACCCTGAGCTGGAGGGGAGTAAAGAGGCTTTCAGATAGGAAAGTGCGCTCCACTATCAAACTAATTCATTTTTACGTGTTGCATGGTGCAAGAACATATCTGCTCTGCACCGAGCTGAGCACAGCGCAAGGTTGCACATGCTGTCCCTACACACTGCATTGAAATGAAAAAAAGTTCAATTTGGGCACAGCGCTCTGTGACGACACCTTGACGCATCCAATTGCAGAGAACCAGACAGACGACAAAGAAAATGGAGGAGAAGCTGATTTGGGCGGACCCACACCCTCTTCTTCTTTGTTGTAGCCCATCTCTTTCTACTCATCAATACAACTAAAGCCAGAGCTTTTCGTTGACATGTAGATACATCGTGCATCCAAGTCAGTTGCTTGAAAAATTTGCTAATATCTGCTAACCAGGAAAGCTTTTTGGTCACCTAGTAAATAGTGCCCAACATGTCAGCGAATGTGCGAAATGTGCGCCCTCCTCCCCAGTGTTGTGCCCAAGCCCTGTGGCAAAGCGCAACACATACCACATACTATCTCCTAGGAGTTCTTATGTAATCCTCTCTCTGCTACATGCATATTCAATAACAGTTATGTTTATATAGTTATGAATATCACCCTATGTGTTCACTGACCCACTGGTCAAATATTTGCTGTGTGAGTCACTGAAACACTAATGCAACATCATAAGTCTTGTCCACTAAATTACTGAATTTCATTAGATTTATGGCTGTAGCTAAGGGAGCTCATAGTTACTTATCATTCCTCTGGACTGGTGGACCCAAAGGAGTCTTGGTACGGTAAGGCTTCAAGTTTATTAAAATAGATTAGACGTAGATGAGAAAGCTTCAAAGGGAGAACAGTTATGCACACACATGCAGGCAAAACAGTTTTAATTAAGTGAAAACAAAGGAAGAAGTGAGTGTGTATGTAGGAATTACAGTAGTATAGGTATTCTTCCCCTTCCTAGGGCGCTGTCCACGGTGATTGGAGAAGAGAGGACGGACGGACTGAAGGACCAATAACGGGAGAGTTAAGTCTAAACCACGGCTTCTCCCCAACAGTTTTAGACCAATTAGATAGTAGTACCTTTTCATACAAATATTGTATACCACTAAGTTGAGGTCAGTCTTTTCTGTTTTATCCTAAACAGTGAAGGTCCATGTGCACATGTTAATTTTGATATGTTAATGCATAATAAATTTCACACTGTGAAATATATATATCCTCTTATTAGTCTTCTCTTTTCGATATAAAACGAACACGCCTCACAAATACGCTGTTAACAAACCAACAAAAGCTAGCAAAAACATACACCCGGAGATAATTATAGGTACACAAACTATGAAGAATATATGCAAGCCTTAGCTACTAGCAATTTGTTTTCAATCTCCAACTCTCCCTATTTTTCATGTTCACCTGTGGGTAATGAAGGACTCCTGGACCTCCACACTGAATAAATTGTGCTGGTCAGCTGTACGCCTCCTGTCCTTTAAGGGACATCTTTAAAGGTTTGCAAATGAAGTACAACCTTGTGTCAAATATGTCTGCTCTGAATGATAGCCATACACACCATTCATACTGTACTACAGAGGATATTTAATATGCATGGCATTTAGAATATGTTTGATGTGGCTTGCTTTAATTTTACTTGAATTTATGACTCACATGCAGACACACACAAAAGGTCCCAGCTCCCCTGATCTTCTTACTACACCATTCCTGACCTACAGTATCACTGCAGCACTGGGTATTCATCTCCCTTTTGCTTGTATTCTCATGTAATATCTATGTTGTTTAGCCCAGCAGATAAAGACCTATGTGATCCACGAGTTCTTGTCTCAGATACGGTCACACATACCTTCCTGCATTGATGGGAATCACTACCCTTATTCCATCTCCCTACTTGAATATATTTTTCTGGCATTTTTACCCAACTGCAGCATAACATGGACAGATTGTGCCTCTGATAGTTACAGTAGCTATTGTTATGGGAAATGGAGTTGGACATTTACATTCACTCATTCTATTACTTTGATTGATCTTCTGGGCTACTAGGCAACTACTGTATTTTATGGTTAGGGTGCAATGTGTCTTTCAGAATAATAACAGAAAAAGATTGTGAACCGGGGCCTATTTCAAGAAGGCGGTTTAACAAACTCAGAGTTCAAACCTGATCTCTGAGTTGACTTACCCAGAGTTGGAAAACTCGGAGTTTTCAGTTTCAGAACAGCTGAAAAGAGTTGGTTTAATCAACTCTGAGTAGTTTGACTCAGAGTTAGGCGCGTGCCACGCGACTATAAAAAGCCCTGAACAATGGAGTGAAGAAATTACGAGTCACCATGGCAACAGGACCAAGCCAAAATAGGTCTGCGTTTTTCCCTTGGGGGAAAATAGCTGCCCGAGTCAATGGGTACGTTTACATTTTAATCATACAGTGTTCGGTGTAAGTAATTACTAACTAATGTTAGTAATGTTATTATTTGTCACTTGTAAAGTAAGGAATGGTTCTTAATTCTTCAATAATTGAATGAGTAACTTCAGTAATTGCATAAAATACCGATTTTTGTACGAATTAAAAGTGCAGTTTTATGTCTACCCTTTCTTAAAATTCCTATTGTGGTTGATATGGGATTTGTAAAGTAATGATTAATAAATAATCCAGTACGTTTTATGGAGAGTAATTATTACATTAATCAAAATACTTTTTTAAAATTGACCCAACACTGATGTAATAATATAAGAATTGAATTTTAATTTTCATGTAGGTGCATTGATGGGAATATGTGTGCCATCAATGCATCCAACCGCATTAGGAAATCCTGAAGGGGATTCTAATTATTAGTTTATTTCCAGAGGTCACAGCAAGATGTTATTAACTGATCATCATTTTTCAGATTAGCCTTACTGAAACTAATTCAATACCACTAACCTGCAATCCTGTGAAACTCCTCTTTAATGGCTCTGAGGGGTTTGTGCCCAGGAAACACAACAAAAATTCACAGAAAGCGCTTGACTGGCACACTTTCCGAACTATTCTACATACTGTGGCCTTACTAATGTGCTCTGCATCCCCGATGTTATAAAGAAAACTGCCGTTTGCAACAAATCGTAACGCAACACAAAGCATCTGCTCGGATGTAAGAGCACGGCCACGATGGGTGATGTGTCTGATGTATGGGTGGATAAGATTATTGATATATGTTATGGACTCTCTAGAAAAACGGTACCGCTCAAATAAAAATACATGGGGATATGACAAAAAAAAAAATCAACTCGTGGCCTCAATATCCTCTCCCGACGTAAATGCAATTCCCTGCGAATTAATACAGCGTCCTCATCTACAGGATCCTCTATGAATGGACACGCCATTTTGGTCTCTGCATGACGGAAACGTGTGCAATCTATGAATGTACTGAAAGATTAAATGAGGTATTAAACACCTTTCACTTTAAAAAGGGGCGGAGACCCGGAGGAAACTCTGAGTTTCCCGAACAAAACCTGCTCCCAAGCAGGTTAGGTTCACAGAGTAAGTTGCCATAGTAACTGACTCTGAGTTTAGATTACCTCTCTTTGTGAACCGGGTTTAACTTACCCCGCTTTTACGGGTTTAAGTTACCTCCGTTTCTGAAACCGAAAACTCCGAGTTTCCCACATTTCGGGGTTAACAAACTCTGAGTTTCGACAAAACCGCCTTCATGAAATAGGCCCCAGGTATTAAAAATCCTGCACAAGTTTGTTATCAAACAATGCAGATTTAACAGCTAGTGACTGTGTGGTAGGAGATAGTCCCAATACAACATAACACACAGTATAGATACCAGCTTTCATCAAACTCGATTTGACAGTTCTAGGTGAAAGGTTATCCAATCAGAATTGTTGTCCCGCCCCCAGACATAAGTCTTACACTCAGTCAGGCTGTAGACACTTCACACTCTCACACTCGATACTTCGACATGAATCCAGGTAGCCCCTGAAAAGAAAAAAGTAATGCATTTTTATTTTATGTTTTACAAAAGCGTGTATGTTAACCGAGATCATTTCATTCATATCAGAGGCAGCTTATCGCAGCATTAACGGCATGTGCCCCGAAAAGCAACTCAGTAAGTATTCTGCTACGTTT
Organism: Monopterus albus; assembly: GCF_001952655.1. Taxonomy (NCBI): domain Eukaryota; kingdom Metazoa; phylum Chordata; class Actinopteri; order Synbranchiformes; family Synbranchidae; genus Monopterus; species Monopterus albus. The sequence continues at coordinate 1,456,350 of NW_018127976.1, read as the reverse complement.
ACAACCATTTGTATATATATTAAATATAATCCTTCCCCCTTTTTGAAAAAATGTTTTTATCCTGGGGGCAGACAGCTATTTGAGAGCATACGAACAAGCTCTACGTCAAGAACAATCACTCAAGAGACTAAACCGCGAGGTGTCCGGTAAGTTTAAAGAATCATGTTTAAAATATATACACCTATATATACACCTCATGCCGAAAATAAATACTAGTTCTCTATTCTCTAAAAAAGAAACCGGCACTCTGCGTTGCGTGATCAGGAACAGCCATCCCTAACTCAGGACAGTTTGGAAAGTAAGTATCGGCGGTGGTTAAGCTTGTGTGACTATATGTAATAATAAGGGTTCTCACCTCGTGTAATAATAACGTATTCAATTCAGTTCCAGACTATGTGCTACTTGAATGCAGTGAAGGCTCCAGCGCAGAAGTCTGTCCGTATGGAACACTGGATGAAAGAAACGTTCAGGGCAGTATTCCCCTTATTCAAGTTCCCCCACAGAGCATAACTGCACTTTGAGCCCTAAGAAGAAGAAGAAGAAAAATACGTCTTTTGCACCATCCCCTCAGGGCTGGGTTAGTGTTCCTTGAATAAAAACAAACGTACCTTGTTTCTGTTTTTTTAAAACGAATAAAAGAGTTTATTGAATCATGATTTTTTCTCAGAGTATTCTTACAGACATATTCGTTTTACAGAATAAGGCACAACATAGCAATAGTTATCTTATGAATAACAAAAGGTTGAAAACAATCTATGCTGTAACATGATATCAAAACAACATTCATTCATTTTCTCCTGCTTAGTCCCTGAACGGGGTCACGGGAGGGTTGGAGCCAATCCCAGCTGGCAATCGGGCGAAGGCGGGGTACACCCTGGACAGGTCGCCAAACCATCGCAGGACTAACATAGAGACAAACAACCACACACACACACACACGGGCAATTTTAGAGATACCAATCAACCTAAGCTGCAAGTCTTGGGACTGTGGGAAGAAGCCGGAGCATCCGGAGAGAACCCACGCAAGCACAGAGAGAACATGCAAACTCCACACAGAAAGGTCCTGGGTGGGGCCCGAACCCAGAACCTTTTTGCTGTGAGGCAACCGTGCTAACCACTGCACCACCGTGCTCTCAAAACAACATAATAAACAAAATAATATTAAAATAAAAGCGATAACGATATCATGCGCACAAACTTTTAAAACAAAAACGTTAGCAATCTTATGAATATCAAAACATTTTTTTTATCTTTTTCATTCTTGTATAAACCAAACTACAGCTTAAGCTTGTGAGCATAATGAAAACATACGTAAAGAACACACACTCATGCATTGTATAGAGGAGGAAGAGGAACAACAAGAGTCTATGCAGTTTTCATACGCTTTTACAAAATCCGCTGCCATAAGATCATTTCTGGAAATGTTATCTCCATACAGCTCCAGCACCTGTTGATAGGATAGCCCCTAGCTCTGTGAAACAAGTAAAACATGCAGTGTTGTCCGCACACCACGAATAAAGGATGCTGCAATTGCTTTGTGTGGTAAAAAATGACCCTACTCCCTCTCTGCAGAAAATGTAAAATTGTTTCAGGGTAATATTCGAATTCTGGCGAGAATCCGAATGAATCAAAAAATGTATCCTCCTTGTTCTCTTCACGATTATAGCCAGCCAATGTCTGCTGAAAGTATGTAGAGACAATTCATCCGAAGCCCATACGCCTTGAAATACATCTCCCAATAATGGTATTAATATTTTTTCCAGCTCAAGTCCGCTCATTTTTCCCCTTCTTCCTTCCTTCCTAATGATCCGTTAGTACATTTCTTTTAGAGTCAATCTCTAGAATTGAATTGTAACAGCCGTAGACTATCAGTGTGACTGTATGGGGGAGGGGGACTCTAAATCTCATCTCAAGCCTCAGAGTGCCTGTTTTCACCGGAGCGAGAGTGCTGGTTCCCTGGTGCGGGGCCAAGTTGAAGGCGAACAGAGTATACCCCTGCTGAAAGTCTTGTCTATTGAAACACATTGGGTAGTCTTCCAGGTGGCGTGCCATGTTCGTAATGAGATTATAATACTCTCTCACGGCAAGGTTGTTTTCAAACTGGGGTTGGAAAGGTTTTGCAGGGATCTGACGCCCATCTTGGCATAACGCCAGAAACTCCAGATCCGCGTGTATAAAGTTAAAAGGGTTTAAGTTGCTCCTCCCTGTAAAAGCCTCATGGTTTACCATAACTAATGCCACATACTGCGGCAGAGTACCTAGAAAAAGATTTTCTTGTGTGCAGATCCTGGAATTGGGGGGATGGAGAATGTTTTCATATTAACTCTTGAAATTGGGTACACCGCGTTGCTTCTGGTCAAGGCTGAAGAATGACCTATGCGCACAGCGGATGATACAGTCACTTTTTTAACAAACAGCGAAGCTCCCAAAATATGCAGATGGTAATCAGTGTTAGCGGGATGCATAAGACAAAAAGAATCGCTGGCTCTTGTGAGCTTAATCTTCAGATCTACAGAGTTTAGCAGCAGTCTCTCGCAGAAAAGAATATCTGCATGCAGGGGTCTGAGCAGGTGGAATTCTTTCGACTCCGCGCTGAATTTTGCTCTCTCCACAAGGCCTTTGTTAGGTCCGTTGTTAATAACCAGAGAATCCATCGCTCCTGAGGTATCTTGATAGAAGAGGCCGGAGCAGAATTGACTTTTTAAGGTTTCCGAGGAATAGTTCAGCAAAGTTTCAATCACTGCCCTGTAAGGATGAGTGGCGCTTGACTGTGAAATTAATCGATCCCCCAGGGTGACATCACATTGGCTGAATATGGTATTCAAAGGATAATTGATGATCCCTACAGGGGCATCGTTGGCCAAATCCGTTCCATCTGCGTTATTTTCAGCCTTAAAAACAACAGAGTCTCATTCAGGTCGATGTATTTTTTCCCCCTCGGCCGCAACGTAAAATTCTATAGGTCCTCGCTCAGTTATGGACAATACCAGAGAAAATTCTACATATTGCCTCTCTTCTACACTAAGCTGTGAAAAAGGACAGGAAAATAAATCTAGCTTGAATAAAATGCATTCTGCTGATTTATAGTGCACGAGAGATATGGTGTTTTTTTTTAAATATATCAACACTCTTTAAGGCAGAGCTCTGCGGTTTATGTCTTCCTCTCACAAGCGTTTTCTTCTTCTTCTTTTGAGGCTGTTTTCTTCTTCTTTTAAGGGATGGTAAACGTTTCCCGGGTGGGCGTCTCCTGGGTCTTCTGGCCAGAACCATAAAATCTGACCCCTCCTGATCAGCGGGGTGAGGCCCTTGCTTAGAGTAATGGCCTTGCTCACCACGTCTGATGCTATGTTTTTAGCCACAGAGGATAAATGTGGTTTAGCCAAATTGAACCCCGTCTTCATCAAAGGCATTACAAAGTGAAATAGTTTTGAAAAGACAGCCCCAGTCCCCCTGCCATATTGCACATTTAGTCCGTTAAATCCAGAAAGTCCCGAGCCCGCTTGGTTTTCATAACAACTTATAAATCGATAGGGGTCGGCTTTGTAGAGCAATGTGGTCATTTTTTTTCACAGGGTCTGAAATGGAGCGTTAGTATTGTTTTCCCGTATCTGAAGTTGACTGGGGTATTTTGATCCATTTTAATTTCCACATATATTGTATCAATATGATTCTTGGACAGCGGTAAATAATGAGGAGGATTAAAACTTTTTGTTATAACATCTCCGTAGTCTCCCTCTGTTGTTACACAGCGTAAGAGGGGAGCGTATGTGTCCCCTACGAAGTGATGTCTTACAACGTCAGAATAACAGTACAGGTGATAAAACCCAGCTTTTAAATCTGCGGGGCGAGGTGAAGGGAGTGTTCCAGGGCCTGTAGAAAACCATCTATCTCTTTCCAAACCGAGTATGTAATTTATGGGTCCTGGAAATTTTACTTTGAAACGCCCGCTCCCTGTCCACATATAAACACGCTTATATTCATCATAACTCAGTTCGAAATCTAGTTTAAGCTTTCTAAAATAACGATTCAGGTGATTCATTATTAAGGATTTATCCCCGATCCGTATCCATACTGTTCATGGTGTATCTTGTGTTTCCTTGTGTCCGGCAGTAATAGGATCTGAGGATTTTCAGGTATCCCTAATTCCCACGTATCCAAAAATTTGAACCAATCCATATCTGCAGGTATTGTTAACCACGTATTTGGATAACAAAGATCTGTCAGAGCAACCTCCCATTCCCCTTTTAAATCTATATGCTGCGCAAGATCCGTGCGAAATTGAGAAGCTGGGTTATCTTTAAACACCTCTGCGCTAGCGTTTGAAGGTAAGGTCACGTAAAAACCTGAGCTCTCCATGTTTCACACGTTTACCACATCGGAAGCTTTCACATAACTGTTAAACTTCTCAGGCCAGTTTTCCCATTTAACGAGCACGTGCGGGACCCCTTGTATATTGCATTTACTCAAAATCTTTTCCACCTGAAATGTTTTGTCTTTGGAAATGTGAAGTCCGAGACTTCTTCTCGAGTCCAGATAGTGGAAAGAATTTCGGTCACACACCAATATCAAAGTGCACTTATTACCTTTTATTGCAGATATATCTGGAGATCATACAGCAAGCAGCAGGGCAGATGATCTGAAGTGAAACTCACCCAGACTGTGTATTTTACGATATTTTCCCCTCCCCTTACACATTCTTGCTTATGCTGATCATGCAGCTGAAATCAATTGATACTAGCCAAAATTCTCTCCCATAATACACAGCTGTACCTCCCCGAAACCAAAGTTACATTCTTGTGATAAGAAAAGCACACACACAATGATTTAACGAGCATTCTGTAAGATTGTGAAGATTACATTATTAAAACTTATCCTTATAAGTGCATTCCATGAAAAACAGTGGAGTGTTCCAGACAACTTTATATCCCACTGTGCAATCATTTACTTTCCCTTAGGTTACTCCCTTGAAATAGAACTGTGCTAGGCACAACTCCCCAGAAATGCTTTAATAATGAGTGAGCACACACTACAACTATGTGAAGGCTATACTTTTGTCTCATAACACAGTGTCTTATTAAAGTAACAATTTCCAAACTATATTAGTGTCTTAGTTATATAACAACCTAAATGCTTCAATATTTCACAGAAATTATAACTTTCTGCAATTCCAATTCATAAAAGGCTCCTTTAAGAGCCTTGTTATCGTAATAACAAAGTTTGTAGACAGGCGGTATCCTGGGAATGCATTCACTTACTTTAAATAGCTCATCCGTGTATCCCTGTGTGTACTTTTTGTCAAACACGCCTTGAAGTTTTGAGATCCTGACCAAATCTCCGACCTTAAAGTTCATCTTTAACTTGTCTCTGTGACGTAGAGGGAAAGAACCATACAAATTCTGAAAAACATCCAAGGAGTTTTCAGAATTCACCTGCGCTGGGGTCATTTTGATGCTGGAATGATGGTTATTATTGTAACTCTGTACAATCTGCTGCAACACGTCCAGATATCTGAGGATGTTTTTACCTGTAGAGTAGCAGTACATTTTTTGCTTTAAAGTTTTGTTGTATTGTTCAATTACTGAAGCCTTGACCTCACTGGCTAAAGTGCTCTATATTATGTTTTTTCATCAGAGCCTTAAACAGCTTGTTGTAAAATTCTTTTCCTAGATCCGTTTGAATCAGTTTGGGAACACCGCTCTCTACTAGGATCGAAGCAAAAGCGTCTGTCACCTCTTTAGCCCCCTTAATTTTAATAGGTCTAACATATGCTTTTTTAGAGAAAACATCGATCACAGTCAGCAGAAATCTATATCCATTATTAAAGGAGGAGACAGCTTGCATGTCGCATAGATTGGCCTGAAATTGTTTGAGAGGTCTAGAGACAAACAATCTATTTCTCTGAAAATGGACCCGTATGGGTTTATGTAGAGTGTAAGCGTCCTGCTTTGCTAAAAACTGTTTGATATGATCCATGCTTATTTTCTTGCCAGTCTCTTGTTCTAAAGCTCTGTGTAAAGCCTGGACGCCTCCGTAACTACCTGGATGAGATGGATCATAGTAAATTCTCTTCATTAAAGTCTCCAGTTTGGAAGGCATCCTTTTTCACCGGAGGCATAACCCTCTCTGACCCCTTGTTCTCTTTTTTCAAAAAGGGGAAAATTTTATTTAAAACACACAGCAATCCGTTACATTTTTTTTTTTTTTTTTTTTAAATAAATGCTTTTCACACGACAAAAAGGATAAAATGTAAAGAACATTGGTTATTACTCCTAACCCCCTGAGAAAACTTGGCAACTTTTATTTAGCACACAAATGTTTTTAAGGAATGCAAAAGGATAAATGCTTTTTTCACACAATAAAAGGATAAATGCCTTTAGGATGATTTTTTTTTAAAGAAAAACAAAAAAGATAAAAACCCATGCAGATAGCAGCACCAACCGCTATAACTCTTGCTCCTCTACACCTGCCCACAGCTTCTCAGCCTCTTGCAAATACACAATTTTTAAAACAGAATCTCCCACCCAGGAGGCAACCGTTTCACTCAAAACTTTCTCCAGGTTCTCAGAATCTTTTAGCTCTAGTAGAATGTTTTCTGCAGCTCCTCTGATCTTCTCCTCAGAGACGCGGATGGTGTATTTGTCCAGCAACTGTGATGCGGCAACCAGGAAACGGTTTGTCAGAACACGTTTCTTCAGACCCTCATAATGGGTGTTCAGAAAATACTTAGGAATGCCAAAAAGGCAAGTGTACTGCTTCTGGCTCGGATGCAATATCTTGCATCCATAACACAAATATTCATTGTGATCCCGAATTGCCACGTACAAAACGCGTGTGACAAGAGACTTTACAATGTCAGAAAACAAGTTGAACATAGCTCCGTCTAGCTCATCACTACATTCCCCTTCGGGCTCCTTAGTGACTGTGTCAAGATCCGTGAGGGGTGTAATAGTCTGCTGAGGAGACGCTTCTCTCTCCTCGGAGGTGGTGGTGTCCCCGCTTGGGGTGCTAGTGTCTTCCTCCTCTTCCTCATCACTGCCACTGCTGCTGACAGGCTGAAGCAGATATACGAATTCAGAGTCTGTGGATGAAGTGGGAGAGGGTGGAGGAGCTGCAGGTTCATTCTTGGAAGGATTCATTGTTGATGGGGATGAAATAACCCAAGAGAGTTTTTTGGTTGTTGGAGTGGAGTGGTTGCTGAAACACTTCAATTTCTATTTATTTCAGGGTGGAGGGGGCGGCTGGAAGGCTGTAGAGGTGTGGCTATACAAACAGGACCTTTTTCAGTACCACTATCTCCTGCCACTGCTGGCTGGCACGAAATAACGTAGTAATCTCATGTCCCCACCTGTTAAAAATCTCCATCCAGGTTATACAGCGGAGGTTCAGGGTCTCCTGGAATACTCCACATTCCGTGTTGAATCTATACATACTCATTACTCCGTTTTTATCCCCCAGACCCTGTGCAATGGCTTTGTAATACCACCGGCCAGACCTCGTGCCATGAGTTTCCCCTACGGCTTTGAAAACCCTGGGATCTGGCCTCGCTTGCGGCGTGCTGCTGGTGGTGGCGGAGGTCTCACTCTGCTTCATCACTTTGGTTAGCGGGTCATGTGTGTTTTCAGGATGTAATGTAGGATATCTCCTTTTCTTATTTGCAGGGTCTCGGTTCTCCTTCTCTTCCTCATCATCCAAATAAATTCTTTAAAAATCATACAATGTGATTTCCTGAAATTTTTTTTAATTCTGTCTCTCTGAGTGGGAATGCACCTACAATGTGAATTTCAGACCCTCCATGATTTTTAAGTGGGAGAACTTGCAAAATTGCAGGGTGTTCAAATACTTCTGTTCCTCACTGTATATCTCGTTTTATCTCAGAGAAATTGGTCAAACAACTGTGTAATGTCAGAGGGACCAGAAAATAATTATCCACCATCTGAAGTTCCCCTCTACTATTTGGAACATTGTACCATCTTTCAGCATTTTGTTTTGGTTTTATAGCCCAGAAATCTAACTGTTTTGATTCAATCTCAAACAGCTGCTTTTGGCTAAAAAGCTCTGATAAACCCACTGTACTTTGCCAACATTAAAGGATAGACACAGTTAGTGACTAACTGATGGCATCTAGCAGCTAAACAGACAGATTTTTTCTCAGATGTTTGTGGAGATGAAAACAGAACTACAACTTTCAGATAGCCAGAAATTCAATTCAAAATGAATACTACTGTTTCTCTGCAAAAGGGCAATGTGTAATTGTTTGCTAACCTTTTCACCAAGACTGTCTTTCTAAAAAAAATAAATAAATAAAAGAAAAGAGAAAGATTAAAAAAGAACATAAGTGGTCCTTTCAGCAAATGCCCAGAAGTGACATTTTATCTCTAAGAATTATGACAGGTGCAAGGAGGAACTTAGGTTATACAGGTACTGTACCAACAAGGTCATGGTGGTTACATGGTTCACCAAGACCCTTATCCATTTCATGTTTCTATGAATCAAGAGATTTTTTTTTAGAGGATGTATTCCATTCAACATTGACAACTTAAAAAGGGGTTAACATGCCAGTGTTGTGTTTTCTATATGTTCAATTTCAATCTACAATGGAAATGTACATAAAAATAAAATTGCCTCTGTAGTAGTTGCTCGGTTCTAGAAATGTGCTTTAGCAGATGTGCTCACTAAAATGCAGTGAAGTATGAATTTCATTGAGCAACTATAGTACATAAACACCACGACTCCAGGCCTAATCCCTGTTTCACTTTTAGTCTAATTTTTAACATTTTTATGTCTTTTGGTTGTGTGTGTGTGTGTGTGTGTGTGTGTGTGTGTGTGTGTGTGTGTGTGTGTGTGAAATTACATCTAGTGGCAGTGGTAAAATTTCATTTTTATTTTTGCATCTTAAGCTAATTTGTGCAAAACTGCTTTCCTGTTGTTAGATTCCTAAAGTGTACTGACTAATGCTTCTTGGTGAAGTGAGCCCTCACTGTAGGACTTAACACTTTAGGAGAGATGGTGATATTTTAAGTTATTTTCCGTCATCAGGCACAATGTGAAGAAAATGAAAATTACAACAGGAAAAGACTGAGGTAGATACACCTGGGGGTTCTTCTGAGACAACCAAGAGACAGCCCATTAGTATAGGTCACAAACAATTTCAACTGTGATGGTGACATACAAAGTCCAGATGATAGTAGTCCTGTCAAGCTGCTTTAATTCACCGGGCACTAATTACAAAACTAATCAATACACATCTAATTCATTAATGCTTAGTGGCATTTTGCAGGTGCCATTTAGTTACTCCCCTGCAGTTAACAGTCCCTATGACAAGATAAATGGAGCCATGCAGGATAATGAGTGTCATGAGTATGTAGGTCAAAACCTCTTTTTTGGATTAAATTAGAGTCAGGGTGTTGAGTCCTGGGTATTAACTTAAGTCAACTGAAGGGTGAAATTTGAACGCAGCATGAAGTGGTGTAATTGAGAGCAGTATCCTGTGGATAGACTATGTGCAAATTAACAGATCAGCTCAGTGTTACAGATAACAGAAGTGTATTGCATTAGTCCCGGAAGGAGAGATGATTAGGGGTGAGGTGTGTGTAGTGATATAGAGAAAGGAGGCAGGGGACAGAGTTTAGTAAGGAAACAGCTGTGGGGAAGAAGCTGGCCCAGAGGCTCCTGAAGTGCACTTGAAGCACTTCATGACAATGGGTGTGAGTGCTACAGGGTGGTAGTCATTCAGGCACATCAGGGTGGAATGTTTTGGCACTGGCAGAAGGGAGGTGGTTTTCAAGCATGTCAGCACAACTGCCGGTGGAATTTAGGAAGCACTGACTTTAGGTTGGAGTGATTAAAATCACATGTAACAATAAATGCAGCCTCTGGGTGTGCATTCTGTTTCTAATGGCCATATGGATGCAATGATTGCTGTTGTATTTGGGGAATTAATTTGACTACTTTTGAAATGTTTGTGGTTGCATATTGTGTGTTGTGGTCAGGTGAAAAAAGACAACTATGTTCGCACACAGTTCGTACACACATTCCAAGCGAGCAGCAGCCAAGGGCCTGAGACCTTACAGTTTGCGATGTGCGGTGGCCTGTTAGTGAGAGCTTGCTGGGGTCTTCAGGGCTACCACCGAGTGCAGTACAAGATGGAGAACTACATGCAGGCCCGCAGGATGTTTGTGAACACTATGATTGTAATGTTCAGAAGGCCAGGGAAATTAGCCTGTAGTACTTGTTTGTTTGTTTTTTGTGGAATATTTTACATGTTCTTCACTAACCTAGGGAAATAATTAGTTTTTTTTCACTACTCATGGAACATGATTCACCCAGTGTGAGTGGCTATCTCTTGAGTGACAGGAGACGAGTGTAGTAAGATACCGGTACACAGCCAAGTGGGGGAGCGGCCCTTGCTGGTTTTGAGACACCGCTGCCCAGGGACAGCCGCTCCTAAACACTGATGGTTTTCTTTCTGGAAACAAAAGACTGTAAGTCTTGCAAAAATCTGCTTGGTTGTTTACAAAGTCACTGTTTTGATAAAATGTTTGTGAAGTGAGAACTGTAGTAGGTTTTAGAGAGAGAGAGAAGGAAAGAATCCTATCTATGGTTGAGAAACGCTAGCATGTATTCTCTAAATAAGTCTGAATTAACCCAAACTATCAGGCTGAACTTCCTTAAATTATGTTGGCATGAAACAGCCACGGTTCCCAAAATAAGATAATTCTTTCCACTATTAGTTTAATTATTGAAACAAAAAATGTATCAGACTAATATTTATTCTAAATTTAATTCACACCTTGAACAAAATGATGCTGTGAAACAGCCGTCTTTTCCAACGCTTAGGAGAATTCTTTCTTGTATCAGCAACCGATTTTGTCAGGAGCTGGATTGGTATACTTTCTACTGTTTTTATTAAAGTCCAATAAAGAAATGCATTTACACAAAGTACCATTACATCATTTTCATTTTCCTTTGGCTGACTAGGTTACAGACTTTACAAAGAAGAAAATTAATCAGGTGTTGGTGATCTTCTGGCCTATGTTCTTTGCGTACTGTAGAGACCTCCTGTAAACTCACTTGCAGAGGTTACTAGCACATATGGATGAGTTTGATGTTGTCAGCAAGGCTGTAAAAACAGGCCTCAAAGAGCACCAAGATACAGAGAAAGCAAAGGAGGAAGAGGAAGTTCCAGGGGGGGTTGGAGAAGACAAAGGAATTATTATTAAAATGCTGTGGCAGAATGCTTGGAAAAGTTAAGCTTTTAATAAGTAAGGATAATCATAAGATGATTTTTGTGTGTGTTTTGTTTGAAATAGTCATTAGAGAATGTGTAAGAATAAAATGTAAAATGATTGTATTAAAAGAATGGGGAGAAGTGATTCACAGCTCACACAGTGAAAAATGCAAGAATCACAGAAAAGAGGAAGTAGACACACATCCCTGAAAGGGGGATCTGCAAAAGTTCATGTGTGCATGGCACAGAGAAGTAACGAAAATGAATGTTCCATCCATAAAAAAGATTTGACTGATAATTAATGTTTGATCAATGTCTAATGTGAAGTCCCAGACTTCTTCTTGAGTCCAGATAGTGGAAAGAATTTCAGTCACACACCAAATATCAAAGTGCACTATTACCTTTATTCAACAGATGCATCTGGAGATCACAGCCAACAGCAAAGCAAAATGATCTGAAGTCACATCACCAAAACTGTGTGTTATATACTATTCTTCCCTCTTTCTAGCACATTCCTGCAACATGCAGCTGGAAATTATCAGTGCTCTCCCAAAGATATTCCTGCAGGATGCAGCTGGTAATTATCAATACTTTTCCAAAGATATTCCCCCAAGCACAACTCCCTAATTCCAAAGTAGTACATTCTGTAATTAAATGAGCACACATATTGCTAATGATTGAGTGAACACACACACTTACTTCTACTAAATCGAAGGTTATATTCCTTATTAGTACATTTATATAAAACAGTGCTCATGCTTTAATCTGAGTGAAAGTTGTATTCCTTATAAGTGCATAGAAGATGATGCTGGTGTTTCAATTACAATGTCTATTCCTTATATGTGCATAGAAAACGGTGCTGGTGCTTGAGTTGCAATGTCTTACACAACTTAATATCCCACACTAATCAATAATAATGTTTACTCATATAAAAATCTATGTTTTGATTTTAAGGCATTGATAGTTTTGTGTAAAATCATTGTGTAATTCTGATTGTTCTGTTAAAAGAAATGATGGAATTTTGATATTTTAGTCAGATGTGAGTTTCTTGTATCTTTATTAGGTATTGAGATGGTTTAGTTTCTAAGAAAAGAGAAGTAGAATCCAAGGCTGGATCACAGTGGGGCGGAGGCCGGTTACAGGCAGTAGGCTTGAGCTGTGACAGTAAGAAATATGCAATACTTCAGAAGAATATGACTTTGCATGCCAAATAAGGCATTAACTGTAAACTGCAGCATCTGGTTGGATGAGAGGACAAAGACTACTGACCAGAATCCTATAAAAACCGAGGCAAAAAGAGGAACGGGGAGCCCTTCCACGGCTGTGGCCGGAGGCTCTGTCCAGTTGACCATCTGACTTCCAGGAGACCGAGGACTGCAGAGAGGCAGTCCAGGGAGAGGGCACCCCTCTGGGGGTGCTCCCCCACAGGCACCAAGCTTGTGAGGGTGAGATGGATGTCGACTGGGACAAAGAGCCCCTTTCTATGGGCTTTCCCAGCAGGCTGTTCCAGCCTGTGAGGGAGCGATGGATATGTAAAAGTGGGACAAAGGGCCCAGATA
>NW_018127976.1:1441996-1443462 GCF_001952655.1 Monopterus albus | reverse complement strand
GCTTATATTTTTCTTTTTTTGTATCATTTATACTTTTTAAAACATTCAACTTTTTGTTAGCAAATTTTGCCCCATTCAATTGAACATGGGGAAGGAAGACAGCTGAAGTGAGTGAGTTGGCAGATAGTTATATCAGACAATATTTTATAAAATATTCAGCTGTTGACATATTACATAATATACACTATCCTTTAAATTCCCTATCCTTAATAAGACATTATGTTAACTAAATACCGTGCAAAACAAATATGGTCTTACGTGACCAGTGTCACGGCTTTTATTGATTATTTCAGACAAAATGTAATACTTCCTCAAAGAGCCAGAGTATACTGGTTTATAAAAATTTCTCAGTACAGTAACATCTGAGGGTATAAGGTGGTAGATGCCATTATAACTGCAGTTTGTTATTTGGGAGGTTTGGGGGTCTTATCCTGAATTAATAACATGAACGAGGAAGGTCTGCAGGGAACTCTGTTCGCAGGTTCATGGTAGTCAATTACTGAGTGAATATCTCCATCATACAACCTCAAGCAGTGTTTGGAGCTTTAATATGTTTCAAATATGCCACCTTAGAGTGAGAGGTTAAGCTTTATTCCTATGTCCAGGGGTTAGCATATCGTGGCCTTCAAACAAGCCGACTGTTGGGCAAGGTGGCTCCCGGATACAGGTCAATAGCACAGTCATATGGCCTATGAGGAGGAAGAGAGTCAGTGGCTAGGTGCTTGCTAAACACCTGTTGAAGATCATGATAGTTCAGGGCTATGGAAGACAGATCAGGCGGCTCTGGAGGTGGAGAAGGAGAAGAAGTGGTTGGTTGTCCAGCCAGGAAACAGGTGGATGCACAGTCGGGACTCCACTGGGTGATGGTGCCGGTGGTCCAGTCCAGAGTGGGGTTGTGTCAGACCAGCCAGGAGTGACCCAGAACCAGTGGTGTATGTGGGATGGAGATGATGTTGAAGCAGATGTTCTCGTGGTGGTTGCCGGCAATGGTGAGACGAAGAGGTGGAGTCTGATGAGTGATGTGGGCTAGCAGCTGGCCATCGATAGCCCGGGTCGCTATGACATGGGGTAGTGGCTCAGGAATAAGCCTAGTTGCTCCACCAAGATTGGGTACATAAGGCTGCCCCCGGCTCTGGAATCGAGCAGCGCTTGGTGGGAGGATATCTGGCTGGCTGTCTCCAGGAGCACAGGAAGAGTGCAGCTGGTACCCGGCTTGGTGGAGGTGGAGAGTTGGCCCATCAATGTCCCCACTCTCACTGGTGGGCTCGCTCTTTTGGCCTCACCGGGCAGGCGGCGATGAGATGGTACAGTACAGGCAGGACAGTAGAGGCAGGATGGCACCGTATTTTCCACACAGAAATTTATGTAATCCGAAATATAGTGCCCACAGTACCAGCAGGACCGGGTGCAGATACAGCGGGCCCGTTCCTCAGGGTCCAGACGGGCGCGCCCTAGTTGCATTGGCT
>NW_018127976.1:1435065-1441975 GCF_001952655.1 Monopterus albus | reverse complement strand
CGCTGGAGGAGCCACTATTAGTCGCCCCCATGCTGAGAGACCACCAGGCCTCGACTGGAGGTGGCCGGCTGCTGCCCAGCTCTTTCCTTGCGGAAAAAGCACTGTTGATTGTCAATCTGGATGGCCAAGTCTACTAGGAAACGGAGGTCGGGGGCTCATCCTTGGTGCTTAGGTCGGCTTTGATGTTATCATTAAGGACGTGCCAGAATGTGGTGCGTAGGGCCGGGTCTTCCCAGCTGGGTTCCGTAGCCAAGACCCGGAAGTCAACGGTATAGTCCATAGCACGACGTGCCCCCTTATACTCATAAGCACCCCCTAGCAGCTTGGCTCTGATGAGCAGGTGGTGTGAAGATGGTCCTCAGGTCCTCCAGGAACTCTGTGATGGTGGCTCCAAATAGCAATCCCTGAGGTCACTCCTGGGCTGACCGGTGGAGGTAGTAATGGCTGAGGAGACAGAGTAGAGATGGGTGGTGAGTAGATGGAGTCTGACAACTGTGTACCGACCTGGCTGGTGGAGGCTGGAAGAGTGGTGAGGAGATATGGTCCCGAGGTAATTGTCCGTGGAGAGGGTTGAGAGGAGGAACAGAGTGGGTGGACGAGAGGTAACAAAACTGGATAAACATATACAGTGCCTTGCGAAAGTATTCGGCCCCCTTGAACTTTGCGACCTTTTGCCACATTTCAGGCTTCAAACATAAAGATATAAAGCTGTAATTTTTTGTGAAGAATCAACAACAAGTGGGACACAATCACGAAGTGGAACGAAATTTATTGGATATTTCAAACTTTTTTAACAAATAAAAAACTGAAATATTGGGCGTGCAAAATTATTCAGCCCCCTTAAGTTAATACTTTGTAGCGCCACCTTTTGCTGCGATTACAGCTGTAAGTCGCTTGGGGTATGTCTCTATCAGTTTTGCACATCGAGAGACTGAAATTTTTGCCCATTCCTCCTTGCAAAACAGCTCGAGCTCAGTGAGGTTGGATAGAGAGCGTTTGTGAACAGCAGTTTTCAGTTCTTTCCACAGATTCACGATTGGATTCAGGTCTGGACTTTGACTTGGCCATTCTAACACCTGGATATGTTTATTTGTGAACCATTCCATTGTAGATTTTGCTTTATGTTTTCGATCATTGTTTTGTTGGAAGACAAATCTCCATCCCAGTCTCAGGTCTTTTGCAGACTCCATCAGGTTTCCTTCCAGAACGGTCCTGTATTTGGCTCCATCCATCTTCCCATCAATTTTAACCATCTTCCCTGCCCCTGCTGAAGAAAAGCAGGCCCAAACCATAATGCTGCCACCACCATGTTTGACAGTGGGGATGGTGTGTTCAGGGCGATGAGCTGTGTTGCTTTTACGCCAAACATAACGTTTTGCATTGTTGCCAAAAAGTTCGATTTTGGTTTCATCTGACCAGAGCACCTTCTTCCACATGTTTGGTGTGTCTCCCAGGTGGCTTGTGGCAAACTTTAAACAACACTTTTTATGGATATCTTTAAGAAATGGCTTTCTTCTTGCCACTCTTCCATAAAGGCCAGATTTGTGCAGTATACGACTGATTGTTGTCCTATGGACAGAGTCTCCCACCTCAGCTGTAGATCTCTGCAGTTCATCCAGAGTGATCATGGGCCTCTTGGCTGCATCTCTGATCAGTCTTCTCCTTGTATGAGCTGAAAGTTTAGAGGGACGGCCAGGTCTTGGTAGATTTGCAGTGGTCTGATACTCCTTCCATTTCAATATTATCGCTTGCACAGTGCTCCTTGGGATGTTTAAAGCTTGGGAAATCTTTTTGTATCCAAATCCGGCTTTAAACTTCTCCACAACAGTATCTCGGACCTGCCTGGTGTGTTCCTTGTTCTTCATGATGCTCTCTGCGCTTTAAACGGACCTCTGAGACTATCACAGTGCAGGTGCATTTATACGGAGACTTGATTACACACAGGTGGATTCTATTTATCATCATTAGTCATTTAGGTCAACATTGGATCATTCAGAGATCCTCACTGAACTTCTGGAGAGAGTTTGCTGCACTGAAAGTAAAGGGGCTGAATAATTTTGCACGCCCAATTTTTCAGTTTTTTATTTGTTAAAAAAGTTTGAAATATCCAATAAATTTCGTTCCACTTCATGATTGTGTCCCACTTGTTGTTGATTCTTCACAAAAAATTACAGTTTTATATCTTTATGTTTGAAGCCTGAAATGTGGTAAAAGGTCGCAAAGTTCAAGGGGGCCGAATACTTTCGCAAGGCACTGTACACACTGGTGAAGAGAATGGCGCTGGTTGTTGGCCTGAGAGCATCAACGAACTGGCAAGGGAGTAGTAAGTGAGCCGGGTATAAGTAAGGTGAAGGACTAATGAAGTGTAGCTGGTGTTAATCAAAGGATGTGAAGCAGGTGTGTAAGGTGGTGTAATCAGGAGCCAAAGAAACAAAGGGAGGGAGGTGAGAGAGGCAGGTGCAGCCGGGCAAACCTGACAAATGCAGCTTCAAGAAAAATACTACAAAGAAGCAATACATTATCAAACACAAATCATGCATCAAGACCAGCTCCACTCTGACAGGATAGTAGGATGTGTGTGGTTGTGTGGTGTGGGGAAGGTTGCCATGATAACAAAATATCTGTGACACAAAAACACAACACTTTCACACAAAAGACACACAGATACACACCTCAATTCTATGTAAATTTGATGTTTTGAAGTGACTATAGAACAGACGCAGAGAAAAGACCGAAAGAAAACTAGAAAATTACCTAAACACTGTTATGCCACTCCTGACTGTAGCTCATCCATCTCAGGCTCTTTTGCATCTTGCTGAGGGATGGTATCATTTGCATGGCTTAAAAAAACAAATTAGACTGTAATTAAGTCAGCAACACTCTTATACCTGATAATTCAGCCTGTTTATATAAATCCTGTCATTTAATAACTAGTGTTTTAATACAATCTCTGAGATTCCTAAAGTCAAATAAATCATTTTTAGAAAGACTGTACTAATGATGATAATGTGTCTACTGTGGATAGTTTTCTGTTTTTCAAGAGGATAAAATCATTAGCCATTAGCAATTTAAGACAGGTTCCTTTGCAACATTTAACATTCAGGAGGAAAATGATCATGATGTCCAGAAAGCAGAGGTTAGCAAGCCAGGCTAGCATAAGCACATATTTCCACCTGTACATCATTTTGTTCATGTTATATCAACACCTACTGAATCATCTGCAGTTCCTGCACATTTAGTGCTCCGTTCATTGTGTATTAAACAAAGAAGAGCCTTTTATGGGCCCAGATATGGTGATAGAAAGTAATCCTCCTGAGACCTTGGCAGTACATTATCCCATGGTGCATTCATTTGCTAACTCCCAGTGGAATTATTGGACTCTTTACCTGATAAACTCTGCACTATGTTCAACAGCTAGTTGCTGCCTGTGTCTGTTTATTCTTTAGTGCAGAACAAACAGTCTGAAGTGGGAGGTTGTTTCAATTTTTTCACTGAAAACAGTTGCCCGCTGCAGCCAGAAAACCTACACTATATGAGAATGAACCAAAACAGCAAAGTTTTGACTGGATGGAAGAAAATTACTCGCCAATAAGTCATAAATTAATGTTTATATGTGGTGACTTTAATATAGATCTGTTGAATCCTAACAAGCACACAGCAACTGAGGAGTTTATCAACACATTATATAGATGCAGTTTATACCCCTAAATTACAAAACCAAGTAGATTAACAACCCAGCATGCAACACTAATAGATAATATATTTACTAATGATATTGATAGCAAAATGTCTAGTGGATTACTTATAAATGATATCACTGATCATTTACCAATATTTTTGGTTTATGACTGCCATGTTAGAAATGAAAGGCCAAAAGCAAATCTTTTTTATAGGAGGGTGATGAACGAATATGCTGTAAGGAGGCTAAAAGAGGACTTTTTGGGGCAAGACTGGAATGCAGTTTACAAAGAGGAAGACTTAGATAAAGCATATGAGCAATTTTTAAATATATTCATGGAAGTATTTTTAATTTTAACCCGGTTCTTTAATCTGAAGGCCCCAATGCTTTACATTGCACTTGGTGATGTAAGGCTTGGATGCAGCTGCTCGACCATGGAACCCCATTCCATGAAGCTCTCTACACACTGTTCTTGAGCTAATCTGAAGGCCACATGAAGTTTGGAGGTCTGTAGCTATTGACTCTGCAGAAAGTTGGTGACCTCTGTGCGCTATGCGTCTCAGCATCCGTTGACCCCGCTCTGTGATTTTACATGGCCTACCGCTTCGTGGCTGAGTTGCTGTCGTTCCCAATCGCTTCCACTTTGTTATAATACCACTAACAGTTGACTGTGGAATAATTAGTAGTGAGGAAATTTCACAACTGGACTTATTGCACAGGTGGCATCCTATCACGGTACCACGCTGACCATGTTGGAGTTCACTAAGGTCCTGAGAGCGACCCATTCTTTCACAAATGTTTGTAGGAGTGGTCTGCATGACTAGGTGCTTGATTATATATACCTGTAACCGTGGAAGTGGTTGGAACACCTGAATTCAATGATTTGGATGAGTGAGTGAATACTTTGGCTAATATAGTGTATGAAGTGTCTACTGATGAGACGACTGGAGGTTTTGTCACCAGTGCTGTTACAAATGTCAGTGGGATTTTGAATCCGGTTTTCTTCTGGAGCTGGAGTTTTGACTTCACCTCATTTAAGCTAATTACAGAGACATTTAGGTGGAGTGACTCTTCCATTTGCAGTTTGAACAGTGACCAGTCTTAAAGTCTAAAATAATTTACTATTTGAAATTGGTAAAAGTGAGCCAGTGAAAAATGAGTGCATGAGTAAGAACCAGGAAGTCATTCAATTGGTGAAGCTAACCAACATGTTTGACTCCCATCAGTAATTTAAAAGGTTAACAAACTTGTCAGTCAACATCTTCTGTCACTTTCTGAAACGCACAACTTCTACTGTACTGCAGACAGCCCTCAGTGTCACCTTTATTTAGAGGAGCAAAGCCTTTTCAAATACAACTGGTATTGGCAGGTAAAGTGCAGTTTATCTTTGTGACCGTTTTTGAACGTTACTGAAGTATCCACACGCTCTTTGTGAATGCTGCGCCGCCGTGACACTGCACAGCAGCAGATGGAGACGCCCTGACTGAAAAAGTGTAAAAATGGTTTTGCTTGTACAGTTAAAATAAACAGCAGCTGAACAATGCAGCCATGTTTGAATTAAGGAGAAGGGTCACACGAAGCAGTGACAGTATTAGCTGTGTAAATGTTGAAATGTAGTTTTGTGTGTGTTTTGTGAGCATGTGAGAGTAGCTCTCAGTCCATAGGCGTCTTGCTCAGACCTTTCATTAACACAGAGAAAAGAGGAAAGAAAGAATAGCAGAGTGATGCATGTGAAGAAGACAGAGGGTAGGTGGCTGGAAGAAATAAACTGGCATAAACCAGGATGGCGTTAATTAATGTACGTTAGAGAGAACACGGTCTGCGTGCAGAGCAGTAAGAGATGCAGTCTGCTGACAGCATCTTCTTCTGCTTCTCTCTGCTGTCGCTCATACAGGAGGCAGATCACATTAACCTGACACCGTAATGTGACTTCTTTTAGCAAAGCAGAGTTTGTCTTATCACAGAGAGCCCCTCAATAGCTAATTACAGCAGCGTGTTATTAAAGTGTCTGTACAAGACGACTACATGCCCACTGGATTTCTCCTGTGTTTCTTTGTCTTTACTCGCAATGCTTAGGTTCTTCTTCTCCTCACTGCTGGACTCTCCTGCTGCTCTTTTCTCCACACCTTGTTTCCTCTACTCTCCTCAAACTTTCTCCTCAGCTTATCCTCCTCTCCTTTCCCTCCCCTTTGTTCTTTTCCTCCTTTCCTTAACCACTTCTCCTTGACCTTTCTTCTGTTCCCACCTAGTTTTCCTCCTCTCCTCAACCGTTTCTTCTTTCTTTAACCTTTCCTCTTCTCTCATTTCCTCAGACCTTCCTCCTCTACACTACCCTTCTCACTTCCTGTGTCATTTCCTAAACCTCTCATTTCCTCTCTCCTGCTCCTTTCATCCTTTATTCAACCTTTTTCTTTTCAGGACAAGACGTATCATACGTAGAGAAAGTAGGATAATGTGATGGTTTAGAAGCAGAGTAACACTTCTTCTTTATGAGAAGGAACTAAATGTTGGTTGACTGTGGTTCAGTGGGTAGAGCGGTCGTCTCCCAACCAGAGGGTCGGAGGTTCGAATCTTGGTGCCTGCAGTCCACACGTCAGTGTCCTTGGGCAAGACACTGAACCCCCAAGTTTCCCCCAATAGTTAGAGCCATCGGTTGAGTTGATGCTGCAGATGGCTGCCTCGGTTCTGTACCGGAAACAAATTCCTTGTGTGTGTAACTTACTTGGCCAATAAAAGTGATTATTATTAACTGATGGGAGAAGCTTAAACTTATTGCTAGGCTTTTTTTTTTTTACCAACCTCCAACTAAAAGTGAAAATCTAGTCTCCTACTATAAACTGATGCAACAAGTAATAGGAACAGTAGAAAGTCTGTCCTGCTGACTGCATAGTTCTTTTTGAAGTGTGTGTATTTTGTATTTGCTGTGTTTTACTGCAGGTTGGATATGCTGAATACGCTCATTTCCCTTCTCCAAGGTGTTTCTACTCTGAACACCCACGGTGACTTGGAGAATGGTGTGGTGGAAAATTGGCACAATAATCCCACCTTGAATTGGCAGTGTAAAAGGAGCTAAAGACAGCATGGCATAGCCAGAGCTACTTGAGGTTGTAATTGTTAGTGTTTAGTTCATTTATTTTAACTTGAAGACCAAAAGAAAATAGACCAGTTAGCAATTACTCATCAACTGGAGATGGCTTTGTCGCACAAAAAGGATTTGCAAATGACTGGATA
>NW_018127976.1:1421820-1428168 GCF_001952655.1 Monopterus albus | reverse complement strand
AGGTTTCTGATTTAGTGAAAGTGGTTTTGTTTGCTGATGACACTACCATATGGGCATCGGGTGAAAACCTACAGCAACTCTTTGGACGGGTTTCACAGGAACTTGAGAGGATAAAGAAATGGTGTGATAGCAATATGCTATCTATGAATATGGATAAAACTAAATTCATGGTATTTGGGAATCGCAGACTAGACAATGAATTTCAATTGAATATTGGGGGAGCTAATATTGAACGAGTACATGAAATTAAATTTCTAGGTGTCATAGTTGATGACAAATTCTCCTGGAAATCGCATATTAGATATGTTCAGAATAAAATAAAAAATATATCGATATTGGCACCACGGGTGAAATATATTTTGGATGGGAAAGCACTACGTATTTTGTATTCCTCATTGATTTTACCATACTTAGAGTATGGCGTTGAAAACTGGGGAAATACATACAAAAGCTCACTTCAACCATTGTATATATTACAAAAAAGAGCGATAAGAATTGTGCATAAGATGGGGTATAGGGATCACACCAATGGAGCTTTCATACAGTCTAAACTGTTAAATTTTTTTGATTTAGTGGGATATAAGACTGCAGTGTTTATGTATAAAGCCAGGAACAATTTATTACCTGGTGGAATTCAAAAACTATTTAATGAAAGGGAAGGGGGATACAATTTAAGGGGTCAGTTAAATTACTATATGTACAACCAAAAAAAGATTTTGTATTTCCATAAGTGGGGTAAAACTATGGAATAATTTAAGTGTGGACATAAAAAATATTAATAGAATTGACGAGTTTAAACATAAATATAAAGGTATGTGTCAATCAAGATACTGTATATGCAAGAACAGGCTCAATGATTAATTAACTACATGGCCAATTATGGGTGTGGTGTACATTTTGTAACCATTCTTTAGTATATTACTTGTGTGATGTAAGAATGTTAACACTGTATAATCTTTTTTAGTATAATACTTGTGTGAGTAGAAGTGAATTATTTACTGCATGCAAACCTTAGATGGCAAGATGATGTCATGGGGTAGGACTGGATAAGTCTGATTTCTTCCTACTCCATTCAAGCATGTACTAGGTATAAGAAAATTGATATTGAATTATGTGTAAAATTATGTGTGTTGTCATATCAACTGTTTTACATGCTTGAAAGAATAAATCAAATCAAATCAAATCAAATATAGGAGGGTTGTTACTGACTTTGTGGAGTGGTGTGAGAAAAATCGCCTGGTCCTGAACACCAGCAAGACAAAAGAGATAGTGATTGATCCCCGGTGGAAATCACCAGCACTCATGCCAGTGAGCTTGCAGGGCTCAGATATTGAGATTGTGAACACATTTAAATACCTGGGTGTCCACCGCAACAATAAATTGGATTGGACTAACAACACAGATGCCCTTTACACCAAGGGCCAGAGCCGCCTCCACTTGTTGAGGAGACTGAGGTCCTTTGGTGTGCGCGGGGCACTCCTTCGGACATTTTATGATTCTGTGGTGGCATCTGCAGTTTTTTACGCTGTTGTGGGTTGGGCAGGAGGTAGCATGGTCAGGGACAGAAAGAGACTCAACAAGCGAGCTGGTTCTGTCCTGGACTGCTCTCTGGATTCTATCGAGGAGGTGGTGGACAGAAGGATGCTGGCAAAACTAAAACCCATCATGCATAACCCTTCCCATCCCCTGCACCACACAGTGGTGGCTCTGAACAGTTCTTTCAGCACAAGACTGTTACATCACCAGTGTAAGAAGGAACGTTACCGCAGGTCATTCCTCCCCACAGCTATCAGACTGTACAACACATCACTGCAGTGATAAGCTTGGCGACAGTATGAGGGACTATGCAATAGTCAACTGAGGTGCAATATTCATCTCCTGGGGTGAAATGCATTGTAAATAGGTTCATGTGTAATATCTTGTTCCTGATCTCTCTCAAATACTGTATATTACCCTGCTTTAGGTATTTTTGAGTAGTTCCTCAGAGATCCTTATGTCTGAAACACAGGTTTCTTTCCCCCATTGTGGGATTAATTGTGAGAGTAATATTCGATTATTCTTGATTTCCTGGTTGTTTTCTTGATTCCTCTCAATACTATTCTTTTTTGTTTTGTTCCTAGGAATCTTTTTTGACTTGTGTCTCAGGGACAAACTGTATTCTTGTTCTTGATTATCTCTGAAATACTATATTTTTGTTTGGTTTTTTGGGTACCTGGATCTTGTTTTCTAAAGATATGTGTGGGGTGTTTATTCTTATGGTGTCATGTTGTTTTGTCCTTTACTGCTGCTGGAACACTGGAATTTCCCCACTGGGATCAATAAAGTTCTACCTACCTACCTACAAACTATTTTTCATGCCAGCCCACAGAGATCACCAATCAAATTACATTACCGGTCAATACCAAATGTTCTTTCAACACTCAACGTTCATATTTGCTTTTTTGGTCATCACAAGACTGACCAAAATACGCAGGTCAAAATGAAGAGTCAGAATAAGGATAATTAATGGGGCGACTGTTCTTTTGCTGTGTATGGCCCCAGACTTTGGAACTCTCTACCGCAAGAGATACGGTGCGTAACCAAATTAGCGGTTTTTAAATCAGTTCTAAAAACTCACCTTTTTAAACAGGTGTTTGATATTTAAATTGCTTTTATTTGCCCATAGAGATGTTCTTTTTGTTATGCTTTGTATAGTTTGTATAAGAATGTTTTAGCATTTTATTCTGCTAGGTTCTATTGTTTTTGTATGGCTTTGTTTTTTGCTATCTTAGCTTCATTGTACAGCACTTTGTGCTCCTAGGAGTTGTAAAGGACTATATAAATAAAGGTTATTATTATTATTATTTCATTATCACGGTGACTTTAAAATGACGTCTTTCTGACTCTGTCTAGCCATGAAGAACCTGAGGAGTGAAGGAACCAGGAATCACTGACATAAAAGGCTGATTCACTCACACCTGCACTGAGATGGCCTCTCAACACTAGGCTGCCATCTCTCTTCTGTCAGGGTACTTTTGAAAGTGGCACTGAAGCCTGATTTCATCTGGCAGCCCAGTCAGCCTTTCTAGTTTCACCCAGCACTCGGCCAATCCAGCAAAAGAAAATTATGGCACTTTTTCTCCTCACACTTGAGAATCTGATCTGGCTTGGCAACAGAAAGCATGAGGCAAGCAAGAGGGACAACAGCAACATTAGCCAACTGAATGAGAGCTGCTTCAAAGTCTGTATTTCATAATCACCTCATTATCTGTCAACAAAAGAGTCAAGAAAAATATAAAATTATATGAATTCCCAAACTGAGTCCTAACAGAAAACTTTTTCTTGGCTGATGGCTGAATAGAGTAGCCAGTTGGAGTGATGACTCTTTTGCTCGAACATGGGTAATGGGGTAGGCAAAGAGAGAGTAAATGGGAAAAGAGGTAATGTTCTAGAGAGCAACATCATGGGCCAAGGTTGCATTCAATACCATTTATTCAAGCTTACATGAAGCAGAAATCTGTGCAAAGGGGCTGGACAGGAATCATTGACTCCTTGGTTTTCAATCACAAACTAAAACTGAGACAGGGAAGAGTGGGAGAGGTGTAATAATTCAAAACAGCATGCATGACCATCATATAGGCCTGATGGTCATGCATGTTATGGTCTATAAAGCTCTTTAACTTATACTAACAATGGATAAAATGACAGTAACTTTATAAAGTATATGTGAGATTCAGGTTGTTGGAACACTCCTCTGCCCCCAAGCAGGCAACTGTATCTTTAGGACAGATACACATCAAATTGACATGAAAGAACTAGCAGTGACGTAGGCTAACTGTTGCATCACCTCACATCACCTTTGGCTCAGCTGGGTTGAAAAAATGGCACTTGAACACACCACACAGACTCCCCCTACCAGTTGGGGTGGTATCCGTATTCAGCATTCAGAGAGCGAAAGAGGTTAAAGGGAGTTTTTCCTCCCCACTGTCACCAAGTGCTTGCTCAAGGGGGATTGTTGGGTTTTTCCTCTATAATAATAATAATAGTAAAGGTGTAGACCTTACTTAGTAAATTGTCCTGAGATGACTTTTGTTGTGATTTGGCGTGATACAAATAAAACTGAATTGAATTGAATTGAAGAGCTAGACTATGAAAATACAAGCTGTAAACAAAGCAGCCCTTATTCAACACAGCTGCTGTTTATACCTGATTCTAATTGAGAACATGTCTGATAAGAAGCTACTAATGGCAATGGCATTCTCTGCAAATGGTCTATTGGTGGTAGACGAAGAAAAGAGGCAGAGGAAGTGAACAACAAGGAGAAACATATGTAACTAAATGGGTGAAATTGTGGATAATACAGTGACAAGCTCAAGGGGCTTTCCCGAACATTTCTCTCCTCATGCACTGATTTGCTAAGCTGAACAGCCAATCAGAGGGGTCTCTCTTAATTATGAGCCTGACACAGATGCGACATGGTGAATTCAGATATGCTGCTCTTATGTGTAACAGCAAAAATAATTTTTTACCAAATTCTAACAGACTCAGCTCAAATATCTTATTGTGCAAAGGACAGATCACAAAAAAACATGTTTGCTCCATCCTGTGGTTGTCCCTCTGTGTGCTTCTATGTCCCCATGGATGTGTCAGATTTTTTTTTTTTTACATGCTTTACATCTCTGCAAATCAGTTTACAGAGACTCACTGGGAAGGGAAGCAGACCAACATAAAACAAGTGTTGATAAATGACAGCAACTCTGTGCCTCCTCCACCTAACTGCCCATCATTCTCTCCCTTTCCCCCTCTCTCTCAGGCTGCCTATTTTTCCTACAACAGGAAGAAGCTTGTCTTCTTCCTGTTGTGTGTGTGTTGCATGTCAGTGTGTTGCTGCCTAAAAAGAGGACACCATCCAAAAGTGGTACAGCCAGACATGATGCTGATGGCAGCCAGTAAGGGCTTCAAGGGCTTGTCACTCTCTGCCATATGGGAAGCAGGCCACTTCATCTCTAAGGAGTTGTGGTTTCTGATTTGAACAGAGCTCTCTGATAGGCCCTTTGTGTGCTGAAGGCAAGCCATGGGGTTGACATAACAATCAGTGTACATTTATTTGTGCATTTGTCTGAGGTTTCTGCTGTTAAAGGTCATTTTTCCTCCCTACTGTTTCCAAGTGCTTGCTCAAGGGGGATTTGTTGGGTTTTTCCTCAACAACAACAACAACAACAACAACAACAACAACAACAACAATAACAATAATAATAGTAAGATCTAGACCTTACTTTGTAAAGTGTCCTGAGACCACTTATGTTGTGATTTGGTGCTATATGAATAAGATTTTACTGAACTGAATAAATAAATAAATAAATAAATAAATAAATAAATAAATAAAGACCTGTGAGAATGCCCTAGCTGCTGTTGTTACTGCAGTTATTTTCAGAGTTCTTGAAAAAATTTATTTCAGGGTCAAAATCTTCGTCCGGTTCATGATAATGAATTTCAGAATCTCCAGTAGTGTTCAGTTCCATCTCCAGTCCCTCAAAATCTATTAACTTCTGTAACAAATCACTTGCCTCATTCCGTACATGGGTCATACTTGTTGTTGTTAGTTTCCACACTCATCTGCCATCGCAGATATCGATATACCTGCGTGACTCTTCAGACATGAGAAGGTCCAGCGACCCCATCATCTCCTTGTCTTGGCATCCTGGGCGTGCTGGTCGATCTTAATAGTCTGTATAATGTACATTTAGAAGAAGAAGAAGAAGAAGCTTTATTTATTGTCATTGTAACATTGTGACACGTACAACGAAATTATGTTTGGAGCCAGGGGTCCCGGGTATTTGCGGGTATTTTGCTGAGGGTCATTGTCCAGTCATACTATCGTGGGTCAAGTGTTCATCAGAGTGGGGAAAGAAACTGTCCCTGTGCCTGGTTGTCTTGGTGCACAGTGACCTGTAGCGCCATCCAGAGGGGAGGAGTTCAAACAGATTGTGTCCAGGGTGTGAGGGGTCTGTGGTGATCCTCTCTGCCCTCCTTTTGACCTGTGAGGTGTACAGGTCCTCCATGGAGGGCAGGCTTGCACCAATGACCTTTTCTGCAGTCCTAACTGTCCACTGAAGTCTGTACTTGTCCTGTTTGATTGCTGAGCCAAACAAGACAGTGATGGAGGTGCAGAGAACAGACTCAATGATTCCTCTGTAAAACTGTATCAGCAGGCTCCCGCCCCGGCCCTTTTTCCTGAGCTGGTGCAGGAAGTATATCATCTGCTGTGCCTTGTTGATGATGGTCCTGATGATGGACATTGACTTCAGGTCCTGGGAGATGGTGGAGCCCAGGAACTTGTAGGACTTTACTGCTGATACAGTGCTGCCA
>NW_018127976.1:1421020-1421611 GCF_001952655.1 Monopterus albus | reverse complement strand
CCATGCACAGCTTGGGCTCTGGAACCTTACTCCTCGAGAGAGGCTGGACTCTCTACTACTCTGGAGTTGCCCATGGTGAGAGGTGGCGGGCTGGTGTTGGCTTGCTTATAGCCCCCCAGTTTAGCCGCCATGTGTTGGAGTTTACCCCGATGAACGAGAGGGTCGTTTCCCTGCGCCTTCAGGCCGGGGATAGGTCATTCACTGTCATTTGTGCCTAAGGGCCGAACAGCAGTGCAGAGTGCCCAGCCTTTTTGGAGTCTCTGGGAGGGGTGCTGGAAAGTGCTTCGACTGGGGACTCCATTGTTCTACTGGGGTACTTCAATACTCACATGGGCGATGACAGTGATACCTGGAGGGGCGTGATTGGCAGGAACGCCCCCCCCCCAATCTGAACCCGAGTGGGGTTCTGTTATTGGACTTCTGTGCTAGTCACAGTTTGTCCATAACGAACACCCTGTTCAAGCATAAGGGTGTCCACCAGTGCATGTGTCCCCAGGACACCCAAGGGTCAGAGGTCGATGATCGGCTTTGTGGTTGTTTCATCTGACCTCCGGCCATATGTCTTGGACAATTGGGTGAAGAGAGGGGGGG
>NW_018127976.1:1419547-1420030 GCF_001952655.1 Monopterus albus | reverse complement strand
GCTTGGTTGCCTCAGGGGACTCCGGAGACAGCTGACGGGTACCGGCAGGCCAAGCGAGCGGCAGCCTGGGTGGTTGTGGAGTCAAAAACTCGGGTCTGGGAGGAGTTCAGTGAGGCCATGGAGAGGGACTATCGGTTGGCCTTGAAGAAATTCTGGCAAACTGTCCAGTGCCTCAGGAGGGGGAAGCAGTGCCCTGCCAAAACTGTTTACAGTGGAGGTGGGCAGTTGTTGGCCTCGACTGGGGACATCGTCGGATGGTGGAAGGAATACTTCAAAAATCTCCTCAACCCCGGCACCATGTCTTCCGACGAGGAAGCGGAGCTTGGGGGCTCAGATGTGGACTCGTCCATCACCCAAGCTGAAGTCACCGAGGTAGTTGAGATATTCCTCAGTGGCAAGGCACCGGGGGTGGATGAGATCTGCCCTGAGTACCTCAAGTCTCTGGATGTTGTGGGGCTGTCTTGGCTGACACGCCTCTGCAAC
>NW_018127976.1:1415206-1418965 GCF_001952655.1 Monopterus albus | reverse complement strand
GAGTCTGTTCTCTGCACCTCCATCACTATCTGGTTTGGCTCCACAACCAAACAGGACAAGTACAGAGTTCAGTGGACAATTAGGACTGCAGAAAAGGTCATTGGTGTGAGCCTGCCCACCATGGAGGACCTATACACCTCACGAATCAAAAGGAGGGCGGAGAGGATCACTGCAGACCCCTCACACCCTGGACACAATCTGTTCGAACTCCTCCCCTCTGGACAGCATTACAGGTCACTGTACGCCAAGACAACCAGGCACAGGGGCAGTTTCTTCCCCCGGGCTGTCACTCTAATGAACACTTAACCCACAATGGCATGACTGCTCAGTAACCCTCAGTTTAAATATACCTTGTACATATAGATCCGTAAAATACATGTAGACTGTGTGTATATACAGGTCTCTATTTTTATTCCTATTTATCTTGTTTCACAATGAGCACTCCTTTGTCTCTGCATTGTTTACTGCCTGTTTATACTGCTTATTTTGCATTGTTTGCACTGTTTGTTGCTGCTAATACTGCTTATTTTGTTATATTACATAGCCTTATGTTGGTTTACTGTTTACTTACCCCTTGCATGGGGATATGTATATGCACATTGACAGCCAATGTACCTGAGTCAAATTCCTCGTGTGTCCTACACACCTGGCCAATAAAGCAGATTCTGATTCAAAGTCTTCACCTAAACAGATAAAGCAATGACCACAAACCCAATTAACACTGCATTTCCAGCTGTGGTCTGAATAATGTCAAAATTGCAGGTGTCATGAAAATAATTTACTAATGATTTCACTAAGTGTGCATTTACCAAGTCTTCAATCATAGAGTATGTGAACTTGCTGTCGTATGGCCACGTTGTCAGCACACTGGCAGACTAGACTCAGAGACAGGAGGGAGTAGGCCAGAAGGAGTGGGAAGAGAGAAAGAAAATGAGTTATATTTCTTCACAGATATACTAGAAGCTCATGTCAATTTTGTTTTCCCACAATGGAATACTTAGAACAATAATTTATTTAAATAAATTGATGAAGGCCTATGTAATTCCTGTTGAAAAAGTTTACTATGCTGGGAAGGCATTCAACACTTTAAACAAATAATACATTACTTTAACCATCACAAAGTCATATTTTATTTTTACCTACTGTTCAGAGGCAGCATGGAATCAGTCATGGTATGCAACTATAGACATGAAGAAAGAAAATGGAGAGTTTAGCTTTTCGCTGTTCATTAATGAACAGATTAATAATCAGTATACACTGATCAGGTATAACATTATGACCACCTGTGTTATGGTGAGCACTCGCAGAAGCGAGTGAGTGAACAGGCTGGACCCAGATGGCAGGTGTGACACTGATCACAAACTTTATTGCACTGAGAAAACAAGTTATGAAGATATGCTGGAAATGTCCACCAGAAGAGGCAGAGATTGAGGGGTCCACAGATGGGGAGCCGGAGGTGGCAATGCAGGGCAGCTGGAGGAAACGAACGCAAGCTCAGACAGGTAAATACAGCCAGTGAACTCAGGTGGGGTAGAGCAGAGAAGGCTGGCCTCGAGGAAGATGAAGAGGAGAGGTGACTGGCAGGAGGTCAGTCATGCAGAGGCAGAACGGAGATCGCTGGAGTAATGACAGGAAACCAAGGAGTATAGGCAGAAGAGTGAGAAGGAGTAAACAGTGTCGCTGAGAGAGCATAGGTTCTTGTAGAGTAGAGTAGGTACTTTATTGATCCCACAGTGGGGAAATTCTACACAGCATACTTTCAGGTATCAAAATCTTCAGCTCCTCAAGGACATTCATGCTTCTATTCAGAAGTTTTCTAAACTTCATACTTTTGAAATATTTAGCTTTATTCTGAAAATCTTGCCCCATTCAACAGGTATCAAAATGTTCAGTTCTTCAAGGACATTCATGCTTCTCTTCAGGATTTTTGTAAACCTTATACCTTTGAATTATATAGCTTTATTTTGAAAATGTTGCCCCATTCAAATGAATGGGAAAATTCTACTACAGCATACTTTCAGCTATTTCAGGTAGCAAAATGTTCAGCTCTTCAAGAACATTCATGCTTTTCCATGATTTTTGTAAACCTTATACCTTTGAAATATTTAACTTTATTTTGAAAATCTTGCCCCATTCTAATGAATGGGGAAATTCAACTTCAGCATACTTTCAGCTATCAGAATGTTCAGCTCTTCAAGGATATTCATGGTTCCATTCAGAATTTTTCTAAACTTCATACTTTTGAAATATTTAGCTTTATTTTGAAAATCTTGTCCCATTCAAATGAATGGGAAAATTTTACTTCAGCATACTTTCAGCTAGCAAAACCATTCAGGTGTCAAAATGTTCAGCATTTTCAGGGCGATCTTTCAGCACTCAGCATCCATAGGCATTTTATTCAGAAAATGCATTTCTCTAGTTATTGTTTCTTTGGTATATTTTTTGGCCCTCATCTCCTCCCACATACTTTCAGGTAGACAACCCATTTTGATATCAAACTGTTCATCTTTTCAAGGACATGATGGCGTGTACTCAACTTTTTTTATAATGTTCATACTTTTTAATAAATTTAGCTTTTTTCACAAAAGTTTTCCCTTTGGAAATGAATGGGAAAGTTTGAACCTTAATATCTTCGGCATACCTTGGGCTAGAAATGCCATTTCAACTCTATTCAACTCGTGACAAGTTCAGCTACCAATGGTGCAACAATCATCTTTATAACTTTCATACTTTTTAATAAATTCAGCGTTTTTTCAAAAATATTTTCCCATTCAAATGAATGGGAATGTCTTGAAAGCCTCATCCTCTTTGAACATTAATATCTGCGGAATACCTTGGGCTAGAAAAGCCATTTCAACTCATGAGAAGTCCAGCTACCAATGGTGCAACAATCCTCTTGATATCTTTTATGGTTGTTTTTTTTATCATCGACATTTATATTTTGTGTATTTCTCCACTGACTTTGAATAGCTCCATTGACTTGAATAGGCACCCTCTGAGTCATGTGACTCCCCGCTCTAGCTGGTCTATCTGTGGTTTTTCAACAATTTCTTGCCCGTTTTCCTGCTCTTATTCTGCCATCCTTATGCTTTATACACATATAATGGATCAAAATTGTAGAGAAAATTGTCACAATCTATCTATGCCATTGTTATTGTGATAGGATAAACAGTTTTTGTGTAACATTGCACATTCCAGAGAGAGTGCCGTCTCACCATGCCATAGACGGCCATTGCAAAAATGATTCAGAAAATCCCTTCAAAGCTAAAGTTAGGGCATTTGTAAATCGCAACTGCTGTTGAAGCCTCCTGCTGCTCACTGTGAAGAAATTGTTTCGATAAGACTTATAGTTTTTGACCAGGAGGCTTTTTACATTGCAGTGGGTGCGCCGACAGCAAACCGCCGTTCATTCACACACTCTGCGGTGAATATGGTGACAACACGGCTGTTCTTTCAAACACAGAACTTGCTCTGCTAGACAGCAGCTTAATGCCTTTTTTCCCAAACACGTTGTACTTTTCTGATCAAAGCCTGACCGAAGAAGGATTATATCAGAACGGAACCGTCACGAGGTAAGCTTATATCAAGTTTGCAGGAGACAGTGGTTCACTACAATAGGCTGCTAACGGCTAGCGAAGTCGACACGAAGTTCATTATTTAAAGTAAAGCTCATTACAATTCATGTGAACTGTTTAGTTAAGGATAATGGAATAATCACCTTTATTTGGGGGGGGGGGGGGGGGGGGGTTGTCGTGCTCC
>NW_018127976.1:1413626-1415183 GCF_001952655.1 Monopterus albus | reverse complement strand
GGGGGGGTTCAGTGTCTTGCCCAAGGACACTTTGACTACTGGTACCAAGATTCAAACCTTCAACCTTCTGGTTAGGAGACGACTGCTCTACCCACCGCACCACTGTTGCCTAGTTCAGCTTACACTGTGTTTATAATCAGGCAGGTGAACACTGAATAAATTTTGAAGGGTCTGAATCAGTTTTATAAGCAAGTCACGGCTAATTAGCTGTGTTAGCTTGCGCAGTACAGCACAAAGGAGTTTGGTGGTGGCAACAGCTAACGAAGTAGACACACTACAATAGGCTGCTAAGGGCTAGCACAGTAGACACGAAGCTCATTATTTAAAGTAAAGTTCATAATTCCTGTGAACTGTTTAGTTCAGTTGCATGTTGGAGGTGCAAAGATACCTGAGCGTGTAATGTTAATTTTTGCCTGTGTTCATTGAATAAATCAGCACTGTTTTGAAGTTACTTGGACTGCCTCGTCTCTCAGAGTTAGCGTAGTGAAAGGTACCGGGTCCAACAATTCTGAAAGAATGTTTGTTGCATTCCTCTTGACTACTATAATCCATGAAGTGTCAGACACATAAAAAGTAATTTTCACACATTAAAAAGGTAATCATAAAAAGGTATGTCTATTGAATTTAAGTTATTTTGAATAACATACAAATTAAACTATATTAATAATAAACGTATGTAGTAAACACATTTGTACAGACAGGGTGTTTTATCCAGTTTTTATGTACAATAATAAAATATCTGCTGTCCTTTAGAAGGCACACCATGGCTAATCCCCCCACCCCGCTATGATAACAAAGACAGCACCTCTACCTACTAGTCATTAACATATGAAAGGCCTTTACACCTCACAGCCATCACTCCTCACTGCTTGCTGTGAGGAAACTTTCACTGATAACCGTATACATCCACATACATGAAGTATTTGGTTGTTTCACGAAAACCAAGCACTCTGCCTCATACATCTGGCAAACTTGAAGTTTAGCGGGGATTTCCCATACCCATATTTGTCCGGATACAGCTCTTTTCATGCAGTGAACAGTTTCAATGTTTGGGCTGATAGTAGACAGAGCTATTCTCAGATCATGTTCAATGTCCAACCTTTACTTTGACTTGAGCTGTACCAAAGTGGAGAAGACACTTTAACACAGATAGATAGATACTTTATTACAGACTCAAGGTCCAGATGTATAAATACTAAAAAAAAACAATAAAAACCATAAAACAGCAATAAATAATTAAAAAAAAAACAACTACCTTTTTAAAAGGCAGGTATACCAGTGTTTCCAAAGTACTGAAGTATATCGCATATCACTATATGTAATATTAGTCAGCAATAAAACTATGTTGCTTCCAGAATTATTCAAACGACAAATAAATTTGTACATCAGATTTCTTAAAACAGCAGATAGTGTACTGATCCGAGATGCCACAAACAATTCACTGGCACTCATTCATCTAGGCCATTTCAATAATAACCTCAAGGCGTCATTATAGGCCACTGTCAGTTTCCTAAGACTGCTTTTTTTGTAATTAGACCATAGATGTGCAGTGTACAG
>NW_018127976.1:1403256-1411158 GCF_001952655.1 Monopterus albus | reverse complement strand
TCATCAGACAAGCAATCATTTATAACATGACCCAAGTACTTAACTTCACTACACACAGTTAAAATGTTAGCAGATAACTTAAAAGAAGGGAATGGAAGGGACCTGTCATCTTTTGTGCGGCATATCATAATAACACTTTTATCAGAATTGTACTTGACATTGTGAAGCTCCCCAAACAGAGAACATACATTCAAGAGCTGCTGGAGACCTGGTGAGCTGGGACTAAAGATCACCAGATCATCTATATACATTCACTATTATACCTCCATCCTGTTTTACACATATTTAGCTTTTTAGAGAGACCATTCATATAAAAATTAAACAGGGACAACAGACTACCTTGTCTTACCCCGTTACAGGTCTGAAAGGGTGCAGATATACAATTACCCCATCTGATACACATAGTCTGGTGGGCATAGCAATATGACAAGCATCTCACTATATATTTAGGTACTCGAGCATCATACAATTTCTGGAATAACTTCCTATGATTCACACGATCAAAAGCTTTAGAGGTTGAGGTGCCAACCTCAAACTAGCATACTTAAGATGTTCTACAGAAATGCAGTCCATCCCAGTAGACTTATTTGCTGACAAGTTGCTTATTGCTTGAGAAACCACATATGTTTTAATAAAATCAACAAAGTCAACCCTCCCTATAGAGGAAGTTTCACTAGGGACACAATTAAATAGATGGCAGTAGCGGTGTCACTAGAGCTCAACTATCTTATCCGGGCCAGAAACTCCATCAATAGTATGGGGTAAAGAAAATCTACTGCTGTTAATATGTTTAACATCTTTCCAGAATGATTTCATATTATTCCTTAGGCGTTTTCCAGCCATAGAGACCTCAGACCTCAGCTTTTGTTCATTTTTCGTAATAAATCTTATAGCATACTTATGTTCTGCACTTGTACGCTTTTTAATTTCAAATATAGACCCATATCTGGGTTTACCAGCAAGGGCCCAGGAAGTTGTTGCATCAGGCTCTAGCCTGATATTCAGCCACATAAGTGCTCCACCCAGGTTTAATTCTGCACGACTCTTTTCTTTCATAATAAGGCAAACTAGCCTCTATCAGCACCCGAATAATATTTGAATACATGCAAGAAATATCAGCCTTGTGGCTAACAGCAGTACAGTTAAAGTTCGTACATATCCCAGCCTCTCTGGGTACAGTAATATCACGTAACAGTTTATCAGTGTCAGAACAGTAACAAGCAAGATCCTCTGCAGAAAGAGTAGACCAATCCAACCTTTCATGCTTTTGGTTAGTCTGAATTAAAATAGGTATAAAATCAAATCTAATGGCCAACTTTACAGGAATGTGGTCAGAAATAGACATATTATATAAAATGGAGATATTCTCCAAAGCAGCATGTGCATCAGCTGTCAAAATACAGTGGTCTAGCCACGATGTTGTATGCCAGGCCTCACTTATATATGTATAGCTCTGCCTTGGCAAAAGCTCATTACTAGACAGAATCAGATTGTTGTCAGCACAAAAATGCAGCATATGCTTTGTGAAAACAGAGTTCTTGTCTGAGATATCTGCATTCATATTGCCCACAATATATACACTCGTAAGCCCCTCACTCTGTATAAAGGAACTGATAAAAGCCAACTTATTCAAATATTTCTCCTAATTTTGGCTACATTCATATGGGACATACACATTTAAAATCACCAGTTCCTTATTGTCCTGAGTCAGGTGTATTGCAATGCGCCAGTCCACATCAAGCCTGACCACATTAATCATTGAATCCAAGCTCTTAGACCACAGGATAGCCACACCTCCAGGAATTCTTCCTTGCTTGATACCGAGCCCAAGGTCTGTAGTTGATTCCCCGGCACCGAGGAAGCCATCATCAATGGACAGACGAGACCACCTAAGTCCTGCTTAGCAAGGAATGTCTCTTGACACAAAATGTCACATTGTTCCAACAGCTCATCGACAACAGTGCGGCGAGCTTTATCCTCCGCGCTCTGGCCTAAGCGCAGGCCACGACAGCTGTATGATATTACATTAAATACCATATTATTTATTGGCTTGAGCTTGCATCGGCACTGAGAGAAATCCCGGCGCGAGTAGAAAGAGCAGCGTGAACATTACCCGGAGTTTTGAGCGGCTCATAATAATGCCTCACAAAGGTACCCGCCGGCCATAGTTCCAGATTATATGTCATCTACTTCATTACATTCAGCAGATACTTTAAAGGAGGCATACCTGGTGTTACCTGTAACAATTTTGAGACATGTAACATCATGCCCAAGTTTATCTCTTAAGTAAGCACGTAACACTTCAGCTTCCAAATCAGGTGAAATTTAGAAGCAAAAACACTGACCAGCTTAGTTTTGATCATCTTGTTGTGATAGCTTGTTGTGAACAGTAGGATTGCTTTGAGTGCCAATGTAGCAAGGAAGGGATACTCAGACATCACGTATTTGCACCAGAAATGGGGGAAGCTTATCTCTAAAAAAAAATGCATTTCTGTAGTTATTATTCTGGTTTCTTCCACTGTTTTTCAGCACATAATAACTCCAGCATACTTTCACCTAGAAAGGCCATTCAGGTATGCAAATGTTCAGCTTTTAAAGGACGTATGCTTGTATTTTTCTTGTTGGTAACGTTTATACTTTTTAACATATTTAGCGTTTTTCAGCAAATTTTGCCCCATTCAAATGAATGGGAAAATTTTTCACATCTTAATATCTTCAGCATACCTTCAGCTAAAACCACCATTTCAACTAATAACTATTCAGCAACTCTTCAGATATTCATACTGTTAACAGCTTTTTGATATTTTTTACGGTTTTTGCATAATTACCATCTACATTTTGTCTCATTTCAATAGCCACACTCTAGTATTTCTCCGTGTGTAGGACTACTCTTTCTTTCTCATAAACACACAGACACACAAACACCTACACACACCCATACACACACAACCCTACTTGTTTTACCTACTTTGTGGGGACCAATGGGAAAATGTTCACATCCTAAAAAGTTCACCATACTTTCAGCTAGAAAACCCATTCAGGTATCAAAATGTTCAGCTCTTCTGTGACAGAAATATACAAGCTGTGACAATCCAGCTTGTATATTTCTTTTTTGTAACATTTATACCTTTTATCATACTCAGTTTTTTCAGCAAATTTTGCCCCATTCAAATGAATGGGAAAAATGTTCACATTTTACTACATTAAGCATACTTTTAAATAGAAACACAAGTCAACTGTTAATCAGCAACGCTTCCGCTATTCATACTGTTGTTAGGTATTTTCTTAGTTAGGTAGATATTTAGAGATTTGTTGTCTAGAAATGTGTAGGGTAGACAGGATGTCTAGCTCAGGCTGTTAAATGCTTAGTTCATTGTCATGAGCTTGCTGCAGGCTGCATGTGGGCCTCAAGGTCAACTAGATTGAAGAGTCTGCAGGCAGGATGAATATTGCTATTATTATTGCTATGTTCAGCCGTAATCTTAATCATAATATCTTCCGAGGCTTACTGTTCGGACATGTCCCTGAATGTCCTGTATGTTTTTAGATACACACCACATAATCAACATTCACACACATTATTTTCTTCATGTTTTGACTACTGCTCTGGTCAGCTGCAAAGCTGGCATATCAGGTGACGTCACGGTTTGACGTTGCCTGCGTAGGATGGGGCTAGCCCAACCATGTGATTAAATTGTATAGGCTATTAGGTTCGGGGTTTTTCATCTTCCGGGCTGCCTGCGAGCAGCTTTGGGGGTGGAAGATGCCTGGACGTGTGATGTTAATTTTGCCTGTGATCCTTTGAATAAACCAGCACAGTTATATTTTTTATATACTCAAGTGGTCCGCCTCGTCTCTCTGAGTTTCTGGTTGAAAGAACCGGACGTGGCTTTATAATAGAATAGAGCCTTTACTGTAAACAGCTTTTTAATATCTTTTACAATTGCTTGCATAATTGATGTTTACATTTTGTTTCATTTCAGTAGCCACACTCTAGTAGTCCTCAGTGTAGCACTACTCTTACACACACAGTTATGACACTGTAAGAGTCAAACATTTGCGAGTAGCTGATGTTAATCATGACCTGCTGCACTGCTTCATGACATCAAATGCACATTACGGAGTCTGGCTTGTACTGTAGCTGGCAGCAATGATGTTGTGGGATAGAGCAATAAGTTAGCTGTCTCAACTCCCAGTTTCAACTCTCATTTACCCCTTATGCTGCCATGTGAATTACTCTGTCAAGTCACTTTTAGCGCTGCATTATGTTTATTTATTAAACCTTCAATTAATATGGTACCGTTAGCTATTCGGTTCACAACCCTCATGGGTCCTTTAAAAATCCATCCAAATCATTCCCTCGTGACCAAAAATGTACACTTTGGAAATAAAGCTCTAAAAATGTCATAAAGTCATATTTATTTCCACTTTAAACTAGCCTATCTTTTAAAACTACTTATGCCTGAAATATACATATCAAATATTAATTATATTTTGGGATTTTTTAACCCTTAAAATGCCAGTATGTTGTCATAACCCCTCTTTTTTCAATGGGAAAAAAATGAAATAATTTTCAGAAAATACATTTCAGCCAGTATTTGATTAGTATTATTATTAGGCCCTGGGATGGGTCACTGATTGGCAGTAACATTAATTTTGATGCATTTTTTGTAGTGGCAGATTTTTAAAAATCCATCTAAATCATTCCCTCGTGACCAAAAAATGTACACTTTGGAAGAACAGCTCTAAAAATGTCATAAATTCATATTTTTTTCCACTTTAAACGAGACAGTATTTTAGAACTACTTCTGCCTGAAATATACTTATCAAATATGAATTATATTTCTGGAATTTTTAACCCTTTATAGGCCAGTATGTTTTCATAACTCCATATTTTTTATTGGAAAAAAATGAAAAATTAATAAGTTACAAAAAATACATTTCAACTAGTATTTGATTATTATTATTATTAGACCCTGGGATGGGTCAGTGATTGGCAGTAACATTGATTTTGATGCATTACATAAATTCACACACATACACACCCAGACATAATGCATTGCTATAACATCAAATGCTATTTTTGATGCCATATTTATTTTATATATAAAGCAATGCACCGCACTCTGTTCCTAATGCATTTTGAAGTACATGGTCCCAACTTGTAATTCTGATAGTCATCCACCAGATGGTGACATGTTTCCATTTTTGAAGCCTGCAGCCAAAACGAAACCAAAATGCACTTTTTTCACTGTTTTGCAAGGCTGACTTGCTAATAATGAATGAATTTGATAATGTGCATATCGGTTTTGATGTTGTATTGATCCAGTGTGTGTCTCTGTGTGTTTGTGCGAATTCTAGTGCGTGTTCATGCGCACGTGCAATCACATGTTCTAATGGTGTAAAATGAACAAAATAGGTTTGTGTGTGTCCAAATTCACAACTGCTTTCTCTTAGAAGGCCAAACCCTTTCTTACATGGACTATTTTGGAGTCTTGAATCACAACGTGGCTGTTGATGCTGGTGGCTCTCCTCAGCCACTGTCGGTAGCGCTCCGCCTCACTGCAGGGCCATTCCCTGATTAGCATTTCCTTGTAGCATGAGCTGAGTGGGTGCTCCTACGTGTGAATAGAGGTGTAAATTCAGAAATGCACAGCAATGCATAGACTCCTTCCATATTACATCAATAATGAGACACACTTTATATATCATATTCATGCGCAGGAGCACCCACGCAGCTCATGTTTCAACCCATACAGTGTGCATGCAAAAGCGCTGCAGACAGTGGCTGAGCAGAGCTGATCCTGCATCAGCAGCCATGTTGTGACTCAATTTTCACAAAATAGTCCATGTAACAAAGAGTGTGACCATCTAAAAGAAAGGACTTGTAAATATGGACACACACAAACCTATTTTGTTCATTTTACACCAGAACAGCTTCACGTGCACGTGATTGCGCACAAACACACAGAGACACACACTGGATCAATACAACATCAAAACTGATTTGCACTTTATCAAATCCATTCAATATTAGCAAGTCAACCTTGCAAAATACAGTGGAAAAAGTGCATTTTGGTTTCGTTTTGGCTGCAGGCTTCAAAAATGAAATCATGTCACCATCTGGTGGATGATTATCACAATTACAAGTTGGGACCATGTACTTCAAAATGCATTAGGAACAGAGCACGGTGAATTGCTTTATTGTAGGATAAATATGGCATCAAAATAGCGTTTTTAATGGGTTTCAATGGGACCAAATTGATCATGAGGGAATGATTTGAATGGGGGTTTTTTCCTTAGCCATTTTGGGCCAATTTAAAGAAGTAAGACCTCAATTTTAAATAAAATTTAAAAAATATATCATTTGGCAAGTTTGAGCTACATTCATTCAACACAGCCAAATTGGCTTGAAGATAAAAACGTAAAATTGCCAAAAAAGTACTGAAGGACACATAAGGGTTAACAACGTTGCTAACAAGCAATTCGCTCGCCACAAGTAGTTCCGCCTTTGCAATGTCAGAAGGGTTAAATATTCATTCTTTGATTGAAAAAACTTAGGAATACAGGGCTTTCTCCTCAATTTCTTCCATGTACAGGTTTTTCAACTTTTCTTCCATCTACAATCCTGTTTTGAGATCTCTGCACAAACATGCCCACCAGGACAATAGGCGTCAGTCGACGGGAGGATTCAAAGATAGGTAACGACTCTCACCGATACTGGGCTACAACTCAGTCGTTAAGGGACATTGTTGGCCTTCAAAGCACTGAAACACCTCCAAGGGGGATAAATATCTCCGGCTCAACACCAGTCAATCAAAACTGATGAAGCC
Source organism: Monopterus albus (assembly GCF_001952655.1). Taxonomy (NCBI): domain Eukaryota; kingdom Metazoa; phylum Chordata; class Actinopteri; order Synbranchiformes; family Synbranchidae; genus Monopterus; species Monopterus albus. Next base: position 1,404,325 of record NW_018127976.1, on the reverse strand, counting down.
TCTTGGATGAGAGGTGAAACGTCTTCAACCTAGAAATCTAAGTCCAGTAGATTTTTTTCTAAGTTTTTTCAGTTTACTATGACCTGGATGACTGAGAATCTGCACAGACATATTCATTCTTTGCTTTCATACTGTCATGGTGTGAATTACATATGAGCAAGAAGCCGGTTGTATGTCATCTAAACCACCTAAGTTGAATTTTTACTGTAAAAAAAAACTTAAGTGCACATTGACTGCTACTCACCCAGACAGACAGCAGACCGAAGTCGGATGGACAATTTACAGTAATGGCTTCATCTGTATTATGGCTGCATTCAGGTACACTTGGAAATCCCAGTATCATGGTTGCATTCAGATGCACTCGGAAATTCCAGCTTCAGGAGTCGCAAAAGTTATATTCAGTGACTTCTATACCTGAAATGCATTAATTCAAATGCTCAACCTATTAGAATTAAAATTAGAATATCGAGGGAAAGTCCATTTATTTCAATAATTTGTTTCAAAAAGTGAAACTTGTATGTTATATTAGTTCACTACACACAAAGTGAAATATTTCAAGCCTTTATTTGTTTCAATTTTGATGATTATGGATTAAAGACAAGAAAAACCCAAATCCAGTATTCCACAAAATTAGAATATCATGACAAAGTTCAACATTGTAGGCTCCCTGTGTCCCAATCTAGTCAACTGATAAATGCAAAACACCTGCAAAGGTTTCCTCAGCCTTGAAATTGTCTCAGTCTGGCTTAGTAGGCTTCAGAATCATGGGGAAGACTGCTGACTTGACGGTTGTGCAGACGACCATCATTGACACCCTCCATAAGGAGGAAAAGTCTCAAAAGGCAATTGCAAAAGAAGCTGGATGCTCTCAGAGTGCAGTATCGAAGTATATTAACAGAGTGTTAAGAGGAAGGGAAAAATGTGGCCGGAAAAGGTGCACAAGTGACAGGGATGACCGCAGCCTTGAGAGGATTGTCAAGCAAGGGCGATTCAGAAATCTGGGGGAGCTTCATAAGGAGTGGACTGAGGCTGGTGTCAGTGCATCAAGAACCACCACATACAGACGTCT
>NW_018127976.1:1399467-1402776 GCF_001952655.1 Monopterus albus | reverse complement strand
TCAAGTCAGCAGTCTTCCCCATGATTCTGAAGCCTACTAAGCCAGACTGAGACAATTTCAAGGCTGAGGAAACCTTTGCAGGTGTTTTGCATTAATTAGCTGACTAGATTGGGACACAGGGAGCCTACAATGTTGAACTTTGTCATGATATTCTAATTTTGTGAAATACTGGATTTGGGTTTTTTTTGTCTTTAATCCATAATCATCAAAATTGAAACAGATAAAAGCTTGAAATATTTCACTTTGTGTGCAGTGAACTAATATAACATACAAGTTTCACTTTTTGAAACAAATTATTGCAATAAATGGACTTTTCCTCGATATTCTAATTTTTGGCACATACCTGTATTTTGACATTTTTTGTACTTCCTGTTTTGTCTACATACCATTTACCTTTCACCTTTTTAAGCATTACATATAAGCCCTCCACTTCTTAAGCTAATTAACTTGTGTGCATAATACAGGCACACATACAGTTGTTTAGAACTTTCAGCTAAAGAAACCATTGAAATATTGAAGGATTTGCCAGTGAAAAGGTGTTAAAATACTATTAAAAGGATTATAGCCTATAAATATTCATAAGCTACCTTTATAATACATTTAGCCCAGTTTTGCTATGTTCAAGTCTTTAAAGCTGCATTATAATCAATATCACTAAGAAAAATTGACATATTTCCTGAATATGTAATGTTCAAAGTGTGGCCAATAACAATACAAGTGACCATTCATATTTCAGTGACACATGGTCGTGCTTCAGATAGTTTTATTTACACTCATCACAGTAATGTACAGTACACCTGTATATTTCAGTGAAGGGAAACTGATTCACAACCTGACAGTTGTCTTCATGTCAGTAACACTTTAAATGAACTGTACAGCTAGTTATAAGGAACCTCAGCTTACCTTTAAGTCTCTTACAGGCTTACAAGAGCAGTGATCAAGCTTAATTTCTTCAAAGCCAAACATTATAATGTTACTGATCTTTATGAGAATATGCTTTGGTGTGTGCCCACCAATACTAATTCTGTTTTAGTAGCTACTCAGATTCATTATAGATAACTGCAGGGTATGAGAAATAAAAAACAAACAATGTGAAAAGCAGAAGAGGCTTTATTTTAAATTGGATTAAAGAATTTCTATTAAATTAAAGACTTTCTCACACGCCCCCAGTGGTGAGCATCAGAAGCTGCACATCATCTACACTGATCCTGAACACAGGCACACCACAGGGCTGTGTGCTCTGCCCAGTTCTCTTCATTCTGTTTACCCATGACTGCTATGCCATTCACTCCACAAATACAGTTGTGAAGTTCGCAGATGATACCACCGTAATGGGTCTCATCTCTGACAATGATGAGACTCGCTACATAGAGGAGATCCAGCACCTGACAAAGTGATGTTCAGATAACAATCTTGTCCTTAACACCAACAAGAGAAAGGAAGTCATTGTGGATTATAAGAGGTCTAGGAAGACAAAACATGCTCCTCTTCTCATACACGGGGAGGTGGTGGCACAAGTGGATAACATCAAGTTCCTGGGCATCCACATCACATCTGACCTGGTCTCAGAACACATCCTACCTGGTGAGGAAAGCCCAGCAAAGGCTTTTCTTCCTCAGGAAGCTGAAACGCGCTGGTCTCTCCTCAGTTGCTTGCAAACTTCTACAGAGCGACAGTAGCGAGCATCCTTTGTCTTAGTGCGACAGTGTGGTACGGGAGCTGCACTGCACAGGACAGAAACACTACACTCTTTTGCTGCTGACCTGATTAGGTCCCATACATCCCTTTTTATTTGCTCATTGTTTTATATTGACTTATACAACGCTTGAAAGGACTTGACCCAGCTGGTGAGAAAGGCTCAGGGCATTGTAGGGAGTCCTCTTCTGGATCTGGACTCACTATGTGCTGACCAGATCCAGAGGAGGGCCAGACATATTGCTGCAGACCCCACCCACCCGGGCAACAGTCTGTTTGTGCCTCTTCCCTCCAGGAAAAGGTACAGGAATATAAAGACTAAAACAAACAGACTGAGACACAGCTTCTTCCCCAGAGCTGTGACCCCTACCCCCTAGTTACACACACACACACACACACACACACACACACACACACACAACCTACCCCCATGGACAGACACAGAACACTGGACCTCTGCAGACACACACCCATGCTCACACCTGTTAGACACAGTTCTTTAGTTGAAAGCGTGAGAAGTGAAGACAGAGGACTGTATAAAATCAACAGAAATTTATTCAAAGTCTAGTCACAGGTAAAATTGGAACAACGCTAGGCTCAGAGTAACAAAGCTTCCGCAGGAACTTCTGTCATCAAAGAGTGTCGGACCATTGATTGTAGTTCCATTTATCGTAGTGGGCGGGAACTGCCCCGGACAAAGTTTGGACTTACACATATCCTAACGCTATTGGCCATAGGCTTGAGCAAGTCAGCCTCTGCTCATGTCAGCTACTAAATATGCAAATCAAATGGTGTGTGAATGTTGTAGTGTCAGATGGCAGCTAACAGAAACACGAACATCTGGTCATCATCAAAGAGCAGACATCCTGTCCATAAAAACCCTAATAAACGAACAGTAGATACAGAACATTTAGTCAACTTCAAAGCGCAGACATCCTGCGTACACAAGCCCTAACAAATGAAGTTCAAAGTGTTTATTTTGTCATATGCACAGTCATAAGAAACGTGTTTCCCTGTACAATGAAATTCTTACTTTGCTGTCCACATGAATGCCACAACATACAAATGAAATATAAAGTAGATAAATAACACAAAATCTAAGGCACTTTAAGCAGCAACAGATGCAGCAATATAATAACAAATGTATAAGAATATAACAGAATGTATGCTGCATGGGAGCAGCATGTGCAGCAGAGTCATTGTGCAATTATGCATGTAACACAAAATCTAGGACACTAAGCATCAACAAATGCAGCAATATAATAAAAGAATATAATACATGTATGCTGCATTGGAGCAGCATGTGCAGCAGTTAACAGTCAATGTGCAGTTATGCATGTGCAAACTGAGAATGTAAACAGTACATCACGTATTTCCTGGTAATAAACGCCTCAGCTGTTTTGGAGTCTGATGGCGGAGGGAAAGAAAGAGTTTTTCAGTCTACTGGTCCTGCATTTCACACTTTTGATCCAGAGGGCAGAGAAGTGAACAGTCCGTGCTGGGGGTGGGTGGGATCTTTGAGGATGGAGGCAGCTTTCCTACGCACCCTGCGGTGGTAAATGCTCTGCAGAGAGGGCAGTGGAGTCCTGGTGATCTTCTCAACAGTCTTTACCA
>NW_018127976.1:1394419-1398744 GCF_001952655.1 Monopterus albus | reverse complement strand
TCACTGCAGTGTTGTCCGCGAAATTCAGGATGATGTTGTCTTTGTGGGAGGTGACACAGTTGTGGGTGAACAGGATGTAGAGGATGGGACTGGCATCTCATCCCTGTGGAGTGCCAATGTCTGGGGCCTGCCAGTCAGAAAGTCCAGTTACAGAGGGTGGGGTGCAGACCCAGTGTGGACAGTATGTGGGTGAGTTTGTGGGGGATGACTGTGTTGAAGGTGGAGCTGTAGTCAATGAAGAGTATCCTGATGTAGGAGTCTCCATTTTCCAGGTGGGAACGGGAATAATGAAGGGCAGCCACGATGGCGTCTGAGGTGGCCCTGTTGGGCCGGTAGGCATACTGCAGGGGGTCCAGGGGGGCCCACACATTCACACGTTGATTTGCTTCATGTTTTGACTATTGTTAGAGCCAGCTGCAAAGCTGGTGAGAGACGTCTCGGTTGACGTTTCTGTGTAGTACGGGGCTAGCCCAACCGAGGTGATAAAATGTATAGGCCTGGTGGGCTCGGGGCTTCCATCTTACATCGCCTGCGAGCATGGTGGAGGTGCAAGATATCTGAGCGTGTAATGTTAATTTTACCTGTGATCCTTTGAATAAATCAGCACTGTTTTGTAGTTACTTGGACTGCCTCGTCTCTCAGAGTTAGCATGGTAAGACGGAACTACCCTACAGGGTCTAGGGTTCCCGGTATACTGCTCTGAATGCCAGCCAGCACCACTCTCTCAAAGCACTTCATAATAATCGGGGTGAGTGCCACTGGCCTGTAGTCATTCAGGCAGGTGACCAGGCTCTTCTTGGGAAGGGGGACGATGGTTGTGGTCTTAAAGCAGGAGGGAACGATGCTCTGGATGAGGGAGAGGTTGAAGATGGTGGTGAGAACATCTGGCACATGCCCTAGAGCCCTCCCAGGGATGTTGTATGGTCCTGCTGCTTTGCGGGGGTTGATCTTCCTCAGGACTGTGCGTACCTGGCCTGGTGAGACAGTTAGTGCAGGGGAGTTCGGGGGTTGGGTGGTCTCGGCGTGTGCGTGCCTCCTCTCTGTGCTGTGGCTGGAGGTCTCAAAGCAGGTGTAGAAGGCATTGACGTCATCCAGCAGGCTGTCTGTGGAGCTGATGATGCTGGTGGTGGTCCTGTAGTCTGTGATGTGCTGCAGGCCTTGCCACATCCGTCCCAAGTCAGCAGTAGAATAGAAGCCATTCAGCATCTCTTTGTACTACCTCTTGGCTGCTGTGATGGCTTTCCTCAGTTTGTACTTCACAGCTTTGTACTCCGTCTCATCGCCTGATCTGAATGCATGAGAGCGAGCACACAGCATGTGGCGTACCTGACTGTTTATCCAGGGCTTCTGGTTGGGGAACCTCCTGACTCGTATGGTGGGCACAATGTGGTCAATACAGGCACTAATGTACCCGGTCACATGTTCAGCATAATCCTGTACACTGACCGAAAAGTCCTCCGAGGTGGCTGCAGCTTTAAACACATCCCAGTCTGTCTGGGCAAAACAGTCCTGCAGGATGCCTTCAGCCTGAAACAAAGAAATGTGGTCTGAGCGTCCAAGGTGGGGGTGGGGTGTTCTTGCCCCGAGTGGGATTGTTCACATGTTGGTAATATTTGGGGAGTACAATCTTTAAATTGCACTGGTTCGCTTCGCCTACAGCGATAAATACAGCATCTGGGTGCGCTGTCTCTAGCACACTGATGACATCATAGAGTTTGCTAAGAGCCGCAGAGGGATTAGCTCTTGAGATAACATACATAGCAGCAAGAAACACAGCACTATGCTCTCTGGCTACATAGTAGGGCCGGCATTTCTGTTCAAATGAACAGTAAATACCAGACATTTGGTTAACTTCAAAGCACAGACCTCCTGCAGACACATTTTGTTAACAGACAAAACAGGAGATACTAAGCAATTTTTAACTGTCATCAATGCAATAGTAATACATATAAGTAAGGAATAAAAATAGGAAAAGAAACTTAAGTTCATCTAACTCAAATATTACACACCTCTTCCCAAGACAGATTTGCACTGAGCTGCACCTTACTCTTTTGCTGCTAACATGTTGCTGACCTGATTAGGTCCCATGCATCCCTTTTTATTTGTTCATATTTTTATATTGACTTATACAATTTTGTGTTATGTAAATAATGTGTCTTTTAAGCCAAGAGCTGCTGGAAAAAAATTTGTTGTGCTATGCATGACAATAAAGATTGACTTGACTTGAAATAATTTATCGTGTGTGTGAATATATAAATATATATTAATAGACCTAAAAGATATTGACATAACACAATAGTTACTGCGGTGCATTGTGGGTCAAAGGACAAACTAGCTTACAAACTAGCAATTTGTCCTGTCCTAGTAGGGCACATCACACCGTACTAGGACAGGGCAAACAACCTACTTTATTTATCAGTCAGATCAGCACAGGCTGGAATGTGCTTGTGGTGGAAAGTTGTTGTCAGGATGACAATGTCACTCTGAAGGATACTGCATATTGAATATAAGGGCCCCAGATTATAAATTGGTGTGCCATGAGTGCTCTGTAGGATGTCAGATTTTCAAAATAAAAGCCCAGATTGCTAAATAAGCTCACTAAAGGGTCCCAAAACATGCCAAACTTTCAAACTAAAAGCCCAGCTTGTTAGGATCTCTCATAAGCCAGGGTTCGAGAGAGAGGGAAGAAGGACCCACACTGCTGCTGCTGTTCAGGACCAGACGGGGACTGCTGCTGCTGCTCGGGAGGTTGCCTTCTGTCCCAGGAGATGGGGTGTAGCCCTGGGACCGCCTGTGGCTGCAGGTGGGGGTCAGGTAGGGGCCAAGGTGGCAGCTCAGGCTCTGGGGGCAGCTGCTGTGGCCCAAGGGTCAGTCTGTGCTTGAAGAGCCGAGAGGGGAGACGCCATCTGAGTCTTTAGTTCCCGGTGGATTGCTTGGGCCTCTACAGGGCTCAGACGGGTCTCCCCTGACCAAGATGGGACATCTTGGGCTGGCTGTAGTTAGGATACATTTTAGGGGCAACACATTTCAATGGGGAAACAGATTTAGACACAACACTGGCAGGGTTCAGGCTAGGGGAGGTCCCAAATGCAGACACAAAATGATGTTGGGTAACTGGGAACATGAAACTGTAGTGGCAAAAGCAAACTTAATATAGTTTATACTTATTAGGCCAGTGTTAGCTACATTCTAAGTAAACAGGGAATATTTTGATTGCTTACATAAACTCAACTCACATGAACTCAATGACCACACACACACACACACACACACACACACACACACACATACACACACGCACTCACACAAGCTGATACCAAATGTGAACTACATGCTGTTTGATTACATGTTTTGTCTGGAGTCTGATTTACTGCTAACCACCACAGGGCTAAGTATGGTCAGAGATGAACTTTCGTGAGGATCTTCTGCATAAACATGGGGTCCAGCGTCCTGTTTTCCAGTAAATCCAGGGGCTTCCCATACCCGCGGGAGGGGGGCCCGCTAGATGTCCGAATGACATAATGCAGGAGGTTCAAGAAGCAGAAAAGGGCTATATAATCAGCTACAAGGCTGATAAGATGGACTCAGAGGGACTCAGATAGACTCAGACTTGACCAGCATGTGGGTGCATTTGGGGGGACCTGAGAAGACAGACAAAGACCCCAAACTCTGCAGAGATCCACAATTCCAGGTGATTCTGTTTCTCTCCCTCTGGAATTCACATTACAATATATTGTTCAATAAATGATGATTGGCACTGCAGTGATTCTCCCTGTGAATTAATTCTATACACGACATGGTTTATAATTTATATTGTTTTATTGCAATGTACAGCACTTTGGTCCACTCTGGTTGTTTTTTAGTGCTTTATAAATAAAGTTGGTATGGTATGGTATGTGGTTTTTAATTTTGTATTTAAATTTGATTGTATTTACATCTATTAAAACTGTATTATAAAAATGGTATATGGTATGCATCTCTGCATTTAAAACTGGGTAGTTTTGCAGACATCTAAACTTTAGGTTTTTGCAATCTTACATGTCACTTGCTAAGTTTGCTTAACACCAGTAACACTGAAAGCAATGTTTGTCAAAGTCCTCTAATCTTGATTTACCTATTTTAATTCACCCACTCCATTGATAGAAGCTTGATAAACAATTTAGCACACGAAATTAGTCACAGCCGGCTTTATTTGCACAACATAAATTAAAAATGAACTACAACAATTTCCTTTTTTGAGACATGATGGAGTTGTTGACCTGATTCTTTAAATCTTTCCAGTTGCGACTGCCCAGTACTGGTTCTGCTTCAAGTGCCTTGAGGCA
>NW_018127976.1:1393519-1393785 GCF_001952655.1 Monopterus albus | reverse complement strand
ATGAAAATATACTGTATATACATTGTGTTAAGCTGCGTAGTGCTGCTTGTGTGTGGTCTGCTGTGTGTGTGTATGCAATATGTGTGTATGTGCGGTCAGTGTGTGTGCATGAATGCAAGTATTTTAACTGCGTATTTTGGGCGTGGTAAAGGAGTCTAGTGCATTGATAGCTGCATAACTGTATATAGAATATATTCCTGTTGTTTTGCTTTTAAGGTTTTAGTTCTTATTATCATAAGTTAAGTGCTTGTGAAGTTTATTTTTTT
>NW_018127976.1:1373703-1382247 GCF_001952655.1 Monopterus albus | reverse complement strand
TAGCTTGATGCCGTTAGTGGGCGATCGCCAGCAAGGGCCTGCACTGGATCTGAGAGCAAACAGAAAACAGACATAGTGAGATTCAGAATATGACACATGATTCATAAACATGATTACTCGGTGTAATCTTCATTTATATAAATATTAGATCCTTTAAGCTTCTCTGCCTGTTGCAATATGCGTACCTTATCTTTCTCCTTCATCAACTTTACCATCACCGCCCTTGGACCACGATCCAAAGGTTTCCCGACTCTGTGAGCCCGCTCCATCTCAATTTCTTGATGAATTTGCAGATTATTTTTCCCTGCTTCTGCATTTCAGATAGTCTGCACCTGTGTGGTATTTTAGGACCTCAGCAGTGTAATCAAAGCTGATATATGCTGTAGTGGCAAAAGCAAACTTAATATAGTTTATACTTATTAGGCCAGTGTTAGCTACATTCTAAGTGAACAGGGAATATTTTGATTGCTTACATAAACTCAACTCACATGAACTTAATGACCACACGGACACACACACATACACACACGCACTTACACAAGCTGATACCAAATGTGAGCTACATGCTGTTTGTTTATATATTTTGTCTGGAGTCTGATTTACTGCTAACCACCACAGGGCTAAGTATGGTCAGAGATGAACTTTTGTGAGGATCTTCTGCATAAACATGGAGTCCAGCGTCCTGTCTTCCAGTAAATCCAGGGGCTTCCCATACCCGCGGGAGGGGGGCCCGCTAGATGTCCGAATGACATAATGCAGGAGGTTCAAGAAGCAGAAAAGGGCTATATAATCAGCTACAAGGCTGATAAGATGGACTCAGAGGGACTCAGATAGACTTAGACTTGACCAGCGTGTGGGTGCATTTGGGGGGACCTGAGAAGACAGACAAAGACCCCAAACTCTGCAGAGATCCACAATTCCAGGTGATTCTGTTTCTCTCCCTCTGGAATTCACATTACAATATATTGTTCAATAAATGATGATTGGCACTGCAGTGATTCTCCCTGTGAATTAATTCTATACATGACAAAACAAAAAGACAAATGGATCAACTCAAGAGCTCCAACTGACAAAATGCAATACAATGACATCTAAAGAAAAAGTAACAGCTAAACAGCACTGTCAGGGAGCAGATTAAAAAGAAATAGAAAACATGTACCAACACTAATGAACTAAAGGGAACAAAGAACAAACTAACAGGTGTAGAGCATAGAGTGAGAGGTAAAGAAACTAACTGGGTGTAGTGTGTAGGCACAGAGTACAGGAGATAGATGTCAGCGAGAGGATGACAGAAACAGTAGGGAAGGCGGACAGACAAACCGAGAGCAGGAACCAGTGATGGGAAGTAAATGATGTGAAGAACAGATCTCTGGAGTAAGGTACAGGAAGACAGGTCTCAAGAACAGGCACAGAACACAGGATGAACCAACAAGTGACTGAGGGAAAGGAGGAGAATATAAAGGCTGAAGCCCAGGGGATAATGAGCAACAGGCAGAGACAATGGATGGTAATTATGAACTGAAATCAGATAAAATAAAAGCACAACACAGGAAGTGAGTCCAAAAACTCTAACAGACACAAGCTTTCCACAGTACTAACCTTTAAACTTGAGAGAATTATTTACTTGTTTAATGTTATTTTAATATTCATTTAATTACAGAAATTCTGAAGAGGGAATTAATTAATTAGGTTTTTACATTACATCCATCAAAACCACTGGTGGTAAACTCCCTTGAAATTCAACCCTGGCACTGACCCTTAATCCCCACAAATTATTGAATGTTAAATTTAGAGAGAGAAACATTAATTGTTACACCTATAAAAATATTTAGAGAGCAACAAAGTATGTTGGCGTACTGGTGATTAGGGTTATTGCTAAAGAAAGCCTAATAAAATCTCTTTGATGTGCAATCCTTGCTCTGGGGCTGATGGTTGCTTCTATTCTCATGGGAAACAAATAAAATCCATTAAAGCTGTTATAAAACCTAAAAAAAGTTTTGATGTGGAAAAGTAACACCTAAGTGTGAAGTCCTTTAATGTAATTAGGGAGTCGGCCTTTGATCTAGAAGGAAGTGAGGTGTGAAAATGGTCAGCTGCTTTGGGGGTGCCATAAATCACTCATTTGACACCTCAGTTTGGCAGGAGTGGTACTTTATTACTCTCTGCTGCTGTTTGAATATTTCTGTGTTTCTGTGCACAAACTTGGTCCATAAAAATATTTTCTGTCTTCCCTTGTTGAGTGTGGACCTCAGCACCATCCAGCACCTTTGGGATGAACCAGTACACCAACTGTGAGCCAGGTTTTGTTGCTCGGCACCAGTGATGGAGCTCACTAACGAAAATCTCTGCAGCTGGATTCCAAAATCTGACACCTGAAGATTAATGGCCATGAGTTTGAAATGAAATGATCAACAGTCATATATGGGTAATGTTCAGGAGCTGACATACTTTTTTAGGGGTCCACATGCATAGTTCTATCTGTCTGTGGTGTGAGCTGTAGAGATTTAGCTTAGCAACAACTCTTACCTACCCTTCAGTGAGCATGTTGATTAATACCTGTGGCTCAGAAGAGGAAAATCTTCCAAATAGGAATGAGTACGTGCAAGATAGGTGCATTAAAATTTTGGGTTTAGGATTGTTAGAAATTAATAAATCAGATAATTATTAGACTTTAATGTGTTAGACTTCAATGTGTCAGTAATGTAGTTTAGTAAGATTCAAAGTCTGCTCTAGTCTGCTCTGTTTCAAGGTTAGCAGTAAGCCATGACACCAATTGTTTTCTTGTTTTAATCTTGTGTAAGAATTGTCTGTGTTAGGTATTTTTAGTCAGATATTGGTTAGATACTTTATGTATTAGAAATGTTTTAGAGTAGACAGGATGTCCAGCTTAGGCTGTTAAATGCTTAGTCATTTTCATGAGTTACTGCAGGATGCTTATGGTCAAGGATAACTAGATAGAAAAGTGGATGACTGTCAGCAGACAGAATGTTTAATATTATTATTATGACGTGTATAACTGTAGGGTCAGCTGCAGATCTGTCCCTGGGAGACGCTGCTGCTTGGTGTTTCCTGTTAGTATGGGATTAGCCCGAGGCGATATAATGTATTAGGCCTGTTGGGTTCGGGGTCTTTCATCTTTCAGCTGCCTGCGTGCATGTTGGAGGTGCAAGATACCTGAGCGTGTAATGTTAATTTTTACCTGTGCTCATTGAATAAATCAGCACTGTTTTGAAGCTACTTGGACTGCCTTGTCTCTCAGAATACGCAGGACTGGTTAAGTCCAAAAGTTAGCATGGTAAAAAGAACAAGAATGCAACATCTGAATGAATGTTTTAGTTACACATCACACATACAACATACATACACACACATGGAGTTCTTCATTTATTTGACTAGGTAATACGCAGCTGTTCCAAGCATGTGGAGCTCTAGATAAGAGATGGAGTCTGCTGGATGGACTTAATCTGTGTAAGGGGTTAGCCCAAAACTGATAAATGTATTAGGCTCTGTCACGTCCGTGACCCAGGCCACCCCCGTACCTCGGTAGCAGGCACAGGTAGTTCCAGCAGCTCTACCCCCACACAGGTGAGGGTGCGTTCCAGGCGACGAGGCACATCTGCTCTCAATATTGGAGCAGTATATAGGGTCAGCGTTGGTGTGTCCTCGTCGCCAGATTATCATATGTTGCCCTGCTAGTGACGCCAGTTCATGTTCATGTCAAAAACTCAGGGTTATGGACTCTTTGATCTGTGCTCCTCACTGAACGCTGTTAATAGTAATTACGCATAGTACTGTTGCATCGGTTTTTTGCCCTTGTCATGCTTTAAAGGGTTACTTTGGTTTGGACTGTTTTTCTGGGGACTTTACGTTTCTTGTTCTGGGTCGGGGAGCCCCGGGTTGTGTTCTGTAATCCTTTTACATATATATATTTTTGTAAATAAACCAGCACTAAAATCAAGAAAGACGGACTCCTTCCTTACTCAGATCTGTCCAGTAAAAGAACTGGGGTATAACAGGATGAAGGTTACAGTTAGCAATGTTATTCTACACCTGAGCATACAGGATAAAGAGAATTGGTAAAGGATAATATTGGGTGATTTTAACCTGGGATATTTTTTGATGTTGTTTTGCATGAGTCCTTGCTTCCCCAAATCTCTACACTTGAAGGGGCGAGTGCAGAGTTAGCACAACACACAGAGCCACAATAGCCACATTTCTGGGAAATATCCCATGCTGACATTTCCTTGAAATTATCCCTTAAGGTTTAGATTAAATGATGAATCCAGAGAGTCAAACAAGAAAGAAAACTGAAAAGTTCACTACAGACTGGAAATAGCTGTAACATTTTCTCATAGCATGGCCAGGGTTATGGAATGAATGGAGTCAGTGAAATAATGAATTATAAAAAAGGAGTTACAAATAAATGTGGCAGACATCTCTGTTTTCAGGTTTACCTGTAATATGCATTCACAAAGGAGGCACACAAACACAGTGAGTTCTTGTGCTTGTACACACTGAGACAGACCAGTCCCCTTGATATTCTTGACATTATATCACACTTCATGAACATACGTTTTTAATGGGGCAACAGCAAGATTGGAGAACCTCTTTCACCTTAATCCACGCTGACACCTTCTTCTTATTCCACACCACAACCTCTAAACATGAATGAGCCTCTCCTCAAGGCTGTCCAAAGCTAGAACTGAGGAAAGCCACAAAATATTAGACATCCTACACAGAAATAAAACACTGGCTGGCACGCCCTTCAAATTGAAAGCTTATCTTATTGTACAGGCCTTCTTCCCAAACTTATGACACATTTATGAAAATCTTCAGCAGGTTTCTCTGTACATATTTATCTTTCCCTCCTTTAGTTTACAGGATGCATTTTCTGCCTGCCTGATAATTTATCCAGCCTCCTAATACGTGCTGATGTTTTTCTATCTTCCCATCTGACTCCATACTAAACCCAACAGGTTTTGTATGTGGCCCAAGCCTGCCCCTTGGTGACTAAATATTGTCATAGCCACTCACACAGTACAATTTCCCATATGTCTAAACATGATTATGAGTAGATTAATTTACATCTTCAGCTAATTAGAGAGCATGATTTTATGTTCTGCAACATTTATTCTGACAGATTGGTTATGATTGGAAAGGTGTCAAGAGACAACAGGAAATAAAAAGTCTACTGTAAGTGCATAGTTCATACAGAGCACAGCAACACATAATTAGGCATAATTTACACATTACATATCCTGCTAATCAAACATCTCCAGAGGTTTACCAAGCAGAACTAAGTCAGTAACTGCCCCAGGGACCCCATGGCCCTCAGGGGACCTGAAGACATTATGTTTACTATGTGGTGATCAGTTTGTGGAAATGTGATAACAGAACATTTGTCTGTTGCATGCAACACTAAAGCACAATCACAAATTAAATGATAGGAGCCTAAATGAAACATCTGCGCTGTTTCTTTACCTTGTATAAGGGACATGAGTTCAAATCAAACAGTACCTTTATTATATCAGTTTACAGTATATTGTGATAAAAAGGTGCACACTCCTAAACAAATCTGTCATCAAGTTACCACAAACTGCATAATAATTACTGGCTAAAGCCATTTTCAGACACGGAATACATCACATTACTGGATTCTGTGTATCTGTTAAAATAGTGGGTTTTGTCATTCAGATCAGCTGCGCCTCCTTTGTCACTCCCTATTTATACTCGGCTTTACCTTCACTCCCTTGCTGGTTCTTTCTATGTCGTTAGCCTTCGTTTCATGACGTATTATACCTTTTGTCTCCCGTTTCCACATATGTTCTTAAGTCCTAGCGTCTCCTGTTGTATCACCTGGACCTCTCCTCTGGACCTTGGCTCCCTCAGCTCCACCAACCTCTTTCACAGGTCGATGCACAGTCTCCATCATTCATACCACTCTCTGTTACTCCTCAGTCAACCGGATCACCACCTTAACCAGCTCAGGAGTGTCGCCTTCCCTTGCAGCCCAACCTCATCACTCCATGGACAATAACCCCTTCACTAATGCTGGTCATCACCCGGTGAAATTCATTCATTCATTCTATTTTGTTGTATATAAGTATTGCACCCCTGTTTTAGCACTGTAAATAAATCCACCTACTGCACCGAAGCCAGCCGCCTGGGTCTGTTCATTTCTGCTCGCTCATTATTGTGTCGAGCGATCCTAACACAGGCAGGCATAATATAAGTACAGTCAGCCGGTTGTGCCTTGAGGTGCAGTAAAAATCCTAGAGGGGCCATATTATCATAGTGAACATGCACAATCATATATTTGTGGTGTGTAGGTATACATTTGTATTTTTTTTTATTTTCTTCTCTTCTTAGGTACATCGGTATGCCATGGCCTAGGAACATGGAAAAATGACCGAATAACAATAATGAATAACAAAATAATAAAAAAAATTTCCTCAGATACTTCTTTGTATGGATGAAAACATATAATTGTTTCCATAAATAGGCAGGATAAAAAACAGGTCAAGTTAAACACAAGTAAAAAACAGAATGGTTTGAAGGATAGAACAGTAGTGTTTGGAGGTGTACTGTGGTTACTTGAGTAAAAGTAGAAATACACGATTATTCGAGTAAAAGTATGAATACTTATTATTATTATACTCTGTTAGTCGTGTAGCGTTACTTCAGTGCAATGAAATAGACTCTCGCTCCTGCGCTAGCATAGTGCATGCTTGATAGAATGTCTCTTCTCCCAGTGCTTCTGCCTCAGCAATCGCTCCCAACTCAACTCTGACAAATGTACAATGTTTCTGTAAACGCTTGAGTAAAATGTTATCATTGGGACATATGAACAGTAACTCCTACGTAAGACATAGGTTCCCTCATTACATCAAATGAACCCATCAATATTAAGTAAGGTAAAAAAAAATACCCAATCAATGACAAACGCCTCCTATGCTTTTAAGGAGAGCAAGAGACAGTCAGAGAATAGTCTGAAATTCCATTAGGGTGTCAATGTGCCATCTGATAATAATAATAAATGCATTGGAGTTAAAAGCCACAGTATTTCCATAGATGTGCCGATATTATGTAAAATAAATTGGGTAAAGTAAGTTGGGTGCTGTGGCGAAGAATAATATGCGAATTTCATAACTATATTTAATAAAGTCTCAATAATCGGAAAAAATACCCATTGAATCCAATATTTTAAAAAGTGCAGTATTTGACTTTAATTACACAAAGGTCAAAGTATAGAATGGGTGAAAATCCCTGACTATCTGCCTCTTGTATCACTTCCATTTAGCATAAATTTAGCTGAGTAAGTAAGTTCAGAGTCTGATCAGACAAGGTGTCAAAAAACAGGAATGGATGGAGTGGGAGGTCCTTGCACCAAGTGGTGTGGCCTGGCCCCACACTAAATTTGTATGTGGTTATGACCCTCTGTCTTGGAATTAAATGACTGATGGTCTCTTGTGAGTTCCTTATCTAAAAGTTGATTTCCATTGGTTGGTGGGATTGGTGAGCGTTTGTCCAGAGAACTTTCTCTCTTGGTTTCAGTTTTTATTGTTTTTTTTTTTTTTTTTAAAGCTTGTAGCCCCTTAGGTGCAAGTAAATGGTTTTATATGCCCCCGATGGTTAGAGCCATCAGTTGAGTTGGCGCCTCAGATGGCTGCCTCAGTTCTGTACCAGAAACAAATTCCTTGTGTGTAACATACCAAATAAAGGTGATTATCATGATTATACTTGTATAGCGCTTTTCTACGCTTTACAGCACACTCAAAGCAGTTTCACACTACTTGGCCATTCACCCATTTGCACTCAAAAACACACACTCACACACCAGTGTTATCACCGGGAGCAACTGGGGGTTCAGTGTCTTGCTCAAGGACACTTCAACATGTTGACTGGACAAGCCAGGAATCAAACCACTAATCATCCGGTTAGGAAACAACCCACTATCTCCTAAGCCACAGCCACCCCTAAAATGTCTCCACATTCTATCAGATGCAAATCAGGTTTATCATCAGGTCAGAGGTTTTGTGTATTCAAAGGTCAAAGTGTTTCTTTGTCAAATGCACAGTTAGGAAACATGTTTTCCTGTACAATGAAATTCTTACTTTGCCGTCCACATTAATGCCACAAAATACAAATAAAATATAAAGTAGATAAATAAGTAACACAAAATCTAAGGTTAAGCAGCATAATAAAAAATATATAAGAATATAACATAATGTATGCTGCATGGGAGCAGCATGTGCAGCAGTCAACAGTCATTGTGCAATTATGCAGAGGAAAAGAAAGAGTTTTTCAGTCTAGAGGTCCTGCATTTCACACTTCTGAACCTCTGCCCAGAGGGTAGGGGGGCGAACAGTCCGTGCTGGGGGTGGGTGGGATCTTTGAGGATGGAGGCAGCCTTCCTACACACCCTGCGGTGGTAAATGCTCTGCAGAGAAAGCAGTGGAGTCCTAGTGATCTTCTCCGCAGTCTTTACCACTCTCTGCAGGCGCTTGCGGTCCATAGCAGTAGTGCTGCCATACCAGACAGTGA
>NW_018127976.1:1372589-1373424 GCF_001952655.1 Monopterus albus | reverse complement strand
ATACCCCCAGCCCGGCTACCTCCCTCCTGTAGGCTGCTTCGTCCCCGCCAGTGATGTGACCTATCACTGCAGTGTTTTCTGCGAACTTCAGGATGATGTTGTCTTTGTGGGAGGCGACACAGTCGTGGGTGAACAGGATGTAAAGGATGGGACTGAGGACACATCCCTGTTGGGTGCCAGTGTTTGTAACAATGTTGGCTGAAATCCTATTGCCAATCCCGACAGTCTGGGGCCTGCCAGTCAGAAAGTCCAGGAGCCAGTAACAGACACACAGAGAAAGTGCAGACCTAGTGTGGACAGTTTGTGGGGGACAACTGTGTTTAAGGTGGAGCTGTAGTCAATGAAGAGTATCCTGATGTAGGAGTCTCAATTTTCCATGTGAGAAAAGGAATAATGGAGGGCAGCCGCGATGGCATCTGAGGTGGCCCTGTTGGGCTGGTAGACATACTGCAGGGGATCCAGGGTGTCTGGTATACAGCTCTGAATGTCAGCCAGCACCACTCTGCCACATCAATCGGGAGTCAGCAGTAAAGTAGAAGCCATTCAGCTTCTCTCTGTACTACCTCTTGGCTGCTGTGATGGCTTTCCTCAGTCTGTACGTCACAGCTTTGTACTCTGTCTCATTGCCTGATCTGAATGCATGAGAGCGAGCACGCAGCATGTGGCGTACCTGACTGTTTATCCAAGGCTTCTGGTTGGGGAACCTCCTGACTCGTATGGTGGGCACAGTATTGTTGATGCGGGTACTAATGTACCCGGTCACATACCTGTACGTTGACCGAAAAGTCCTCCGAGGTGGCTGCAGCTTTAAACACATCCCAGTCTGTCTGGGCAA
>NW_018127976.1:1370421-1371564 GCF_001952655.1 Monopterus albus | reverse complement strand
GCTGTGTAATGGCGGTCGGGTAGCGTGAGCTTTTAGCCTAGCATGGAGTCCCCCTCGCCTGCCCCTTTTGCGTCTCCGTCTCCGGGTTGTTCTCCTGATTTCATCCTTCAGGCTTGTGCCTGGTGCTCCATGGGCTCCCTGAGGGTGATGGTGGTTGTAGTCGTTGTTGTTGTTGCGGAATTTAACAATGAGTTGTAGTTCCGGTGGTATGAAACCAGTAAATTCCCAGTGGCTGTGTGAGTTGGTGATATCCAGCAATGCCTGTCTGTTATATGTTAGCAGTGCATGACATTTGTGCACTGCAGAAAAGGTAAAAAGCACATAAAAAAGAAGAAAACGAAGAAAAAGCCGGCATTCGAAAGTGGAACGTGCAAACACATCCACCTCGGTGGGCGCCATGTTGCCAGGCTGGGGAGCAAAAGAGTGAACAATAGAATGGGATTTTGAGGTATTAAACATGTCTGGAGAAACAGTTTTCTGTCTGTGTGAGGGCATTTGTACATGGGTTGTCCATCTGCTGTCAGATTTGTTACAGATCACACATCCTTATGAGTACCAATACATAAAACCAGTATATTATAAGAAGATGTCATGAATATGAGACTAACAAGAAAAGGTTAAACACGGATAACTGTAAGTCAACAATCACTTAAAGAGCCCATGGCATGCTTTTCCTTGTTTTTTGACTTATCTCCAATGTTACAATGATGAATTATCATAGACGTTACCTAAAGCTCAAAAAATTAGGTATACCTGTGTTCTAATACTTCTATGCAGAAGCAACTCAGTTTATACAAGCCTCACAAACTCTCGCTAGCAAGAGTTTTTTCTAACAAAGTCTTACGTGAGAGTTTAAGGATTTCCTTGAATGGTCAACCTCCCTGCGTTGCCATTTTAAAAATAATTTTTGTGGTTTTGTGGATATACAGCGGGTACGGAAAGTATTCAGACCCCCTTAAATTTTTCACTCTTTGTTATATTGCAGCCATATGCTAAAATCATTTAAGTTCATTTTTTTCCTCATTAATGTACACACAGCACCCCATATTGACAGAAAAACACAGAATTTTTGACATTTTTGCAAATTTATTAAAAAAGAAAAACTGAAATATCACATGGTCATAAGTATTCAGACCCTTTGCT
>NW_018127976.1:1360389-1368643 GCF_001952655.1 Monopterus albus | reverse complement strand
CCCTTTCATTTAAGGATTATGGAGGCCACTGTGCTCTTAGGAATCTTAAGTGCAGCAGAAATTTTTTTGTAACCTTGGCCATATCTGTGCCTTGCCACAATTCTGTCTGTGAGCTCTTCAGGCAGTTCCTTTGACCTCATGATTCTCATTTGCTCTGACATGCACTGTGAGCTGTAGGGTCTTATATAGACAGGTGTGTGGCTTTTCTAATCACGTCCAATCAGTATAATCAAACACAGCTGGACTCAAATGAAGGTGTAGAACCATCTCAGGGATGATCAGAAGAAATGGACAGCACCTAAGTTAAATATATGAGTGTCACAGCAAAGGGTCTGAATACTTATGACCATGTGATATTTCAGTTTTTCTTTTTTAATAAATCTGCAAAAATGTCAAAAATTCTGTTTTTCTGTCGATATGGGGTGCTGTGTGTACATTAATGAGGAAAAAAATGAACTTAAATGATTTTAGCATATGGCTGCAATATAACAAAGAGTGAAAATTTTAAGGGGGTCTGAATACTTTCCGTACCCACTGTATTTTACCTCCTGCTGCTGAACTGTGACCAGAGAATGTGGAGAAAAATACAGGGTCTGAGGTTGCTGCATGTCTGGGAATGTTCCTGTACAGTGACTTGCTGTTTTACCTGACCGGATCTAACCTACAAGCAGCCGGCCAGTGAAGCACCCTGGGGCGGTGAATGATCAGCTCATCAATGCTGGATTTCCCTGGAGCACAGTACCTGTTTGTTTTGACTGCTTGAGGCCAGTGTGTCTGCCGCATGTGATATGTTGGCAGGCTACCGAGAGGATTCTAATGATCCATGATGTCATTGTCAGTGCAAAACTAACTGTTGAAATTAATTTCACTACTCTGTGACTGTATATGGTTGTGGGGGAAGACCCAGTGACCACTGATTTACTGATCTTGGAACTACTTGAAAGGGAGCGTTGTTTCCACTACTTGGTGGGACGTAATGGTAAGTTTAAAAAAAAAAAAAAAAGCACACGCTGCATATTTGTTAATGCCTTGTTTCTGTAATGTTAGATTGTTGTAAGGCGGGAGAAGTTACTATGTCTGCATTATGCCAGTTAATCTCGGGTACCTCTAGATTATCTTTGCATTCATCTTAATCCAAATAGTCTGTAATGATAAAACCAAAGAGTCTCTTCCTAAAAATGAAATGATAGTTCGTGAATGCGCACACCTCCTGCTGCCAGTGTTGTCTCCAAAGTGAACAGCACAATGAACTGCAATGGCATTAATAAATTTAAATTTCTCCTCCAAAGATAGGTAAACAACTGCATAGGTATGGATGAAAAGAGATTTGTAACACTTTAAACAAAGCGGGTAATTGAGAAACCCCATATTTTAAACATTAAATGGCTGGAAATGAGCATGTCATAGGCATTTTAAAGTGACACAAAATTCAGATTATGCTGTTTTTGTAGGCTGCATATATTGCCCAGGTGTAAAGCAAGCTAATCATACATAATAAGAAATATAGGAATGATACTGTATGTAAGGATAATATAAATGTAAGGATAAGAACTTTAACTCTAATCAGTAATAGTATATATGACATGGTAATTCTAACACTCACTGCATTGAAGAAAACTTCTTAAACAATATAGTTAGTGTCATTCTCCCACATATTTGCCTTGCTTCAAACCCCTCCATTGGGGATGTCCGGTGTTTAACAAGTGACAGGCTGTGCGATCTTCACTGCAGGTCAGGACGCAGGACTCCTATTGATATTCCAGCCTGCTGCCTCATGGACTAGCCCATCAAAGGTATCACAGGAGAAACACAGGAAGCACATTGATTATCAAGTTACACAATTGCTCAATCAAAAAACATAGTCAATTCATAAAAAAGATCAAATCCGTTTACAAACAATTTATGTGCAAGGCTTGTGGATAAACTTTAGGGTGATCAGTCCACAGAAAAATGGTAAAATGGTAAATGGACTGTATTTATATAGCGCTTTCTCACAGTGTGTTACACTGGCCAAAGCGCTTTACAGGAGATCATACACCATTCACCCATTCACACACACATTCACACACCGATGACGAGAGGCTGCCGCACACTGGCGCCAGTCGAACCACCGGGAGCAATTTGGGGTTCAGTGTCTTGCTCAGGGACACTTAGGCATGCGGGGAGACCGGGAGTCGAACCACCAACTTGCTGGTTAGAAGACGACTGCCCTACCTTGTAAGCCACAGCCACCCCTAAAAGAAAATCATCATTCAGAAGAATAACATGAATAGTACAATACCAACAATTGATCATAATTGAGGGTGACACTTGGATCATACAGTTGACATCTGCAATGCTAAACACAGTCAATAATTTTCACAACAAATGGGCCAATAGGATGTTTCATTCCAAGTATGTCTACTAAGTTCTGTAACTAATAACACATGATGCAATTTCCTCTGAATGAATATGCAGTCTTTTCCAGGACTGGGTTTTTTAAATCAAAACACACGTCCCACTGGTTAACTCATATGTTCAACATCCTAAGTCATATAGTGAAACAAGATCAAACAGCTTCTGACATCTTCTTGGATGAATACTCCATAATTCCTGGCCTGAAGGGAGTAAATAGTGCAAACAATTATCTTGGCCTCCAACCAGGTTCTTAACCATCCTCCTCAGAAGGCATTGGATCCACTGAGAATGGTAATGGTTGGCCTCCCATATACAGTGGTCCCCAAGTTAGCTTACCCTGCCTCAAATGCAAATAATAAGTCTGGATGACATAAATGAAAACATCATTTTCCCAGGGAACAATTTTCACTGCTCTTGCATTTTTGAATCCTACTACCATGGAAAGCTTTCATTCCATTTCCCATGAATAGCATATTTCTTTGGAAACCCTGCACTTGCTGAACCTTAGATGCAATCGGTAGGGTCAGGCAACCATTTACTTGTTTACTGTTCTTTCATCAGAGATGGTCCCTCTCCAGCCTGCAGTCTGATTAGCCACTCTGGTCACAAGTCAGTGCCGCGTCTCTGGCTACACTGTGGTCTCTCATTGACCTTCAGTGGGATGGGGTGTTGGGGGGCTGCACCTGCATGTTGTAGATTAGATTAGACTCAACTTTGTCAGTACACAAGTACAAGGCAATGAAATATAGTTTAGCATCTAACCAGAAGTGCAATAACAGCAGTGCAGAGTGCACAGTGTGTTGTAAAACTCAGGGAAACTGGAACCAAAGTGTGATAATGTGTGACATCGCATCCCTGTTATAAATCTTTCTGAGCTCACACCTTGATTGACAGGAGCAGAATTTTATATCTCTCTCTGTCGGTCCTGCAAGTGGAGAGATCCTTCTGCAGTACCTTGAGTGATGGTGCCATTATAAGTGAAATATGAAGAATAGAGAAAGGGATGCTTTCCCCATCATTTGTCTGTAATGAGTGAAGAGAAATCGGACCTGGAATCATTCATCGACCAATACTACGTTCACTGCAGTATGGATACCGCCAATTCAAACCAAAGAGATATGCCAAAACCAAACAAACGGAAAAAGACCTCCTCTACGGATACAAGCGTTCTACAGATGACAGACATTGAGGTCAGTGTTCTTGCATCCATCAATAAGAAACTCGATTTACTGGTCACACTTCACGAGGAAATAAAAGAACTCCGGTCAAGCCTTGAATTTGCCCACAACTACACTGAAAGGTTAGAGCAGTCAAACAACTCTCTCCAAGCATCTGTCAAAACCCTCAGCGAAAAAATGGATTTCGTCACGAAAGGAAACAAAACAATGAAAGAAACGATACTGGACATTCAAACCAGAAACATGCGCGATAACCTGATTTTCACCGGCATTCCAGAACAATCACCCGACAACCCTGAAACACTGGTTAAGGACTTCATGAAAAACCAACTCAAGATCACCTTTCACCGTGTACACCGCCTTGGTCCACATTCCAACAAAACATCCCAGCCAATAATAGTGAAACTGGAACACTACAAGCACAAAGAACTGTTTAAAAGTAAAGGAAAGGAACTGAAAGGCACAAACTTTGGACTCAATGATCAATTCCCACATGAAATAAACGAACGACAGAAAATCCTCTACCCCATCATGAAACAACACAGGCGTTAACAACAAACGGGCAAATATCATTGTGGACAAATTATACATTGAAGGACAGCTCTATCGCGACTTGAACATTACCCCGTGGCTTTTCTGATCTTCTACAAACTACCTACCAACCAGTGACTGCTCCATTATATGTTAAATAATTCACCCCCTTTCATCACCCTGGTCTCTCACATCCACACAGAGCGCAACCCCTATCCCACACGGACTGCTACAACTATCTCTTTTTTCTCTGTTATTCAATTTGTGTTTTTGTTTTAATCACACCATGTGGAAATGTATACTTGTCTATGTTTTTGTACTGCTATGCTCACACTCTTAAGACACATACATATATGCACACATGCATCAACCCTAGATCCCGTTAAACTGCTTTTTTGTTTGTTTTGTTTTATTTTTTTTGTGTTTTTTTTGTGTTCATTTATTTATTTTATTCCCCCCCTTCTCCCTCCTTCCCACGTCTTCCCTCCTTTCATCTTACAAACAGATATCTATAACAATCATTCAGTCACTTAAAATAGTGTCATGGAATGTGCGTGGATTCAGGACCCAGGTTAAGAGGATTAAAATCATTAACCATCTGATAAAATTAAATGCTGATACATGCTTTTTACAAGAAACCCACCTAACAAATCCAGAATCACAAAACCTTAAATGCAAACAATTTAACCAAATATTTTCATCAACATATAACAGTAGGCAAAGAGGCATCTCAATTTTAATTAATAAAAATATCCCATTAATTCATAATACATCTATCACTGATCCAGAAGGCAGATTTATCATTTTTAAGGTATCCATTAACCAGACAACATATACACTTGCGAACATATACGGCCCCCATAATGATGATTCATCCTTTTTTCATAATTTTTTCTCATCTTTATGCAACTCAACAAATATTATTATTGCTGGTGATTTTAACACTGTTATTAACCCGGAAATTGACCGTTCAAGCATTTCCAGCAATATAAGAAACTGGCACTCCACTGAAATAATAAAACAATATATGGAGCATTATGGACTTAGTGATAGCTGGAGAATGAGCAATCCCTACATCTAGAGAATACACCTACTTTTCCTCCCTTCATCAGTCTTTTTTTTGAATAGACCTCTTTCTTATCAGGACTATTTTGGGACTGTATGTGGTTGTGTAAGGTCACAACCTTACGACTGTGCCATAGACCTTCTTCCAGGTGCCCTTCTGCCTTCCAACCGCCTCTATAAGATCTCACAACAGAAGCAACGGGCCATGGAAACCTACATCCAGGACTCCTTCCACGCAGGTTTGATTCAGTGCTCATCCTCTGCTTTGAGGGTGGGGTTTTTCTTCATAGGAAAGGACGGGTCTCTCCGCCCATGTATTGACTACAGAGGCTTAAATACCATCACGGTGAAAAATAAATACCCGCTACCACTCCTCCAGTCGGTGTTCGAGTCTCTCCAGGGGGCCTCCATCTTCACAAAATTTGACCTACCCAATGCATGTCACCTGGTACAGTACAAAGGGGATGAATGGAAGACTGCATTTAAGACCCCCCTTGGACATTTTGAATAAAAGGTCATGCCATTTGGTCTGACCAATGCACCTGCTGTATTCCAGGCTCTCATTAACGACATATTAAGAGATTTTATATTTCATTATAATTAGTGATCATGCTCCCATTTCCCTCACAATAAAAATTGAAGCCCATACTAAACCCTCTAGAAGATGGTGCTTCAATACATCATTACTCCAGGACTTAGATTTTATTACATTTATTGAAAAAGAGTGGGCATTCTTTTTGGAGATAAACGACTCTCCAGAAATCTCACCCTCATTATTATGGGAAACAGGCAAACCAGTAATTAGAGGGAAAATAATATCATACTCATCGTACAAAAAAAAAAAAAACTAGAACTGGAAAGCACCTTAGAACAAATCTGTGCAGATTCTCAGACCTTAGAACAAAAGATAAAACATCTCATAGATTTACATTCCCAAAACCCTAGCGAACAAACACAAAATGCGAACTAAAAATGCAACTTGAAAATATTATATATAAAAAAGCACAGTTTCTCATTCAATTCAACTATGAACACTTTCAGTATAGTAACAAAATAGGTAATTATCTGGCAAATCAATTACAATGCAGAAAGGAAAAAGCATTAATCCCATCCATACTTAATCCTAGAGGTGAATTTGTTTATAATCCACAAGATATTAATAACGTATTCCAAACCTTTTAAGGTAAACTTTACTCCCCCAATTACAACCAAAATTCATCTGAAATAGACATTTTCTTAGATTGTTTAGAACTGCCAACATTATCCAGAGAACAAGCTGACAGATTAGATGCTGCTCTCACCATCGACAAACTCCATAAAGCACTGATTTCAATGCCAAATAACAAATCACCCAGACCTGATGGACTACCAGCTGAATTTTATAAACATTTTTGGCAAATGCTATCACCACTGTTTCTCAGAGTCACCACAAAAATTAAAGACACCTCCACAATACCAACACACATGAACACAGCCATCATGACACTCTTATTAAAACCAAACAAAGACCCAATCCACCCTTCTAGTTACCGTCCCTTATCACTTATTAATTCAGACTTAAAAATCATTACCAAAGCCCTAGCTACTAGAATAGAGACAGTCACCCCAATACTAATCCACCCAGACCAAACAGGTTTCATTAAAAACAGGAATGCTTCAGACAACATCCATAGATTATTTAATTTAATTATTCTTGCACAACAAATACAAACCAAAACCATAGTTTTATCACTAGATGCAGAGAAAGCATTTGACAAAGTTAACTATAAAAAATAATAATAATAAAAGTTTATTTATATAGCACTTTACAACTCAGCAGGAGCCGAAAGTGCTTCACAAAAGGACACTAATACAAGACAATACTAAAACAGGTGTTCAAATACTTATGTTCAGCAGTGCAAGACAAATAAATTCTTTAAAAATCATACAATGTGATTTCCTGAAAATGTTTTTTTTAATTCTGTCTCTCAGAGTGGGAATGCACCTACAATGTGAATTTCAGACCCCTCCATGATTTCTAAGTGGGAAAACTTGCAAAATCGCAGGGTGTTCAAATACTTCTGTTCCTCACTGTAACTGTATGAGCTCCAAAGCTATGGAAATATGCTGTTTCCTGATAATATTGCCTAAGAGAAGCATGCACAAAGTGAAGAGAACTGGGCCCATCACAGAGCCCTGTGGAACGCCATGACTAACTTTAGTGCATACAGAAGATTAATCATTAACATGAACACACTGGAGTCTTTCTGATAGATAAGATTTGAACCAACTTAGTGCAGTTCCTTCAATCCCAAAAACATGGTCCAGTTTCTGTAATAAGCTGTTATGATCAGTGGTGTCAAAAGCAGCACTGAAATCTATGAAGGCAAGTAAAGAGACAAGTTCTTTATCTGAGGCTAGAATATCATTGGTGACTTTCACCAGTGTAGTTTCTGTACTATGATGGATTCTAAATCCTGACTGATAATCTTCAAACATCATTTTTGTACAAGTGATCTCATAACTACTTTGCAACAGCTTTTTCAGATATTTTAGAAATAAATGGGAGATTGGATATAATTTGATGGGTTGCAAGCGAGAGCAGACGTCTTTACTGCTCCTCTTGTCTGTTCTACACTTCAAGTCTTTGAGCATACTTTACAACTACTAAAATGCCTCAAAGAGGGAAAAGAGCTAATAAATCAGAATCGACTGAGGATATGGAGGCAGAAGAAATGTATCACAGAGCGGCGCAAGTAAACGACATCGTGGATCAGCAGAAACAGATGTTCATTATCATGAACCGGACAAAGATTTTGACCCTGAAATAAACTTTTTTAAGAACTCTGAAAATAACTGCAAGTATTACACGGATGAGGAGTTTAACTGCAATGTCAAGACTGAAAACAAATTATCATTAATTCACTTTAATAGCAGAAGTTTATACGCAAACTTTCAGAGTATAAAACATTATCTTAGTAGTCTAAAACATTCTTTTAATATAATTGCTATTATTGAAACTTGGATCAACACTGTAAGGGGAATGGATTTTGACCTTGAAGGCTATGACTTGGTATGCACAAACAGAGAGAATAAGATGGGAG
>NW_018127976.1:1353575-1358077 GCF_001952655.1 Monopterus albus | reverse complement strand
GTAAAACTATGGAATAATTTAAGTGTAGACATAAAAAATAGTAATAGAATTGATGAGTTTAAACATAAATATAAAGGTATGTGTCAATCAAGATATATGCAAGAACAGGCTTAATGATTAATTAGATGAAACATTGTGAGTGTGGTGTACACTTTGTAATAATTCTTTAGTATATTACTTGTGTGATGTATTAATGCTAACACTGTTATAATCTTTTTTTAGTATAATATGTGTGTGGGCAGAAGTGAATCATTCACTGATTGCAAACCAATGATTGTAAGATGATGTCATTGGGTAGGACTGGATAAGTCTGACTTCTTTCTACTCCATTCAAGCATGTACTAGGTATAAGCAAATTGATATTGGATTATGTGTAAAATTATGTGTGTTGTCATATCAACTGTTTCTACATGCTTGAAAGAATAAATCAAATCAAATCAAATCAAATTAGCTACAACACCTGGGTCAAGAGGCTTTTTGAACAGGGGTTTAATTATAGCAACCTTAAAAGCCTGTGGTTCATAGCCTGTTAATAGAGATTAATCAGATCTAATATGGATGTGTTAATTCTGAAAAGCACTGCTCTATGAGTAAGAATTTAAGGATTAACAGTTTAATGTCTGCAGTGTGGGTGTTGACTGGCAGGGTGATTGAAGTTTATGATTCGTATTTTTTCACTGGGTTCTTTGTCATTTAAGTTTAGGAAAATGTAGAAAGTCTTGGTAAAATGATATAGTGCTATGTTATGTATCTGCAAAACTGTTTAAATAATTGTTTAATCTGTTTGACTTTTGGAAAGACTTGACCTGTGCCCATGAAATGCTTGTGAGGAGGTGCAGAGAGACTCACAACAACAGGAAGTGCGCGCAGGCAGAATGAGATGACAGGGCTGTCTGCAACAAGGGATGTAAGTGGGTGAAAGGTCTTATTGTTAACATTTATCAACAATATATGAAATGCTTGGCCTTCTATAATCAATATTATAATCTGCATTAGCAAATATATTTACATGATTATTTTAGTATCATATGCATTATAATAGTATCATATGCCTTATAATCTACTTTTGTGTTAACCATTTCATTTGCCGTCAAGAGTGTAGGAGACTTGCAGCTGACAATAGCAGAACCTGTAAAGCAATCTACACGAAACCACAACCGAAACCAGGGCTTAGCAACGCTCCTAGTTACAGGAGTCTGAGCTTAGGGCATTGAAAGGTTAGGATGTGTTCTCAGAATTTTACAGATGAAAAACTGCCTGGTGACAAGATCACCAAATGAGGGGTCAGAATGAGGTCAAAAGACCAACCAAGGAGCGAGGGTGAAGGACAACGCGGAGGACGTCAGATCTACCATCATTTGCATATTTGAAAATCTGTATAATTAGACTGGGTGCAGGAGTATAGGGGTTCCTCTGCTCTGAAGGCAGATTTGAACGGTGTTGCTGTTGTTTGGTAGGGATTCAAAAAAGACGGAACCCAGAGCTCTGTAATTGCTTTTCTTGAATATTTTTTGTGTAGAAAGAAATTCTTGATAAAATGATATAGTGCTATGTTATGTATTTGCAAAACTGTTCAAATAATTGTTTAATCAGTTTGACCTTTGGAAAGACTTGACCTGTGCCCATGAAATGCTTGTGAGGAGGTGCAGAGACTCAGAACAACAGGAAGTCTTGCAGATGCATACTGACATAACTAAACTGTCTGCATGAGAATAGTGTGTGGGTGTAAGGTCTGATTGGCTTGACTTTAGATTATCAACATTTATCAACATATGAAATTCTAGGATTGACATTATAATCTGCATTAGTAAATATATCTACATGTTTATGTTCGTATCATATGCATTGTAATAGTATCATATGCTTTATGATTTACTTGAGACCAGGTTTCCTAGCAACGCTGGCGCTCTTCCTGAATCTGCAGACAACAACTAACTGTTTATAAAGACGTATGTAGGAGGGTAATGTCTATTGAAAGGTCAGGATATGTTGTACTGAGAATTCAAAATCTGCCTGGCAACATGATCACCAAATGAGGGGTCAGGACAAGGTCAACAAACCAACCAAGGAGCGAGGATGAAGGACAACGCGGATGACGTCAGATCTACCATCATGACTATTATAAATTCTCTGTGCAGAGGAAACTCAGGGTTTCCGGCTTCCTCCAGCAGCTATGGACTGACTTCTCTGTGGTTGGTAGGGCTTCAGAAAGACGGAACCCAGAGCTCTGTATTGCCTTTCTTGAATATTTTTTCTAAAAAATTGATTGTAATAAATATCTTAAAAGACAGATTTGTCTTTGACCTCTTCTTCATCAAGAACACGCAGGACTGGTTTCAGTCCATCAATTGTAATAAATATCTCAAAGGACAGATTTGTCTTTGAGCATTCTTCATAAAAGGACATGCAGGACTGGTTTAGTCCAACAAAAACCATCTGTCTGACCACTGGATGCATAGAGATCATACCACTCAATAACCTACTGACCCCTGTCCCACTATTTCCCAAGACTTCCAACAGTCTGTTTGGCTTTATATAAACACATTACAAATAATTCCCACATTCACTCACACACAACATGTTTACCACATCTCCACTTGGAGCTCTTTATCACCACAAGTTCTGGTTTTATGGCCTCACCATCATGCTCTACCCCCCTGTACACCACTAAGAAGTATCACCCATCCACTATTTGATATCTCCTCTTTTCATTTTATGATTGCCAATGAAGTGGCAATGAAGACACAGGAAAGTCCTTGTCTCAGAAAGCTCAGCCGTGTAATTCACCTGGACAGCAGTGAAAATACAAGGAGTGAGGCATTATACTCACATAATGCTATAAGATGAATTCAATATCTGTAACACATTACTAAAGATAGTACTTCAAACCTGTCATTGTTAAATACCAAGAACAAAGATTCTGTTTGTTTAAAAGATTACAAGGAAATTACAGGAACATATCCTCTTTTCATAATTGTGATTGTGCTAACTTTGGGTCATGCCAAATATCAACTCACCATTATAGAGGTTTAGGAAGCAGCTCCAGCAAAACAATGTCAGGGTAAGCAACAGGCCTGTGGACAGGTGGAAACATATTGAGTATGAAGAAAAAGCAAAATACCTTATAGCATTCTAATATGGCTACAGGGTCTCTATGAATGTGACTTGAGATTTGTTGTGTTGCCTTCAGCTTTGAAACCCATAACTGAGTGATTTCTCTTGTGGGGTCAAAGGATACCAGGCAATGAACAAACCATATGTTAACCTCTGTATAGGATGCATTAGTATCAACTCTGTATTTGTATAGTAACTGAATTATAAGTGTTGAGGTGTGACCTGTGCATCTCAAAACACTCAAATGCAGGACTATAAATCTAAACTAGAGAAATGCATTTCCTGTCGAAAATGTGTGTGGATGCTAATAAAAGCTGAAAGATTGTCCTGAAAATGCCTGAAATCAATTGCTGAAACAGCTGAAAGATGAGAAGAAAATGGCTGAAAAGTTCTTTGTTGAAATGGTTGAGAAGAAATGGCTGAAGTTCTTTGTTGAATAAACAGAAGGATGAGATGCTGTTAGAAATTAACCCAATTCTTTTGTTGGAAGCACGAGAAATGAAGACAGGAGAGGACTGTTTAAAATCAACAGAAGGTTTACTGAAAGTCTGATTACAGGCAAGTCTTACAGCGCTGGATTCAGAGAGCTAGAGCTCCTGCAGGAAAACCAACTTCTGAATCCCGAATCATGTTTTACAATGCATTTTAACTTCTTTGGCTGCTCCGCCCTGCAGAGGTACAACATTCAACAGCTTTTGATCCTATTCTCCATTTGGTGTGAACCGGAGCTCCCCTTGTTTCAATGTGTTAAAGTCTAGGTGTATGTGTGTGTGTGTGTGTGTGTGTGTGTGTCTCATGTGGTAACTTGGTCTTGATCAAGCACACAGAAAAATGGGTTAACTGGGTTGCAGGCCCCCTATGTGTGTGTGAGACAATAAATATGCTAAACTGGCCTCCCCTGCGTGTCAAAGTGTGGGCTAGCGGGGCTTTGTTAAAATGTAAATAGGCCGTGTGGTTGTCTGGAGGATGCAGACATTCAGAAGTTGCAGAAAGCAAGGAGATTCTACCTCATTACAATTGTAAGACAGATAAGCAAGGAGAATAAATGTATTAAAAATAACCAAAGCTCAGTAGTTCTGCACAATAATCAATACAGCTGTAATATGTATAATCAAGTAAGATAAAGTTATGAAAGGTAACTAAAGGTATGAGAAGTAACTAAAGCTTATAAAGTAACTAGAGTCTACAAGACTCAAATCTTACAATGCAATAAAGTAGGAATGGCCTTGAAGAGCTGAACACTTTGATACCTGAATGGCTTTTCTAGCTGAAAGTATGTTTGTCAGGTTTGCCCGGCTGCACCTTCCTCTCTTCTCTCTTTCTCGCTCTAGTCTGCTCCTTCTCACTGATTCTCTTGATTAGACACACCTGTCCTGATTTTCTGACAC
>NW_018127976.1:1352201-1353439 GCF_001952655.1 Monopterus albus | reverse complement strand
AATATTTTTGTGGACATGTCTGGAATTATGTGTGATTACATACTGACTGTTGTTACATGTTTGAAAGAATAAATAAATCAAATCAAATCAAATCAGCCAGCCTACATCACTCCACGGACAATAACCCTTCTACCACTGTTGGTCAACACCCGGTGATATTCATTCCATCCATTTTAGTATATTGTTATTTCACCTCTGTTAGCACTGTAAATAAATTCACTACTTGCACCGAAGCCAGCCGCCTGGGTCTGTTTATTCTCTGCTCGCTCTCAGTTGTGTCAAGCTACCATAACAGAAAGAACTAGCCATTATGGACCCTGCTGGCTCCAGTGCAAGTAACGCCTCTGCCCCTGCACACGTCACCCAGCTGGACAGGATGGCTCAGGCACTGCAGCAGCAGCAACAAGACATTTCCACACTTACCCAACAGGTATCCAAACTCACCTCACTCCTTTTCTCCCAGCACGGCCACGCTGCCACCCCAGCTCCGTTTTCAGTTCCCCGTTCCACCAGTCCCCGCCGAGACCCACCAATACCAGAACCAGATACCTTTGATGGCTGTGTCGAGAAATGTAGGGGTTTTCTGCTGCAGTGTCGCAGGGTGTTCAACCAGCAGCCACGAACTTTCCGCACTGACCAAGAAAAAATAAGTTATGTCATCAACCGGCTGCGAGGGAAAGCACTCACTTGGGCCGAGGCTGCAGACACCAGTGGCATGCTCATCGGAACCACCATCCACGAATTCCTGGAGGAACTACAGACCGTCTTCTCACCTCCATCTCATCAGGGCCAAGCTGCCAGGGAGCTTATGACCATCTGTCAGGGGGCTCGTCGCGTGTTGGACTACTCCGTGGATTTCCGGGTTCTTGCTACGGAGGCCGGCTGGGCAGATGGCCCGTTACGTGCTGCTTTCTGGCACGGACTGAACGATAATATTAAGGCGGAACTTAATACACATGACGAGCCCTCTTCACTCCGCTCCCTGGTTGACTTGGCAATCCGGATCGACAAACAGCAGTGCTCTTTCCGCAAGGAAAGAGCAGGGCAGCAGTCGGTTCCCCGGACTCGAGTCTTGACTACTCCACTCGTCGAAGCCCGGGCACCTCTTCGCATGGGGGAGACTCACCTCAGCACCACTCACATCATGGAGGTACCCATGGAGCTGGGACGCGCCCGTCTAAACCCCGAGAAACGGGCCCACCGTATCCGCACCGGTTCCTGTCTTTATTGCGGCACAC
>NW_018127976.1:1325600-1340827 GCF_001952655.1 Monopterus albus | reverse complement strand
GACCACTGGATTATCTGTGAATTTATATGGTGCGAAAGGGAGTGGGGAGCCTAGAAGTGCTGGAATGAAAGAATTTTTAGCCGAGCCTAATTCCATTGCCACCCACGGAGGACGGTCGGATCGACTATGAAAGTATGACCAAAAGGTGAGGCAGCGAATAGTGGCCGCCCAGTAGTATAGGCGAAAGTTAGGTAGCGCCATACCCCCCTCAGCCTTGGACTTCTGAAGGTGAACTTTGCTGAGCCTGGGGCGCTTGCCCTTCCAAATATAAGACGATATAATAGAATCTAATGTATCAAAGTATAATTTGGGGATGAAGGTTGGTACTGATTGAAAGATATATAGGAATTTAGGAAGAACATTCATTTTGATAGAATGAATTCGCCCAATCAAGGAGGTAGAAAGGGGTGACCACTGAGCCAAGCTGTGTTTTGTGTGATCGAGCAAGGTGAGGACGTTTTCCTTGAAAAGGTTCTTATGCCTCCTCGTAACTGTGATACCAAGGTATGTGAATTTATCCCCCACAGTCCTAAAAGGAAAATTAGAATAGTCTGATACCGACATCCCCTTGTTGACAGGAAAAAGCAATTTTATTTTAAAAAAAGGACAAAAACAAATGTTACAATTACTGTATTTCAGTAAGAGTGGTAAACCTATGGAATAATTTGGAGGATGAAATAAAAAATAAATTTAAAAGAAATGTAATCAGCAAATATAAAATATGATTTGATTAAAAAAGCTTTGTATGTTTACAGTATAATGTTTGTGTGTTAAACATTTACATGTAAGTGGGTTTAGATGGATGTATGCGCTGATGCGTTTTGTACTCATTATATTGATGTAGTCTATAAAAACTGAAAAATGGAAAGATATTGAATGTGATAAGGCTGGGCATATTAAGCACGGGCTTCAGCCTACACCTTTTCAGTCAACACTATAAGTCATTCTGTACCTAATATTGTGGGTAGTAATGTACAGTATGCAAACATAAATATGCAGTCTGTACAGAAAGTATTCAGACACCTTCAAGTTTTCCACATTTTGTTATGTTTCAGACTCATCTTAAAATGGATTCAGTTAAATTTTTCCACGTCAATCTACACACAGTACTCCAGTGCTAAAGTGAAAACAGGTTTTTGGATTTTTAAAAATGAAAGACTGAAATATCCAATTTACAAAAGTATTCAGACCCTTTGTTACTACACTTGCAGTTGAGCTCTGGTGCATCCTACTCCTTACAGTGGTGGCTGAGATGAGTCTACAGTTTGATCAGAGTTTGCCTGGGCCAGGTCTAATGCACTGGATATAATCAGGAAAGGCACACGCCTGTTTATATGAGGTCTCATAGCTGATGGTGATGTCAGCGCAAAAGCAAAGCCATGAGGTGGAGCGAACTGTGCACAGGCCTGTGAGACAGGACTGTGTCAAGGCACAGGTCTGGGGAAGGACACAAGAACATTTTTCAGCATTGGAAGTGCCCAAGAACACAGTAGCTTCCATCATTCTCAAATGGAAGAGATTTGGACCCACCAGCACTCTTCGTAGTTCTGGCTGCCCAACCACCTGGTTGAAGAGGAATGGAAGAAAATTCCAAAAGAAAGTTGTGCCAAGTTTGTAGCTTCCTACTCAAGGAGACTTGAGGATGTCATTGCTGCCAAAGGTGCTTTAACCAGGTCCTAAGTGAAGAGTCTGAATATTTATGGAAATGTGAAACTTCAGTCTTTTATTTGCAATAAATTTACTAAATCACTCTAAAAACCTGAATGAATTGAATCCACTGTAAGATGAGTCTGAAAAATATCAAAATGTGGAAAACCTGAAAGGACCTGTACTTTGTGCAGCATACTTCCCTGTGCAGCTGCCGGCTGTACCTATTGTAATCGGAGGGACGCCAAGGAGGAGGAGCTCAGGGGGGAGTCAACTGTCGCTGGGCCTTCGTGCTGCTGACAGAAAAACACAGAATTTTTGACATTTTTGCAGATTTATTAAAAAAGAAAAACTGAAATATCACATGGTCATAAGTATTCAGACCCTTTGCTGTGACACTCATATATTTAACTTAGGTGCTGTCCATTTCTTCTGATCATCCCTGAGATGGTTCTACACCTTCATTTGAGTCCAGCTGTGTTTGATTATACTGATTGGACGTGATTAGGAAAGCCACACACCTGTCTATATAAGACCCTACAGCTCACAGTGCATGTCAGAGCAAATGAGAATCATGAGGTCAAAGGAACTGCCTGAAGAGCTCAGAGACAGAATTGTGGCAAGGCACAGATCTGGCCAAGGTTACAAAAAAATTTCTGCTGCACTTAAGGTTCCTAAGAGCACAGTGGCCTCCATAATCCTTAAATGGAAGACGTTTGGGACGACCAGAACCCTTCCTAGAGCTGGCCGTCTGGCCAAACTGAGCTATCGGGGGAGAAGAGCCTTGGTGAGAGAGGTACAGAAGAACCCAAAGATGACTGTGGCTGGGCTCCAGAGATGCAGTCGGGAGATGGGAGAAAGTTGTAGAAAGTCAACCATCACTGTAGCCCTCCACCAGTCGGGGCTTTATGGCAGAGTGGCCCGACGGAAGCCTCTCCTCAGTGCAAGACACATGAAAGTTTGCATGGAGTTTGCTAAAAAACACCTGAAGGACTCCAAGATGGTGAGAAATAAGATTCTCTGGTCTGATGAGACCAAGATAGAACTTTTTGGCCTTAATTCTAAGCGGTATGTGTGGAGAAAACCAGGCACTGCTCATCACCTGTCCAATACAGTCCCAACAGTGAAGCATGGTGGTGGCAGCATCATGCTATGGGGGTGTTTTTCAGCTGCAGGGACAGGACGACTGGTTGCAATTGAGGGAAGGAATGCGGCCAAGTATAGGGATATCCTGGACGAAAACCTTCTCCAGAGTGCTCAGGACCTCAGACTGGGCCGAAGGTTCACCTTCCAACAAGACAATGACCCTAAGCACACAGCTAAAATAACGAAGGAGTGGCTTCACAACAACTCCGTGACTGTTCTTGAATGGCCCAGCCAGAGCCCTGACTTAAACCCAATTGAGCATCTCTGGAGAGACCTGAAAATGGCTGTCCACCAACGTTTACCATCCAACCTGACAGAACTGGAGAGGATCTGAAAGGAGGAATGGCAGAAGATCCCCAAATGCAGGTGTGAAAAACTTGTTGCATCATTCCTATAAAGACTCATGGCTGTATTAGCTAAAAAGGGTGCTGCTACTGAATACTGAGGAAAGGCATGAACTGAGTCCACACAGACCCCAGAGATGGAGGCGGAGGCCTCCGTGGTTTGAGGACTTTTGTGTGTCCCCTTGAGGGCAAGGGGTTTTGTTTGGGGGGGGGCTGTGTAATGGTTCTGATGTCTAGCATCTAGTTATATGGTTCTAATGTCTAGCATCCTGTTATATGGTTCTACATGTTATTGCCTGAAAGAATGTGAGAGGGGGGGGCGCTGTGAGGTGTGTGGGAGGAGAGAGCGAGGAAGAGCAGGCAGTTGTTGGTGTTGTTGTGGAGTGTTGAATGTTGGGAGTTTAAAAAGAGCTCGTTAGCGTGTGCTGTGGCTGAAACAACAGCATGGAAGCCTGTTAAGTTATTACAAATAAAAGGACACTGATACCACAAGAACGTCTGGCTGCTTGTGTAGGAACGGAGAGTATTACATTGGTGTCAGAAGCTCGGGTTTCAGCCCCACTGCCTGTGCCTCAGGTCGTCGTAAAGACAATGCTTCCCTATTCAAGCGGCCGACGGCAGGTGAAGACTGAACCTGTTGACTGGCTGCTTGTGTAGGAACGGAGAGTATTACAATAATAATAATAAAAACCAGGAAAACAAGGTATGGATGCTGAGTCAGCATCCATACAATAAGATACTTTAATTAAGTATTAGCATTACCTGCTTGCAGTGTTGTCAATTATTCCTTTATATTGACAAAACTGTACACGAGAGTCCGACATGCCAATGATGCCTTCAATTTGTGGAAGGATAATTTTTACAAATGTTGACAATCACGTTTCACGTTTTACCCTCAGCCTAAGCAATGTGTAAAATATATTATTTCTGAATTAAAATTAATAATAATTAGTAACTATAATTCAATTTATTTGCGTAAAATGCTTTTAAAAGTCTAAACATAATGTAGTTCTTTGAGGCGAATTATTCATGCAGATCCGCTAACAAATCTCATCCCTTTAAATTATTGTTTCGAGTAATTTTGTTGCTGTATATTAATTAAGCTGGTGTGCGTATAACTTTATATTTTTCAGCAACAAGTTTGAATCTGTTCTTTCAGTGTGGTTTTACAGTTGTTACTGTCATTTGTCTTGGGGATTTTAAACGCAACACACGTATCCGGATGTGACGCAAATACTTAAGTTACAGCATTCAAGATGGCGTCCTTGATGTTCAGGTCAAGAGCAGGTATTAAGTATTTGTGGTAGTATTTTTAAGAAATCCTTTCAAATGTGTTAATTTCTCGTTAAATTCGCTCATTTATTGCCAGCAGCACAAGCTTTATTATAAGCATATGTCTTAATCCAGTCGTATTACAGCCTAAATTAGCTAGCTCTGTTAGCTTTTCAATGCGTAGTATTACATTGTCACTGAACGACACTTGATGCAAGGATAATTGTAACCAGGAATTAAACTGGGCCAGGGTCTCCGTCTTCTTCGGCATCACAGCACTTTGTGACTTGTATTATGAAAACAGACTCTATAGTCTGGTTTATTTTAACACGGTAGCGGACTGATAAGTCTGTGTTGTTTTAAAATCTTTTTTTTTTTAACACGATGAGGCCAGAGGGAATGACGTCAAAGACAGCGGCAAACTCCTTTGCAGTTATTGGAAAAGAAGTTCATTATAACTAAATAATGATCTTTAATTATTATATATCTGTCTCACAATTTATTCAAAATCGGCGTGACATCGGATAACTGTGACAAAATAAAGCTTAATTTGGGATGGTCACCTGATTATTGGCTCGATGTAGCAAGCAATCAAACATCTTACTGTGATAGTTCTACATGCAGCGGCTTATACAAGACTGAGCCATCTGCTTCAAGTCTACGGGTATGTGCCAAAAAATTAGAATATCGAGGGAAAGCACAGACTCTTCTGACGTTGTTTTTGGTTCAGGAGTGGCTTGACGCATGGAATTCTACAGCTGTAGCCCATGTCATGCAGACGTCTATATGTGGTGGTTCTTGATGCACTGACACCAGCCTCAGTCCACTCCTTATGAAGCTCCCCCAGATTTCTGAATCGCCCTTGCTTGACTATCCTCTCAAGGCTGCGGTCATCCCTGTCACTTTTGCACCTTTTCCGGCCACATTCTTCCCTTCTTCTTAACACTCTGTTAATATACTTTGATACTGCGCTCTGTGAGCATCCAGCTTCTTTTGCAATTGCCTTTTGAGACTTTTCCTCCTTATGGAGGGTGTCAATGATGGTCATCCGCACAACCATCAAGTCAGCAGTCTTCCCCATGATTCTGAAGCCTACTAAGCCAGACTGAGACAATTTCAAGGCTGAGGAAACCTTTGCAGGTGTTTTGCATTAATTAGCTGACTAGATTGGGACACAGGGAGCCTACAATGTTGAACTTTGTCATGATATTCTAATTTTGTGAAATACTGGATTTGGGTTTTTTTTTTTGTCTTTAATCCATAATCATCAAAATTGAAACAAATAAAGGCTTGAAATATTTCACTTTGTGTGCAGTGAACTAATATAACATACAAGTTTCACTTTTTGAAACAAATTATTGAAATAAATGGACTTTTCCTCAATATTCTAATTTTTTGGCACATACCTGTAACATCACAGTCTGCATCCTCATCACAATGTCTGCTGTTTTCATTCACAAATTCCAGTTCAGTCCTTCACTAGAACTAAAGGATTTTGTCCTTCAAAAATGATCTTTTCTGCAACAGCAAAGTGTTTATCAGCAAACATCTTTAAACGTTACTTATTGTTGTTTGAATTAAGAAACATGGCACTGTGATAGTTTCTGTAGTTTGTAATGAATATTATGATGTGTTTTGTTGCAAATTTATATTAAATAAGTAAAACTTGGTTAAATTGTCAAATTTTAACAGTTTGTTGTGGTGTCATCAGTTATAGTGACTATGACTGAAACTGAACATTTCTGAATTGAATGTGTTCATGGTGCTGGCTTTCAGGTCTGTTGGTGCCTGGTCACTCCTCTCTACTGGATTCTGTGAGGTTTGCATCTAAGAAGTCTGGTGGTACCTGTAGGAATACTGGAGGAAAGCGTCCTGGCCGGCGATATGGCTTCAAGAAACAAGATGGTAATTATAAAATATTTTTTCAGAGTGACAGCCTTGTATTGCACAGTTATTTGTAGGGGCGTAATAATGCATCCAAGTCACAATCTGTGTCAATACTCACATATAACACAGTGCCCATGTGTCACAGTTATTCTTTCTTTTAAAAATTTACAAAAGCATTTTATTAAAAAAATTTCCTTATTCTGTAGACTAGAGTGTAATTAGGTTAGAGTGTGGCCCCTAGTTATTTGTAATCTCTTAGTTTTCAAACCACAGTAGATTTAGATGAGCTTCTATTTACGGCGATTGTGCAGAGATGTCTCAGTAACACAATATTAAACTAGAAAAGGTCATTTTCTGCAGAAATCGTGTGTGAATGCTGATTACTGAAAAAATGGCCTTAACATTCCTGAAACTGCTGAAATGCAGTGCTGAATAATTACAGAAAATGAAAAGAAAAGCTTAAGTTGGGAGCTTAATTTCTTTATCTCAGTAAGACGAGAGCTTATATGCATCATTGAAACAGTGGAAGCTATATTATCAAAGTGAGTATAAATAAAATAAAATCACTTATTTGTAAAAGGGTAGAAGTATTTGTCAAAATAAAGTTTATAATGCATTTTGAAACACAGGCATTTATCTGTGGCTTTTAATGTGAAAATCTGGCACATTGCTGGGTCTTAAGTAACAATCCTGGACCTTTAATTTGAAAATCCAACCAGTTTGAAAGCAGTGCATCACTTCCTGTCATTAACTTCAGGCTTTTATTTTTAAAAGCCACAATACTACAGTGTGTGGTAATGTTCAGCAACAGAACAGAGGTTTGTAATTTTAATAAATCTGCAATAATGTCAAAAATTCTGTGTTTTTCTGTCAATATGGGGTGCTGTGTGTACATTAATGAGGAAAAAAATGAACTTAAATGATTTTAGCATATGGCTGCAATATAACAAAGAGTGAAAAATTTAAGGGGGTCTGAATACTTTCCGTACCCACTGTACATCAGCTCTCAATGTGCAAAACAGTAAACCAGCATAAGGCTGTGTAATATAACAAAATAGCAGTATTAACATCAACAAACAGTGCCAAAAAAGCAGTATAAACAGACAGTAAACAATGCAGACAACAAAGGAATGTTCATTGAAATGAGATAAATAGGGATAAAAATGGAGTACTTAAAACTAGAGACCTCTATGACTCTGTACAATGTATATATACACAGCTATTGCACTAAGGGTTATTGTCCAATCATACTGTCGTGGGTTAAGTGTTCATCAGAGCAACCGCCTGGGGGAAGAAACTGTCCCTGTGCCTGGTTGTCTTAGTGCACAGGGACTTGTAACGCCGTCCAGAGGGGAGGAGTTCAAACAGATTGTATCCGGGGTGTGAGGGGTCTGCAATGATCCTCTCCACCCTCCTTTTGACCCATGCGGTCATGTGTTTATAATATTAAGCTTTGCTTGTTCCAGATTCAGTGTTTAAGCAATTTAAGGATAATAATCACCTTTATTGGCCAAGTATGTTACACACAAGGAATTTGTTTCCGGTACAGAACTGATGGCAGCCATCTGCGGCGCCAACTCAACCGATGGCTCTAACCATGGGGGGCAACAGGGGGGGTTCAGTGTCTTGCCCAAGGACACTTTGACACGTGGACTGCAGGCACTGAGATTCAAACCCTCAACCTTCCGGTTGGGAGACGACTGCTCTACCCACCCCACTATCGCCTCCCCTCATGCCATCCTTTAAAATCCATCCAAAAGTGTCCCTCTGGACAAAAAATGTACCCTTTGTAAAACAGCTCTAACATTGTCATAAATTCATATTTTTTCCACTTTAAACTAGCAAATCTTTTAAAAACTTTTAATTATATTTGGGGATTTTTTTTAACACTTTAAAGGCCAGTATATTGTCATAATCCCTCTTTTTTTTCAATGGAAATTTTTTTTTTTTTTTCAAAAAATAGATTTCAACCAGTATTTTATTATTATTATTAGGCCCTGGCATGGGTCAGTGATTAGTAGTAACATTGATATTGATGCATTTTTGTTTTTGTTTTTTTTTGTAGTGGCAGATTTTTAAAATCCATCCAAATATTGCCCTCCAGACATTTTTTGTCCCATTGGAACCCATTAAAAAACTATTTTTGATGCCATATTTATCTTACAATAAAGCAATGCACTGCGCTCTGTTCCTAATGAATTTTGAAGTACTTGGTCCCAACTTGTAATTCTGATAGTCATCCACCAGATGGTGACATGATTCCATTTTTAAAGCCTGCAGCCAAAGCGAAACCAAAATGCACTTTTTCCACAGTTTTTTGCAAGGGTGACTTGCTAATAAT
Source organism: Monopterus albus (assembly GCF_001952655.1). NCBI lineage: Eukaryota > Metazoa > Chordata > Actinopteri > Synbranchiformes > Synbranchidae > Monopterus > Monopterus albus. Next base: position 1,332,190 of record NW_018127976.1, on the reverse strand, counting down.
GAAAGGATTTGATAAAGTGCATATAAGAATTAACATATACTGTTTGTTTTAACCACTACATATGTACTGCAGTTTCAAATGTATGGCCCAAGGACCTATTTAATATGATATTGCACACTCCTAAAGTGGATCATATAATTTCTACTCCCTAATGTGAACTCTGCATAGCTTGGTGTGAGTTACAGCAGCCACACTGACTTCATCTCGTGTCAGTAATGCCTGAAACATAATCAGGACATGTACAGGGTATTTGCTCATGAGCTGCATTCATATGTTGTTTTATGGACTAATTATTATTTGTGTGTGTGTGTGTGGAAAGTTGAAATAGGAGGTGATGATGAGAGACGGACGCTGTTGAGCTGAATGAGCGTACTGATCAAATTCAGGCTCACATTATTATGAGAAACTACAGTAGCCTGCCTTTATAAGGAGAAAATACAGTATGTCGTAATAATGAGAAAAATCACATTTTAACATGAACATATCTCATAAAAACATTAACGTCAATGTGTTATCTTAAGCAAGTCTTTGCAAGTTTTGCATACCATACTGAAATGAATGGAACCCAATGACACTATAAAGCGGAGGTCACTAACAGGCGGACCGCGGTTTGGGTCTGGACCCAGGAGCTGTCCCATATGGACCCGGACCTACAGCCAAAACAGAAGGTTATGATTTAAAACCTGACAGGGCGCTTCTATTTTAACCGGTGCCGTTTTTGTAGTCTTTACGGTTGTGGTTTAGTGGATGAGGAAACACACAGACCAATTGCATGCGAGTTAAACCATCCCATGTGATACCACTCAGCCAGTCAAGTCTGTGCATTCCAGGCAGTAGACATTGTGACTCTATAGTGCAGAGAGATGAGAGAGTTAGAGGCAAGTTACACATGAAAAGACGGTAAAAATAAGAAGATAGCGATACATGTAGAGAAAATAAAGGGAGAGGTGGAGACGACTGAGCCTGAGAAAGGGAGAGATACAGGCAACCGCCGGAGAAAGTTGAGAAAAAGACGGGTGAAATGGAGAAAGGGAGAGAAAAATAAGAAACAAATGGCGCTCTCCAAGAAAAGAAAAGTGGACAGTGAAAATAGAGTATTTAATCCGGAATGGACAGACTCATTTCTGTTCATACTTCCCACTGGTAGCACTAAACCAGTGTGTCTCATATGTTCAGAAACCGTGGCACTTATCAAAAGTGCCAATGTGAAATGCCATTATGAGACAAAACAAAGGTTTTGAACAAACGTACCCACTCAAATCTGAAGTGAGATCACAGAAAATAAGTAATAATAATCATGGCTGTGGCTCATGAGGTAGGGCAGTTGTCTCCTGACCAGCAAGTTGGTGGTTCGACTCCCAGTCTCCCCGCATGCCTAAGTGTCCCTGAGCAAGACACTGAACCCCGAATTGCTCCCGGTGGCTTGACTAGCGCCGGTGCATGGCAGCCTGTCGTCATCGGTGTGTGAATGTAGTGTGTGAATGGGTGAATGGTGTATGATCTTCTGTAAAGCGCTTTGGCCAGTGCAACACACTGTGAGAAAGCGCTATATAAAAAATACAGTGCAATACAGTCCATAATAATAATAATAATACTTGTATAGCAAAACTCAAAAAAGGAGCACAAAGTGCTTCACAGTAAACATGCATACCATAGCAAACCTTAAAAACAACAAGAAATAACATATCGAAAAGGTGGATGATAAAACTGCAAAAGAAAAGATACCCTTAAAAAACTGGGTTAGTTGTCAAAAGCCCGTCTAAAAAGGTAAGTTTTTAGAGTTACCTTAAAAGGGGCCAACTCAGTTATGGACCGCGTTTCTGGAGGTAACGAGTTCCAGAGCCTAGGGCCATAGCTGCTAAAACAGCGATCTCCCCATTTTTTGTAGGAAGAGTGGGGGGTGACTAGGGATAGGTGGTCTGCAGAGTGCAAGGCTCTATGGGGAGAGTAGACAGACACAAGCTCTGATAAGTATGAGGGGGCAAGGCCATTGATAGACTTAAAGACAAATAACAGTACTTTAAAATCGACTCTAAATTTCACTGGTGGCCAATGTAACGAGGAGAGAACAGGAGTGATGTGAGCACGTCTGGGAGTACTCAACGGAAGCCGAGCCGCAGCATTCTGTACAAGTTGCAGCTTCTGAAGGAGAGATTACGAGATACCAACGTAAAGGGCATTGCAGTAGTCAAGTCTGGACATAATAAAAGCATGAATATCTTTTTCCAACTCTGCATGTGATAAGAAGGGCTTCACTTTTGCTAGCATCCTCAAATGAAAGAAGCTAGTTTTGACTACGGAGCGGATCTGTTTATCGAAGTTAAAACTGCTGTCAAATATTACTCCGAGGTTTTTAACAGTATCAGTGACCGAAGGGGCCAAGGCACCTAGCTTGGGTATCAGGGTGGCCAGATCTGGACTGAAAGCGATGTACTCGGTTTTGCTCTCGTTTAAGTGAAGAAAATTTTGTGCGAGCCAGTGTTTGACATCGGAAATTTCTACAGAGTTCACCCAAGCAACAAGCCCAATCAGAAAAGTGCTGCTTGTGTTGTCACCATGAGGTATCCGCAGCCAGGCAGCTTGTTAACACCTCTGGGTTGCCACTGCCTGTTTTAACTTTCTGAGACACTGTTGAGAAGGTTGGCATACTATTAATACTGTTGATTATTAAACTGTCCAAAAATCCTTCACCCCAGCAGCCAGCCGGTTATGTATGGCATAACACCCGAGCAACAAGCCCAATCAGAGAGGCACTGCCTCTCTGAGACACTGCTGAGAGGGTTGGCATACTACTATTAATAATGTGAATTGTGTCATTGAAAACTCACTGAGAATTGTGCAATATATGCAACTTTAACAATTACCACTTAAAAGTGTAGACCCACTAAAATCATAAGAATCAGCATCATCATCACTCAATAAACACAGAGTATTAAACCTTTTCAGGAATTTTATATAGGAGCTTAAAAGAGGTACAGCAAAGCAGCAAAATATAACATTAAAATCATCAATTGTCTTGATTGGCTTACAATCTAAATAAATTACTGTTTCTAAACATAAATTTAAAATGATCATACTGATAAAATTTATCGTGGTTGAGCTCTCGATACTGAATAAAAGTCAAAGGTTTGCTCATGGTCACCAATCCTCAGTTGGTTTGAGTTGTTGGGGCGGGGGGGGGGGGGGGGAAGCCGCAGCCTTCTTACTCTTTCAGTTGTGTTCCTTCAGCCCCTCTGTCTTCTGGATGTCAGGAAATCAACCGGACAGAGCCTCCGGCTGCAACCGTGGAAGGACTCACTCGTTCCTCTTTCTGCCAGGGTTTTTAAAGGGTTCTGGTCGGCAGACTCAGTCCCTTCATCCAACCAGATGCCACAGTTTGCACTTAATACCTTTTTTGGCCTGCACACTGTTGTTCTTCAGAACTCATTTGCATATTGTGTTCAGGATTCTTGTAACTGTTCATGACTGCTTTTGACCAGTTAGATCCAGCCTCAGATTCTACTTCCCCTTTCTTTAGAAAACTTATGATCTTAATACTTAACACAATACAGAAATCCCACTTCTGCTTGAAATACAAAAGTTTCCATTATTGCTTTCAACTGAACAGTCACAATTACACACAGATTTTTCACAAAACCATCAATGCCCTAAAATCAAAACATGGATCTTTATAGTTTGAATACTATACTTGACTAAACATTGATTATTAGATATTGATTAAACAGTTTTTATCAATCAAATCTTTACTTTATACATGGAACATGATTTTTTTTTTATTACTTTCTCGGTGTCTTTCTCATTTTTCATCACACTCCTCTGTCATACACACACACAACTTCACTTCCCCTTTTCAGGGATGTGTGTCTTCCTCTTTTCTGTGACTCCACTCTCCACTCTTTGCAATGGGATTGGATATAAAAGCACTTTTCACCATTCCATGCAATACAATCATTTTACATTTTATTCTTACGCATTTTCTAGTGATTATTTCAAATGAAACACACATAAATCATCTCTATTACCCTTACTTATTACTTTATGCATTCTGCCATAGCATTTTAATATTTTCTCTCTCTCTCTCAACTCCTCTTGCTGCTTCTTGCACACATCCTTGCTGTTCTTGTGTGAATTCTGACTGAAAACAGTCAATTTGCTCAATACTCTCCTGCAGCCCTTGTTCTAAGGTTTCTGATGCCAGATGATCAGAGGCCAGCTCTGCTGTTATGGTCTGTTTCCTGTGCTCCTTAGCTCTCTCCAGGACCCATTTTTACAGGCTTGCCGACAAGGGGAGTGAGAGCATTGGAGTCACATTGAGTCAGAGGCACATAAATCTGGACATTGTCTGCATTAAAATGAAAATGCACATTATGCCTTGATATAATTGAGCCAAGTGGTAACATATACAAACAAAAGAGTAGCGGAGCCAAAATCAAGCCTTGAGGGACCCCTGAGGTGAAGGGGTGCCACAGTAAAGGAAAACTCCCCAATAGTGACAGAGAAAGTCCTGTTGGTCAGAAAAGAAGTGAACCAGCTCAGAGCTGGGCCTTTCAGGCCAGCATAATGTTCTAAGTGGGAGAGCAGAACTGTATGATCAACGGTATCAAAAGCTGCTGATAGATCTAGCAGAGCAAAAATGACAGGCTGTTTAGCATCAAGGGCCAAAGCAATGTCATTATGCACCTTCAGCAGCGCAGATTCTGTACTATGGTGAGGTTTAAAACCTGATTGAAATCTGTCAACAATATTGAGCCGATCCAAATGAGTTTGCAGTTGGATAAGGACAATCTTTTCCATGACCTCGGATAAGAAAGGTAAGGGGGAAATCGAGTGGAAATTAGACAAAAGAGAGGGATCAAGGTTGGGCTTTATTAGAAGTGGTCTGAACCATGCCCAGCTCAAGGTAGGAGTTGATGAATGTGACCAGAGTGGGGCCAATAGTATCAGTAACCTCTTTGACCATCCTGGCAGGACAGGATCAAGGGGGGGGAAAGCAGATTTTAACTGAGACATATTTTTTGAGTTGAGGCAGTGAGACCGGGACAAAGGATTCTAGCCTATCTAGACCATGAAAAACAGGTGGTACAGAAGATGGACACTTAGGAACGTTTTGTCTAATGGCCCAGACCTTATCGGTAAAGTAGCTCTGAAATTCATTGCATAACTGAACTGAGCCTTCAGTGGGTAGGGCAGCACTAGGATTAATGACTTGATTAATGGTTTTAAAAAGTACTCTGGGATGATGACTACTATTTGAAATGATAGACAGATATTGAGTTTTAGCTTCTTTAACAGATTTCTGGTACGAGACCAAACTGTCCCTTAGCATGTCCAGGGAAACATGCAGGCCATCCTTTTTCCATTTGCACTCCGCCTGTCTGCAACGTCTCCGCAATACCCAGGTAGAATCATTCAGCCATGGGTCAGAGATGTTTCTGGGTCTTTTCATCATAGATGGAGTGATGGAGTCCATGATCAGAGAGCAGGTAGAGTCAACCGAGGAGAGGAAAGCCTCAGGGCACGTGGGAAGAGTCTGTGTTTCAGAGAAATGAAGTCCAGAGGCCAGAAATGCAGCAGCAAAATTAGGGGCCGTAAGTGGAGTGATAATCCTATGGCATTGATGTGGGGCCACAGGTCTGGAAACACTAAATGGTGCCAGACCTGTGGCCCCACCAGTTCATATCATTTAATACACTGATCCAGAAGTATGGAGTTCAGAGAGAACAGTTCCTCCAGTATAATCAGCTAAAATCCATCATTAAGTCAAAGATTAGTGTAACCAATAACCCACTACAGCCTTCCAAATTAATTGATGAAATTATGAAAATTACATCCTCCAAGAAAATACTCTCCCCCTCAACTCCAACTTCTGGACAGAAATTTGCAACATCTTTTGTATGACCAGCAATGTAAACTTACAACTTATACAATACAAGACCATTTATAGGACCCATATTACAGAAAGTAAAATGTTCAAAATGGGTTTCAAAGACACAAACATCTGCTCACAATGCACTCTAGATTGCACCGACAGTTACTTTCATGCTACTTGGACCTGCCAACCAGTTCATTCCCTCTGGATAGCAGTGACAGAGAAACTCCCCACCATCTTGGGCTGTAGAATCCCTCCTTCTCCATCACTTTGCTTACTTGTTAATATCATAGATATCGACCACCTACCAATTAAATATAAAAACCCACTCCTCATTTCTCTAGCTATTGCCAAGAAAACAATCTTTCAAAATTGGAAATCAAACAAATCACTACACATAAACCAGTGGACCAACCTTCTGATAAAATACATCACATTAGAGAAAATGACATTCACTTACAAGAATAGTTTATCTGCTTTTTGTGACACATGGAACCCATTTTTAACACATTTCAACTTGAATCAAATACCCGGGGCTGAGGCCACGCACGTTCCCACCAACCTATAGAAATGTAACAAGCTGATTTTTATTAGTAGTACTGTTGTTATCATCATTATTATTGGTCTTTTTTTTTTTCTTTTATTTACTTCCCCTCCTTTTCCCTTTCTTGCATTTCATAGACTGCATAAGTTGGAAATACCCACACTTCACACACTACAA
>NW_018127976.1:1324536-1325553 GCF_001952655.1 Monopterus albus | reverse complement strand
GTCTTGTCTTCCATGTTCAGTACGTTTTTGTTAATGTGTTACTTTGTTTCCAAAAAAAAAAAAAAAAAAAAGATAACGGGCAAGGAGGATCGTTGTCTGATCCGATTGGTCGAAGGAAGCAGTAACTGTGATTCAGGAACCAGCTTAGGTCGGGATTTTCATGCTCCACAAGATGTTCGGGCCACAGCAGGAAGTTTAATCGGGATTTCAGTTTGACGTGGAGACCAGCTCCGACGAGGTCTGTCAGGGGGAGGGCCAGCCAAGCGTCGAAGAAACGAAGGTATGGGCGTCAGCGGGGGTGGCGGTAGCTTAGGTCGATAGCTGCGGTAAATACTGGGGCGACTAAACACTGAATTATGTATTTCTAACAGGGTCGAAGGATCGTATACCAGGACAGTAAAGGCAGAGGGAACGTCGAGCATAACCATACAACACAAACATAGGAGAAACAAGCGGCAGGCCAGGTACAGCGGCGCCATCTTGGATTTTCCAAAAGAAAGTGAGAGAGTCTCAGAGCCCAATATGACCAGTCCACCAGGATCCTGAGCCACACATTCACTGCCCAACAATGTGCTCATGAGTGCTCAGAGTTGCTTGGATTTTGGGTCAACACAAAAAGCCATTTACTGATGGAGGGGTTGTCAAAGAATGCATGAGTGCAGTAGCTGAAACACTACTTGAGGGAAAACAAAAACAAGAGCTTTGTGATAAAATAAAGCAAATACCCATGTCAGCATCATCTGCCACAAAGAAAAGTGAAATATTGACTCAGGATGTGCTAACCCAGCTAGATGAAGCCCTTCATAAGGCACCATATGTAGGCTTAGCTGTGGATGATTCCACTGACATGTGACAATGCTCAGCTGTTAGTATATGTCAGGTTTTTCAACACAGACCAGAAAGCATTCTGTGAAGACCTGTTAGGTGTCACTCTCCTTCAGACCAGTACAAGAGGAAAAGACCTCTACCTGGCCATTAAGGAGATGTTAACAAAGAGAGGAATAGAACAAAAAAAAC
>NW_018127976.1:1317672-1324280 GCF_001952655.1 Monopterus albus | reverse complement strand
AAGTCAGAAGGCAACACAGTTTTCTCTCTTTTTAGAAAATGAGAAGCAGATGGACAATGTGGCCTTTTTGGTTGATATCACTTCACATCTGAATGAACTGAATTTGAGGCTACAAGGCAAGGACAATTCAATTTGCAAACTGATGACAGCTGTCCGCTCCTTTCAGAGGAAACTTGAGGTGTTCAAGGAAGACCTGTAGGGAGACTGTGCACACTTCCCAGCAGTGCAGGAACAGGTTCAGGCATAGCGAGATGTCTTCTTCTGTTGACTTTATTAATAAGCTGATTGTAAACTTCAGCAACCATTTTGACAGCTTCAGCTTTGGACAGCAGCTCATCATGTTCATTCAGAACCCATTGTTCATCACAGATGTCAGGGGGTTCTCAAAGGAAGTCACAAAGCACTTTAAATGGGCAAATGCTGGGCCTCTCCAGATGCAATTGATTGATCTCCAAGCAGATGTGGCCCTGAAAGAGCACTTTGTAAGAACTGACCCTTCTACTTTCTGGCTCCAAATGGTCACTGAGACAGCTTTCTCAGGTCTGAGGAAAATAGCCCTATACATCTTGACCATGTTTGGCTCCACACACAAACTGTGAGGCAGCTTTCTCCACAATGAACATAATCAAAACTAAATATCGTTCCGGGCTCACCAATGAGCACCTCCACATGTGTGTGAGAATGGCCCTGACTTAATTCAAGCCCAGGTTTAAAATCCTGGCAGGACAAGCTAGAGCTCAATTCTGTCACTGAGCAAAAAAGTGGGGGAGTTGAATATAAGAGGGGAAGAAAGTTTGCCTCTAAAACTGTTCAGTTGTTAAGATGTGTTGAAGTATTATCTGTAAAGTTGGTTGAGACTGTTGAGTCAAGATGTGAAACAGAAATGGTGCAATTCAAGCATTTCCTCCCTTTATTTTATTTTTTATGAAGTTAAGCACTTTATTTGAACATGCACAGCTTTCACATTTTATTTATTTTCTCTTATTTTGAAATGCAGCCCTACTTTTCTTTAGTAAATGAGAGAACATTATACATATCAGCGGTCATGCATATATGTTCAGTTCTATCTTATGTGACAATAAATATTGTCAAACGGTTTTTGAATTGTACTGAATGCATTTGATTTGACAGTTCGGCATTGATTACATGCAGATGTTGATACTACTGAAAGTCACTTTCGGCTTTTCCCGTTTAGGGGTCACCACAGTGAATCGTCACACTGACGACTCGCATGTTGACATTTGGCACGTGTTTTACGCCAGATGCCCTTCCTGACGCAACCCTGATTCAAACCCGGGGTGCATAACCACTAGCCTACTGGGGACGGTTGATACTACTAGGCAACTTAAATATATATCATACTAAACAGTTAGATATTATGGTCTTCCGGACCTTCGCTTCAAGAAGTTTTCACTAACTGGACCTCTTTAAATTATACCCCTGCTATAAAGTGATCATTCATATAGTGTAATTAATTTGTAGTAAAAATCTCCAGAATACACCTTTAAGCTATGAGAGTGATGAGATATTCCTCAGATGTTGAATACATAATGACAGCAACATACGTATGACCTTCAACATCTCTTTCAATCTCTTTTCTAGGAAACTTTGTTCATGCAGGCAACATCCTTGCAACACAGAAAGCGTTAAGGTATCACCCAGGAGCGCATGTAAGTAGATCAAATTTAATATATAAAAAAAAGTCATCTGATGTCATTTCAGATTTAAATGTGCATTTTCACCTCTTGCGTCATCTGTTCTGCAGGTGGGAATGGGAACCAACAACACGCTCTTTGCCCTGGAGGACGGTTACGTCAGGTTCACCAAGGAAGTGTACATCCCGCCACCACGCAGCTTAGAGGCCACACAGGTCATCACTAAATTGCCAAAGGGAGCTGTGCTCTACAAGACCTTCATCAATGTGCTGCCAGTCAAACAGGAGGGCAAGTTTAAACTGGTGGACATGGTCTGAAACTGACTGAACAGGACTGGAATGTCATTAGTTTTTGTATTCTTGCGGTTGTCAGGATTAAGGAAGAGGACATTTGGTGGACTGGGATCACATACAGAGGCAAATCAAAGAAAAACATGCAAAGAAAACTATTTTCAGTGAAGATTGACAGTAACAGATTTTGTGTCACTGGCAATCACAAGGCACCTCCATCATTAATAATAATATAGTACCAATATAGTCCATGATATTGGAGAACCCCAACTTAAAACCTGTCATCAGGGCCAGTTGTTTCTCACTGGGATGCTTCATAGTTACATGTACCTACACCCAGGACTTGCCATCTGAAAGTGAGCCTATATTGAAATACAGAATATTTACTACAGTTGTTATAGTGGTTTATTTGTCAGTCATTAGACCTTTGATTAGATTGAAGTTACCGTATCACTTAATAAATTTTTTCTATGCAATGACCTGAGTTTTGTGTCAAGGGTACTCTGGTTAGCAGTGGAATGAGAGGTATGATTCTGTACTTTAAAAAAAATAGCAATACAACAATGTGGAACTGCTCTACTACAAGTAAACATTCAAATCCAACTTAAAAAAGCACAGAAGCATTGCAGGCAAAATGCACTTAAAGTAACACAAATGGTAGAGCATGGCCCCTTTCAGTCTTACAGATGTTATAGAGTTATGACTGATGCATTAAAATGTGAGCAGAATTTTTGTTATAATTACTTGTAAAAAGTTTTTAATTACTTTAAAAAAAATGGTGGGCTGTTTAATCTGCAAAAACATCACTTATACATACTGTATTTCCACACCATTTCAATCTAAAATACATTTTTACAAAGTTATTGCAGTGTAAAAATAAAAATCAAATTATTCTTGAAGTGTCTGTATCTTGACACAAGATGGCAATTTACTGAGCACTGCAAGATTTTAAAACTAAACATACATTAAAATCAGTAAAACATGCAAAGAAACTAGTAGCTACAAAGCATATTTACACTGTTTCCATGAATGCATGTTTGTGTTGAGCCTTGAACTAACAGTAATGTACCAGTTTTTATTTCTTATGGTGCACATATTTAATGTTACAGATATGTAAATGGTGAGAGGAGTTGAACTTTGAGGCTCAGCCATTAGTAAACGATTTCATTCTGTACTTAGCAGCAGTTTTCTCACACTGAAGTGCTTTACACTATTTTCTATTAACTCACGCAAACACTGGTAATATCATCAATGTCATCAGTCCCTTGCTTAAGGACACTTATGGACTGGACAAGCCAGGTATTGAACTGTCGACCCTGCAGTTAGGGGACGGCCCGCTCTACCTCCTGAGCCACAGCTTGCCCCTTAATATGTCAAGATTTGATATCATCCATCATTTATCTGTACCGACCTATCCTTAAGAGGGCACAGCTGACATAGTGCAGGAGGCGAGGTACACCCTGGATAGGTTGCCAAATCAAATTTATTTATATAGCACTTTAAAAACAACATCATGTTGACCAGAGTACTTCATATATGCGTATATAAATAAAATCATATACAAACAGAAATCCAATAAAATTATTACAAAGGATAAAACAATAAAATACAAAGACATACAGGTATGTGCCAAAAAATTAGAATATCGAGGAAAAGTCCATTTATTTCAATAATTTGTTTCAAAAAGTGAAACTTGTATGTTATAGTAGTTCACTGCACACAAAGTGAAATATTTCAAGCCTTTATTTGTTTCAATTTGGATGATTATGGATTAAAGACAAAAAAAAACCAAATCCAGTATTTCACAAAATTAGAATATCATGACAAAGTTCAATATTGTAGGCTCCCTGTGTCCCAATCTAGTCAGCTAATTAATGCAAAACATCTGCAAAGGTTTCCTCAGCCTTGAAATTGTCTCAGTCTGGCTTAGTAGGCTTCAGAATCATGGGGAAGACTGCTGACTTGATGGTTGTGCAGACGACCATCATTGACACCCTCCATAAGGAGGAAAAGTCTCAAAAGGCAATTGTGTGGTAGTGGAAACGGACAGGACCCAATAAAGATGCCTGGAGACCCGGAGTAGCTTCGAAGACGTCTTTTATTTCATGCAGCATGGAGGGAAGTCATACACAACTTAGCAGTCGCGCAGAGTTCTCTATCTGACTGGTAAAGGGCAGTCCCTTTTATACCAAAAGTGATACAATTACACATCTATAAAACTCATACCATTGTCTCATATCTAACAACCCACATATCGTCTCCAGCTGTCTTTGGTGCCTGCACCTCTCCGCGACCAGACAGCCCATTCACATTTTAACAAAGACAAGTTGGCTTGTTTTGCATTCACACACAGACCCACTTAACATATTGCAAGTTCTGCTTTGTCTTGGGATGTCCTGCAGAGACCGAGGGCTCGACATCCTGAGATGACCACTTGGCCAGTTTAACATACAAATTAACATCACACATACACACAGACCCCCGGTGTAGATCACATTCCAGCAGGGAGGTGTGATCAGACATCCACACTGGTTTAATAGCTATGGAATAACTGTACTTGATTGGCCGGCAAACTCACCTGACTTAAACCCCACTGAAAATCTATGGGGTATTGTCAAGAGGAAGATGAGGGAACACAGACCCCGAAATGCAGACAAGCTGAAGGCCAATATCAAAGCAACTTGGGCTACCATAACACCTCAACTGTGTCAAAGGCTGATCGCCTCCATGCCACGCCGCCTTGATGCAGGAATTAATGCAAAAGGAGGCCCAACAAAGTACTGAGGACATAATACAGTACATTAACACACTTTTCAGAAGGCCAACATGTGTTTAAGATCCTTTTTTTATTGGTCACATGAAATATTCTAATTTTGTGAAATACTGGATTTGGGGGTTTTTTTGTCTTTAATCCATAATCATCAAAATTGAAACAAATAAAGGCTTGAAATATTTCAATTTGTGTGTAGTGAACTAATATAACATACAAGTTTCACTTTTTGAAACAAATTATTGAAATAAATGGACTTTTCCTCGATATTCTAATTTTTTGGCACATACCTGTAAAACCATAATTAAAAGAAAGAATCTCAAACTCCACTAAGTGTTAAAAGCAAAGGAAAATAAATAGGTCTTAAGCAATATTTTAAAAGCTGGCGAGTATGTAGCTAATCTAGCATTCAAATGTTTTTCCATAATTTTGGGGCTACGACAGCAAAATCATGATCATCCCAGCATTCATATCTAGCCCTTGGTACGTCAGTCTATCACAGGACTGACACTCAAACAGAACCACACCCACCCAAAATCACTCCCACGGGCAATTTACTCTCCAGTCAACCTAACCTGCATGTCTTTGGCGTGTGGGAGGAAGCCGGAGTACCCAAAGAGAACACACAAACACAGAAAGGCACCCAGAATCATGTTGCTGCAAGGTTACAGTGCTAATCACTGCACCACCTGATTTGAAACCAAATAACTCTTTTTCAACTGTTCAAAAATGTAATTCAAAAATTGTCACCAGATCACTCTATGTGCCCCTCAGTTTTCAGATAATTCAGCTGCTTTATTTAGTTTCAGCACAAGGCTTTGATTCATTTTATTAATGCTATTGCTTGTAGCATTTGTTGCCTTTTATAAGATGGCAATTTTTAACAGATGACAGGAAATGAGAGGCAACAGATGCAACAAAGGTCCTTGATCAGATTTGAACTGGAGTTACTACAGTGGATGGTTGGTGTTGTAACCCCTGTAAGTCAATATGGCCAGACCACATCGACAGTCCTTTTAAAGCAGATTTTGATTTCTGTTAAAAAAATTATTCATTAAACACTAATGAGGTTTTGTCTTACTCTGCCTTTGAATGTTTACATATTTTGCAATGTATAAGTAAATCAGTTATAATGTTTCAAATTTGAAAAGTTTTCAGGTGCTTTACAAAGAAAATCTTTTCATACCCACTGAGGAAACATGTAACACCAACAACTGAGCACAAGATGTCACCCCATTACTCCTCCATTAGGTATACCTCAGTATTGTTTTTTCCAAGTATATATCAGAGTTAGGGTCCACATTGCAAGTATATACACCTGATGTCTTATTTCAGAGTGGATTTATGAGAAAAATATATAATTCTGTAGACAAACACCTAAGGTAACCAGGATAAAAGGGAATCCGATGAGCTGTCTTGTTTCTTACATATCAAGGTTTCACGCATTTTTGATTACTTTGGAGATCACAACCGGTTAGTTCTGATCAGACCACATCCATACAATCCTGTTTAAACAGCTTTTTATTTTTGAAATTAAAAATATTACCTTTATTGTTAAGTCAATGACTAACTACAATATGTTTTAGTCACTCATACATTACAAGTTCCTCAGCTTGATTTTGCCCTAATATACATACATACATACAATCTAGCCACAGGGGTTTCAAGCCAGTGACTTCTGTGCTGGTACCAAGCCTGGCTAAATAGAGAGGGTTGCGTCAGGAAGGGTATCCGGCGTAAAATCATGCCATGCGAATCATCAGTGCGAATTCCATACCGGATCGGTCGAGGCCCCGGGTTAACAACGACCGCCACCAGTGCTGTTGACCTACAGGGTGCTGGCGGAAATTGGACTACTGTTGGTCAAAGAAGGAGAGGAGGTAGAAGGATTCG
>NW_018127976.1:1316587-1317636 GCF_001952655.1 Monopterus albus | reverse complement strand
AGAATAGGGACTCTTAACGTTGGCACAATGACAGGGAAAGGTAGAGAGCTGGTGGACATGATGGAGAGAAGGAAGGTAGATATACTGTGTGTGCAGGAGACCAGGTGGAAGGGTAGCAAAGTGCGTTGCATTGGAGGGGATACAAACTGTTTTATTATGGTGTGGACAGGAAGAGAAATGGGGTAGGAGTGATCCTGAAGGAGGAGCTCGTGAGGAATGTTTTAGAGGTGAAAAGAGTGTCAGACAGGGTGATCAGTTTGAAGTTGGAAGTTGAAGGGGTAATGTTGAATGTAGTCGGTGGTTATGCTCCACAAGTAAGGTGTGAGTTAGAAGAGGAGACATTCTGGAGTGAGTTAGATGAGGTGATGGAGAGTATTCCCAGAGGGGAGAGAGTGGTGATTGGGGCAGACTTCAACGGGCACGTTGGTGAGGGGAACAAAGGTGATGAGGAGGTGATGGGCAGGTTTGGTGTTAAGGGAAGGAACCTGGACTTTGCTAAGAGGATGGAAATGGCTGTAGTTAACACCTATTTCCAGAAGAGGGAGGAACACAGTTACATATAAGAGTGGAGGTAGGAGTACGCAGGCAGACTATATTCTATGTAGACGTAAGGTAGACGAGGCAATCTGAGAGAGATTAGTGACTCCAAAGTGGTGGTAGGAGAAAGTGTAGTCAGACAGCATTGGATGGTGGTGTGTAGGATGACTGGTGGTCAGGAAGAAGAGGAGAGGAAAGACAGAAAAGAAGACCAAGTGGTGGAAGTTGCAAAAGAAAGAATGTTGTGAGGAATTCAGACAGAAGTTGAGACAGGCTTTGGGTGGTCAGGAAGAACTTCCAGATGACTGGGAAACTACAGCAGAAGTGATCAGGGAGACAGGTAGGAAGGTGCTAGGTGTGTCATCTGGAAGGAGGAAAGAAGATAAGGAAACATGGTGGTGGAACAAGGAAGTACAGGACAGCATTCAGAGGAAGAGGCTAGCTAAAAAGAAGTGGGACGTAGAAAGGACTGAAGACAGTAGACAGGATTACAAGAAATCACAGCGTAGAGT
>NW_018127976.1:1307286-1316400 GCF_001952655.1 Monopterus albus | reverse complement strand
GGATGATATTGTGATCTGTAGTGAGAGCAGAGAGCAGGTGGAGGAACATCTGGAAAGGTGGAGGTCTGCTTTAGAAGAGGAATGAAAGTCAGTCGTAGTAAGACAGAATACATGTGTATGAACAAAAGGGAGGGAAGTGGAACAGTGAGGTTAGAGGGGGCAGAGGTCAACAAGGTGCAGGAGTTTTAAGTATTTGGAGTCAACAGTCCAGTGTGATGGGGAGTATGGGAAAGAGGTGAAGAGGCGAGTGCAGATTGGAATGGGTGGAGAAAGGTGCCAGGAGCGTTGTGTGACAGAAGAGTGGCAGCAAGAATCAAAGGAAAGGTGTACAAGACAGTAGTGAGACCAGCTATGCTGTATGGGTTAGAGACTGTAGCAGTGAGGAAAAGACAAGAGGCAGAGATGAGGATGTTGAGGTTCTCTTTAGGAGGGACCAGGATGGACAGGATTAGGAATGAGCACATCAGAGGGACAGCTCAGGTCAGCTGTTTTGGGGACAAGGTCAGAGAGGCCAGATTGAGATGGTTTGGACATGTGCAGAGGAGGGATTGTGGTTATATTGGTAGAAGGATGTTGGAGATGGAGCTGCCAGGCAAGAGGTCAAGAGGAAGGCCAAAGAGGAGATATATGGATGTGCTAAAAGAGGACATGAAGTTAATTGGGGTGAGAGTAGAGGATGCCGAGGATAGAGTTAGGTGGAAACAGATGATTCGCTGTGGCAACCCCTAACGGGAACAGCCGAAAGAAGAAGATGATACATACATACATACGTACAGGGTTAGCGTCCAAACTGCACATTGAAATTGGAGGCTCATTTCTGCAGAGATTTAACAGAATAAATTGAAAATACCTCCTAAGGTTTATGATTGGTAAAGAATTTTTTCAATGATTGCCAGGCTTCTTTCCTTAGGCCATTGCCCAATTGCTGTATAACATTTGTTGTGAATGGCAGAAGCTTATCAGAGAAGTATTTTGCAAGCATTTCTTTGAAAAACCTTTCAGTAAGAATTCAAAGATAAATGGGCACAGATGTATTTCAGAGGCTTGTGACATGCAGAGGGAGTGCGAGTAAAACCTGGTACTGTCTATGGGAGTTGGAGTGCTGTCATGGAGCAGAATGAGTGATGGGTGTAAGGAGTTTGCAGACCTGGTGATCTAACTCAAGGAGGGTACATAGTTATCTGTGGGTCACTGTAAACTCCTCTACTTGACTCAATAATGGTATACACAGAAATATTTTATAAACCACATGTGTGCATTTGGACTGTTAGTTTACATGCTTTTCTTTGCAAAGAACAAATGAGTCACAAAATGGCTGTTGTGTTCTCAGTCCAACCCAGTACTAGTGCAGGTTCATCCTTGGTGAATGCACATGTAGCTTTCACTGTGCAGATTCTTCCTGGTTGTGGTTGGGTTGTGTTTTCTTCGGTTAGTGTTTGATCTGGATTAATGAGTAACCTTGTGCTGTTGTCAAAGTGCTCAAAGTGTAACAGTCATTGGTATCTGGGCTAAACAGAGTTACTGTTTATGTAAAGTCTGGTCTTGCCAACAACACCTCTTAGTTTCAACACGAGTGTGAGAATCACATGGTAACACTGAGTTTTTAGCCATGCTAGTGAAAATTCTCTGTATGGAAATGTTGGCCAGTCTACCACTTTTGCTGAGGCCAAAGGATCGCCACAACAATTCGATAGGCTGTCAGAAAATTTTTTATAACTATTTCATGGTTCCCCAATGATGAATCCTACTGAGCCTAATGAGCTGAGACTTTTTCTCCAGTACACCATGTGGATAAGTTGTATTTTATAGTTAAATATCTCAACAACTAGTGGACAGATTAACATGAAATTTAGTGCAGATCTTCACGGTGTCCCAAGAATGATTCATAATGATGTTGGTGAATCCATACCTTATCAAGTTTTCATCTATCTTATGAGATACTGCATGTACAACTGGTACAGATATTCATGCTTCCAGGATGATATATCCTACTGACTGTGATAATGAATTACCACCGTGAGGCTGATGTGTAGTTTGCGTGAAATATCTAACTATTGATCAGTACTGGAAAGTAACTAAGTACATTCTCAAGTACTGAACTTAAAGGATAAGGCTGGTCATTTTCTATATTAATAGTATTTTTAACACTCCTCAAACAGAAACTAAAACCAACAATGAATTGCTTCTGTTCATGGTTAATGTCTGTCAGTCTCTGACCTGGATCAACTTCTTTGTCTTTGCCACAGACTTCTGTCGGTGTTCAAAAATAATTAAAAAGACATCAGTGAAACACTCCACTGCACTGGATGACATGTTTCTTTATTATGAAACACCAGACCTGCATATTTATTAAAAATGCTGCCTCCAAACAACCATAATTTGTTTTACATTGTGAAGTAAGCAAGAGTCAGTTGTGTATACACGAAATCTCCATATGAGCTCTCTGCTTTGTTTACAATCTGCCAGCTCCTTGTGCTTTCATGGAGATCTTGTGCACAGTTCTGTACTTTTTTGGTAATTTAAATATATTTTGATGTTAATACTTAAGTAACTTTTGATTGCTGGACCTTTACTTGTAACAGAATATTTTTACACTACTGTACTGTTACTTTTATTTAAATAAAGAATCTGAGTTCTTTCACTACCACCATGAAAGTTTCCTAATTAATTGCATGAATACATGAATTCTAATACCATTGATGATCTCCTATCTTTTCATCTAGTGTCATCAGCTGTCTGGTCAAAACATTTTTTCCAGTCTCTGTATGACCAGATATCTTCAGAATAGCTTCTTCTGTATTTTGTGTTCAGTGCTAATTAAAATATTAGCATGCTAATTTAAGATAGTAAACTACATATACTTATCAGAACAACAGCAGGGGACAGAGCATCTCCTTGGTAGATACCGCACTTGATGTTGACTTGTGCAATTGGCTCAATCAGGGGTCATGTCAGGGCCTGGTGCTGTCCAGCTCTTCATACTTGAGGCCCTCTCTTGAATGTCTGCCATTGTGATGATTACCAAGTCTTTTTCAGAGAGGTTGCTGTGGTCTGCTCTCAGGTCCACCAGCCATTGGGCATAGCATTTGTGTTGTACTTCGTCAATCTCTAGTTGTGATAGCAGATGCTTCTTGCGAATGTTAGAGCATTGAACTACTAGTTGTTTTGATATTAGTCTAGATGTTGGGTTATGAAGTATCCATAGGTCCCACATCCTCCGTATGTAACCCCTCTTGCTGGGGTTACTTGTGTAGTAGCATTCCAATAGTCCATGAAATGGTTAAAAGATCAGTCAAATTGACTGGCGCAAGACCATTAATGGCCTTGAACACAAACAGTAAAATTTTAAAATCTATTCTAAACTGTACCGGAAGCCAGTGAAGGGACTAAAGAACCGGGGTGATGTTAGCATTCTTTGGAGTGTTTGACAGTAGGCAAGCAGCTGCATTCTGAGCGTTCTGATAAGACTGAGGTCTTATCTTGTTTACTTGTTGCCTTACGGAAGAACGTTGTATATCAGAATCAGAATCTGCTTTACTGGCCAGGTGTGTCAGACACACGAGGAATTTGACTCTGGTACATCCGCTCTCAATGTGTATGTACATATTCCCTTGTAAGGGGCAAGTAAACACTAAACCAGCATAAGGCTGTGTAATATAACAAAATAAGCAACAAACAGTGCAAACAATGCAAAATAAGCAGTATAAACGAGCAGTAAACAATGCAGACAAACAAAGGAATGCTCATTGAAATGAGATAAATAGGAATAAAAATAGAGTACTTAAAAGTAGAGACTGGTACGGATCTGTATAATCTGTAAAATGTATATTTACAGGTATTGCACTGAGGAAAGGTATTGCACTGAGGGTTGTTGTCCAGACATACTGTTGTGGGTCTAGTGTTCATCAGGGTGACAGCCAGGGGGAAGAAACTGTCCTTGTGCCTGGTTGTCTTGGCGCAGTGACCTGTAATGCCGTCCAGAGGGGAGGAGTTCAAACAGATTGTGTCCCGGGTGTGAGGGGTCTGCAGTGATCCTCTCCACCCTCCTTTTGACCCGTGAGGTGTACAGGTCCTCCATGGAGGGCAGGCTGGCACCCATGACCTTGACCCGTGAGGTGTACAGGTCCTCCATGGAGGGCAGGCTGGCACCCATGACCTTTTCTGCAGTCCTGACTGTCCGCTGAAGTTTGTACTTGTCCTGTTTGGTTGCTGAGCCAAACCAGACAGTGATGGAGGTGCAGCGAACGGACTCGAAGATTCCTCTGTAGAACTGTATCAGCAGCTCCTGGGGCAGGTCAAACTTCCTCACAGGAAGTACATCCTCTGCTGTGCCTTCTTGATGATAGGCCTGATGTTGGACATCCACTTCAGGTCCTAGGGGATAGTGGAGCCCAGGAACTTATAGGACTTTACTGCTGATACAGTGCTGCCACATATGGTGAGTGGGGGTAAGGTGGGGGGGTTCTTCCTGAAGTCCACCATCATCTCCACTGTCTTCAGCATGTTCAGCTCCAGGTTGCTGCAACTACACCACAGGACCAGCTGCTCAACCTCCTGTCTGTAGGCTGACTCGTCGCCATCTCGGATGAGACCAGTGACCGTTGTGTCATCAGCAAACTTTAGGAGCTTGACAGACAGGCCCTTTGAGATGCAGTTGTTGGTGTAGAGTGAAAACAGCAGAGGGGAGAGCACACATCCCTGGGGGGCGCCTGTGCTTATTGTCCAGGTGCAGGATGTGGTTTTCCCGTCTCACCTGCTGCTTCCTGTCTGTCAGAAAGCTAGTAATCCACTGACAGGTGGGGGCAGGCACAGTGAGCTGGGTCAGTTTGGAGTAAAGGGTGTCCGGGATGATGGTGTTGAATGCCAAGCTGAAGTCCACAAAGAGCATGGGTCCCTGGGGAGTCGAGGTGTTGCAGGATGTAATGCAGTGCCATGGCTCGGGCTTTGTGGATCCTGGGTAGGTGCTTAAAGGCCTGCTAATAGTCCATCTCAATGTGGAGCGTGTCTATTATAGAATAGTGGACAATATAGAGATGTTTAGCCTAATTTGGGCAGCTGTGGATGTGTTCTGTTCCATAGGGGATAATGTTGACCTAGTTATTTATTTTATTTTATTTTATTTATGACTGTTGGTGTGGTATGATTATTTTTTTCTTTAGAGATAAATATGTATATATGTATTCTTTGTTGGTGTGTCATAAATCTGTTTTGTAAAATAAAACAAAATCTACCTCAGTGTGTTTGTGTGTGTGTGTGTGTGTGTGTGTGTGTGTGTGTGTCAAAATACTGAAAGCATTCCAACTTCCTGTTTTAACCTGGTAAAATCCTGGAATAAGTGATTATTAAAAAAAAAGAGCCATATAACATGCAAAACTTTTTTAATTCAAGATTTTGTCTTGGCTGTGTAGAAAGCATTATATTACCACCACTAATTAAGTGTTAAAATGTTATTAGTTGGCATTCAGAGAGTCGAATGAGTTCCACAGTTGGACAGGGCCAAAAGTTTTACTGCAAGAAAAGCTCTAATGTACAGACATACAGGTTTGTGTTTGGATGCAGCCTCAGCCTTCTCTCTTCAGTGACATCTTCTCCCCTCTTCCATCCACACAAGCTGTCATACATCATCTTTGTCTTCTCAGTGGCCAGTCAGTCATACTCTGCTCCATCCTCCTCCTGCTCCCTCATCCTCA
This sequence comes from Monopterus albus, assembly GCF_001952655.1. Lineage (NCBI taxonomy): Eukaryota > Metazoa > Chordata > Actinopteri > Synbranchiformes > Synbranchidae > Monopterus > Monopterus albus. The sequence continues at coordinate 1,310,710 of NW_018127976.1, read as the reverse complement.
CCTCCCCCACCTTTGTATGTGGCGTGATGTGGCTGAATGATCACGACATGCCTTTTAAATGTTAAGTGGCGTAGGCAGTAGTGTGCAGACTGTGATTCACTCAAAAGGAGGGGCTTAGTGAGAAGTGTGGTGCGCTCACATGAGACTGTTGTGTTAGAAAGACTGAATACAGAGAGAGAGACAGAGTTGTGTGGTGTGGTTTGCCAGCCTTAATTCTCCTCACCGAGGTTCTCCATTGTAAAAGTACGCAGGGAGGAAGACAGAGATGGAGCGGATGGAGTCCATGGAGCCGATCTCGGCATATTACACATCAGCTTACCCTGAGATTCAGCCTGATAGTGGCTATGGATCCAGAGAGATCACAGAGAGCCAGGCAAAGACTCCACCAGCTCTGACATATGACGAGGAACTGGTGCACAAGGTATGGAGATATGGTTAATACAACAGGTTTTAAATCCAGGAATTGTGCTACAAACCCAGTCAAGTTAAGCTTTTTACACTCACATTTCAAACTTTACCAGGCTGCTTTTTGGTCAGCTACAAACACATCTCATGGCCTTTTATGTTTTTTGTCTTCTTTATTCATTGGTCACTTATAAAGGAAATGTAATGTCTCTAAAGCCTGGCCTCCAGCTTGGGGACACCTCCGTTCTGGACCTGCTTGGCGCTCTCCGTAGTGCTGATCTTTCTAGTTGGTCTGTTTCCAGCATCGTTGTGTGAAAAATCTGCCCAAAACACATTGATCTGTGCTGCTCAACTGTGCTTTTAGAGTGATGCTCCAACATAAGCTTCCTGCATCTTGCTGCTATAGGGGAAGGCTAAACAGAGGTCACTTTCTGACTAAGTGCAAGACACTAGATCTGTCCATTCCTCAGAATGAGAAATGACAGTTTAAAGGCTGTTTTGGCATCTGGACTGTAAACAAGTACTGAGTATTCATTCAGTCTGCACACTATAACCCCTGATTACAAAGTGAGGACATGTTTTTAAAATTGTTTTGTAACTATTAGAAATCAAAACCTGAAAACACAAAGACACGTCAAGGAGGCAATTCACATCTGATGCCAAAAACCATTTTTGAACCTGTGCCGGGCTTATAATCTTGTGCCATATAAAGCACTTACCTGCAATATAAAGGGACTTTATGTTACTTTTTATGTTGCAAGGGACTTTGTGTTATTTATTTATCTACTTTATATTTCATTTGTATTTTGTGGCATTCATGTGGACAGCAAAGTAAGAATTTCAATGTATAGGAAAGCACATTTCCTAACTGTGCATATGACAAATAAACATTTTAACTTGAACTTTACTGGTTCAGTGGCTAATTCCACACTTTTTTTCCTGTATTCAAATGAATGGGAAAATTCTTCTTCAGCATACTTTCAGATATTTCAGGTATCAAAATCAGCTCTTCGAGGACATTCATGCTTCTCTTTAGAAGTTTTCCAAGCCTTATACCTTTGAAATATTTAGCTTTATTTTGAAAGTTTTGCCCCATTCAAATGAATGGGAAAATTCTACTTCAGCATACTTTCAGCATTTCAGGTAGCACAGCTATCAAAATGTTCAGCTCTTCAAGGACATTCATGCTTCTCTTCAGAAGTTTTCAAAACGTCATACATTTTAAATATTTACCCTTATTTTGAAAATTTTGCCCCATTCAAATGAATGGGGAAATTTTTACTTCTGCACACTTTCAGCTATTAAAATGTTCAGTTCTTCAAGGACATTCATACTACTATTCAGAAGTTTTCTAAACTTTATACATTTGAAACATTTAGCTTTATTTTGCAAATCATGCCCCATTCAAATGAATGGGGAAACATTTAATTCTGCATACTTTCAAATATTTAAATGTTCAGCTCTTCAAGGACATTCATGCTTCTATTCAGAACTTTAGTAAACTTCATCCTTTTGAAATATTTAGCTTTATTTAGAGAATCTTGCCCCATTTAAACGAATGGGAAACTTGTACTTCAGCAAACTTTCAGCTATCAAAATGTTCAGCTCTTCAAGGACATTCATGCTTCTATTCAGAACTTTAGTAAACTTCATCTTTTGTTTTTTTTTTTTTGTCCTGGGTCTTTGAAGACATGGCTGGTTGATAATTACATACTCTGCTCTGTACAGCAGGTTTCATATCAGTAATTACCATCTGGTGCAGTGCATGAAGGTTGACGAGGATTATAGAAGAGGTCTGAATCTAAACTGAGGGTTCATGAATTTGTGCGTAAAGATTCAAAATCTCTCAAGTGAAAATTTCCCTTTCATGTGCATTTTGAAAAACATGCCACAGCGTGCACTGGTTGCATCCGGAAGTAAACCTGGAAGGTTTTGTGAAGCATTTCTGGTCTCTAAAAGTAAAATTACATTAGCTGAGGAGTAAATGCAATTGTGCATTCATTTTACCTTTGAAATTGGAAAAAAAACTGCTTTTGACACTGAACTCCTCTTAACAGTGGTGTTCTGTTCTGACTGTCCTGCTAGTAGACTTTACTTAATGCCACTGCTTTGGTTTAATCACACTATACATTTTTGGAAGACCTAATCCACTGAATAAAGGATGCTGTGTTGAGTTTGCAGTCATAGCAGAAATCATAATTGATCTTTGCCTGACAGAGATGTCACTTCCTTCCGTTTCTAAACTTCATGCATTTTAAATATGTTTCTTTATTTTGAAAATCTTGCCCCATTCAAATGAATGGGAAACTTCTACTTCATCAAACTTTCAGCATAATTTCAGCTATCAAAATGTTCAGCTCTTCAGGGACATTCATGGTTCTCTTCAGAGCTTTTGTAAACTTCATACTTTTAAAACATTGAGCTTTATTTTGAAAATCTTGCTCCATTTAAATGAATGGGAATATTCTACTTCGACATAATTTTAGCTATCCAAATATTCAACTTCTCAAGGACATTCATGCTTCTCTTCAGATGTTTTCTAAACTTCATACTTTTGAAATATTTAGCTTTATTTTGAAAATCTTGCTCCATACAAATGAATGGAAAAATTCTACTCCAGCATACTTTTAGCTATTAGAATGTTCAGCTCTTCAAGGACATTCATGCGTCTCTTCAGAAGTTTTCTGAACTTCATACTTTTAAAATATTTAATTTTATTTTGAAAATCTTGCTCCATTCAAATGAATGGGAAAATTCAACTTCAGTATAATTTCAGCTACTGTTAGGATTGGATTTCAGGAGTTAAAGTTATTTTTCTACTTATCATCAGTATTATTTTGCTTTTACAATGGAAAAGTTCAGTATGACTATTTGTCTGTGTTTCATTAGCAGCTCCATGTATCAGTATTAACCTAGGTCTTATGCATGCATCATAGTCTTAATATTCAGCTTTGAGTCAACTAGTAGTATTTCTTGTCTTCTTGGTGAAATGTGCATAAATTGATTGCAGAGATAAGTG
>NW_018127976.1:1296595-1303787 GCF_001952655.1 Monopterus albus | reverse complement strand
GTAAAACTATGGAATAATTTAAGTATGGACATAAAAAACAGTAAGAAAATTGATGAGTTTAAACACAGATATAAAGGTATGTGTCAATCAAGATATGGGCAAGAACAGGCTTAATGATTAATCAGATGGGAGTGTGGATGTAGAATATGTATCCATGTAGTAATACTGCTTGCAAACCAATGATGATAAGATGATGTTAGGGGGTAGGACTAGATAAGTCTAACTTCTTCCTACTCCGTTCAAGCATGTCCTAGGTATAAGCAGTTTGAAAATATTTTTGTGGATATGTCTGGAATTATGTGTGATTACATACTGACTGTTGTTACATGTTTGAAAGAATAAATAAATCAAATCAAATCAAATCAAATCTTGCCCCATTCAAAAGAATGTGAAATTCTACTTCAGCTATTTCAGCTATCAAAATGTTCAGCTCTTCAAGGACTCAAGGACATTCATATTACTATTCAGAAGTTTTGTAAACTTCATACTTTTTAAATATTTAGATTTATTTTGAAAATTCTCCCCCATTGAAATTAATGGGAAACTTCTTCTTCAACAAACCATCAGCTATTTCTGCTATCAAAATGTTCAGCTCTTCAAGGACATTCATACTACTATTCAGAACTTTTGTAAACTTCATACTTTTGAAATATTTAGCTTTATTTTGAAAATCTTGCCCCATTCAAATGAATGGGAAAATTCTACTTCAACAAACTTTCAGCTATTTCAACTATCAAAATGTTCAGCTCTTAAAGGACATTCATAGTACTATTCATAAGTTTTCTAAACTTCATACATTTTAAATATTTAGTTTTATTTTGAAAATCTTGCCCCATTCAAATGAATGGTACAATTCTACTTCAGCATACTTTCAGCTATTAAAATGTTCAGCTCTTCAAGGACATTCATGCTTCCATTCAGAATTTTTCAAAATTTCCTACTTTTGAAATATTTAGCTTTATTTTGAAAATCTTGCCCCATTCAAATGAATTGGAAAATTCTACTTCAGCATACTTTCAGCTATTTCAGCTATTAAAATGTTCAGCCCTCTCAAGGACATCCATGTTTCGTTACAGATTTTTTCAAAATTTCATACATTTTAAATATGTAGCTTTATTTTCAAATTTTTTCCCTATTCAAATGAATGGGAAAATTCTACTTCAGCATAATTTTCGGTATCAAAATGTGTAGCTCTTCAAGGACATTCATGGCTTCTATTCAGAATTGTTCTAAACTTCATACTTTTGACATATTGAGCTTTATTTTGAAAATTTTACTACTTCAGCATACTTTCAGCAATTTCAGGCATCAAAATGTGCACTGTTTTTTGGCCTCTAACTCGTCCTGCATTTTTGCACCTAGACACACCATTAAGGTATCAACATGTTCAGCTGTTTAAGGACATTTATGCTTGTATACAACTTTTTTATAACTTTTATACTTTTTCGGATATTCCGCTTTTTTTCATCATATTTTCCCCATTGGAAATGAGTGGGACAAAGTTTGAACCTTAATATTTTCAGCATACCTTGGGCTAGAAATGCCATTTCAACTCTATTCAACTCGTGAGAAGTTCAGCTACCAATGGTGCAACAATCATCTTTATAACTTTCATACTTTTTAATAAATTCAGCTTTTTTCATCACAAATTTTTCCCATTCAAATGAATGGGAAAGTCTTGAAAGCCTCATCATTTTTGAACATTAATATCTCCGGCATATCTTGGGCTAGAAACGCCATTTCAACTCTATTCATCTTGTGAGACGTTCAGCTACCACTGGTGCAACAATCATCTTTATATTTTATATGTTTTGTTTATAATCGACATTTATATTTTGTCTATTTGTCCATTGACAACGAATGGGCCAATACTATGCAATGCCATTGGCAGTTATGCGTCACGTGACCACCCGGTCTAGCAGCTTTCTCTATGCTTTTCCTCTTCCTCAAAAAAATGCGCTGGAAGGAAAACGTCTGTGTAATTATAAATCGCCACGGTTCCTTCAATTTGTTTAATATCTTGACATAATACAACAGTGGAATAACACAGAGTGTCTTTTTTAACAAATAAAAAACTGAATAATTGGGCGTGCAAAATTATTCAGCCCCTTTACTTTCAGTGCAGCAAACTCTCTCCAGAAGTTCAGTGAGGATCTCTGAATGATCCAATGTTGACCTAAATGACTAATGATGATAAATAGAATCCACCTGTGTGTAATCAAGTCTCCGTATAAATGCACCTGCACTGTGATAGTCTCAGAGGTCCGTTTAAAGCGCAGAGAGCATCATGAAGAACAAGGAACACACCAGGCAGGTCCGAGATACTGTTGTGGAGAAGTTTAAAGCCGGATTTGGATACAAAAAGATTTCCCAAGCTTTCAACATCCCAAGGAGCACTGTGCAAGCGATAATATTGAAATGGAAGGAGTATCAGACCACTGCAAATCTACCAAGACCTGGCCGTCCCTCTAAACTTTCAGCTCATACAAGGAGAAGACTGATCAGAGATGCAGCCAAGAGGCCCATGCTCACTCTGGATGAACTGCAGAGATCTACAGCTGAGGTGGGAGACTCTGTCCATAGGACAACAATCAGTCGTATACTGCACACATCTGGCCTTTATGGAAGAGTGGCAAGAAGAAAGCCATTTCTTAAAGATATCCATAAAAGTGTCGTTTAAAGTTTGCCACAAGCCACCTGGGAGACACACCAAACATGTGGAAGCAGGTGCTCTGGTCAGATGAAACCAAAATTGAACTTTTTGGCAACAATGCAAAACGTTATGTTTGGCGTAAAAGCAACACAGCTCATCACCCTGAACACACCATCCCCACTGTCAAACATGGTGGTGGCAGCATCGTGGTTTGGGCCTGCTTTTCTTCAGCCGGGACAGGGAAGATGGTTAAAATTGATGGGAAGATGGATGGAGCCAAATACAGGACCATTCTGGAAGGAAACCTGATGGAGTCTGCAAAAGACCTGAGACTGGGACGGAGATTTGTCTTTCAACAAGACAATGATCCAAAACATAAAGCAAAATCTACAATGGAATGGTTCACAAATACACATATCCAGGTGTTAGAATGGCCAAGTCAAAGTCCAGACCTGAATCCAATCGAGAATCTGTGGAAAGAACTGAAAACTGCTGTTCACAAACGCTCTCCATCCAACCTCACTGAGCTCGAGCTGTTTTGCAAGGAGGAATGGGCAAAAATTTCAGTCTCTCGATGTGCAAAACTGATAGAAACATACCCCAAGCGACTTACAGCTGTAATCGCAGCAAAAGGTGGCACTACAAAGTATTAACTTAAGGGGCTGAATAATACCTTTCCCTGTCATTGTGCCAAAATTAAGTCCCTATTCTTAGACCTGTATTTCTGCCTTTCCTCTTCTCTCTCTATCTACAAATCCTTCTACCTCCTCTCCTTCTTCAACCAACAGAAGTCTGATTTCCGCCAGCACCCTATAGGTCAACAGCACTGTTGGCGGTCGTTGTTAACCCGGGCCTCGACCAATCTGGTATGGAATTTGCACTGATGATTCGCATGTTTAAATTTGGCATGTTTTTATGCCGGATGCCCTTCCTGACACAACCCTCTTTATTTATCCAGGCTTGGGACCGGCACGGAAGTCACTGTCTTGCAACCCCTGTGGCTAGATTATTTTGCCCCATTCAAATAAATGGGACACATTTTCGCATCTTATTATCTTCAGCATACCTTCAGCTAAAACCTGTCACGCTCCTTCATTACTTGTTGCATACATCCTGCCCCAGTCTGCCCGGGTCGGAGCTGCCCACCTCAGCATTGAACAGGAGATCATTGACGCCCAGGAGTCAGAACCGGGTCTCTCCACCTGTCCACCAAATTGTCTGTTTGTCCCTGCTTCAATTCGCATGAAGGTTCTGCTGTGGTGTCATGGCACCAAGCTCGCTTACCATCAGGGGATAGCACGAACTTGTTATGCTGTACAGAGACGGTTTTGGTGGCCAACCCTGAAGGAGGACGTCCACGGATTCATGGCTGCTTGCCCGGACTGTACAAGGAATAAGACACCCACCAACAGACCCGCGGGACTGCTATGTCCCCTTTCCGTGCCCTCGAGACAATGGACCCACATCTCTGTGGACTTTGTCACAGGTCTGCCCCCTTCAAAGGGCAACACCAACTACACTCACCATAGTGGACCGTTTCTCTAAAATGGTGCACTACGTTCCCTTGCCCAAACTGCCGTCAGCCAAAGAGACGGCACAGCTCGTAGTCCTACATGTTTTTTGCCTGCATGGCCTCCCCAGAGATGTGGTGTCAGACAGAGGCCCTCAGTTTGTGGCCCACTTCTGGAATGAGTTCTGTCGACTCCTGGGCATATCGGTCAGTCTCTCTTCGGGTTTTCATCCACAGTCCAACGGTCAGACGGAGTGGCTGAATCAGCAACTGGAAACAGGCCTGTGTAAATGTAGACAGAGACAATACATTTTTCGTTCTAGATACTTGTTGGTTTGCACTTGACATTAAAACCCAAGCCTCTTTCAAAACAGGTAGCAACTAAAAAGAGCACTCTCTCCATGAGTAGGATGAGTGATGTTTTATTTTTGTGCTCACTTCAGCTCTGCATCCAGAACTTTTGAAATATGCTGGGAAAAGGCTGGTGTGCATCTCCCCCTCACTTCACAAGATTTGGAGGTGCCACTTGCAAGAAGTGGAACTGTAGTGATCAGTTTATCAATACATTGTCAGCTGGAGTAATTCTTTTCCAGAAAATGGACACCTGGACATATTTGAGCAGCACAAACGGAACAACTGGGAGGGTTACGGGCCTGAAGAAATATCCTGGGTCCCTTCCCGCCACATTGTGGACCCATCCCTTATCCGGGATTTTCATCGGGCCGACCAGTCTGGGGGGTCCGCCTGAACAGGGTTCTGTTGCATTTATATCTTGCCTGACTCTCTGTTTCTGACCTTGGATTACTGTTTTTGACCACCGTGTTTTTGCCTATGCCCTCCCAGATTCTGATTGCCTGCAGTGTACCGACCTTCTGATTTAGTCTCCCTTGACCTCTCGAGTTTGGATCTCCTGGCTATACCTGTTTACCGGCGCTGACCCTGGACTGTCTTATCAACCTGATTGTGATCCTGGACTTTGCGTTAGTTGTTTTGGTTGCATCAAGTAAAGAACTTTTCTCTATCCCAGTTCGTCTGGTTTTATAGTTAAGTTCACCACAACCTCTGTTTGGCATCTATATACGCCAATCCTGACAAAACCACCATTTCAAACAATAACTATTCAGCAACTCTTCAGCTATTCATACTGTAAAGAGGTTTTTGATTTTTTTATGGTTTTTGCATAATTACATATTCCATTTACATTTTATGTCTCATTTCAATAGCCACACTCTAGTATTTCTCAGTGTGTAGGACTACTATTTCTTTCTCATACACACACAGACACCTACACACACACACACACACACACACAACACTACTTCTTTTACCTACTTTGTGGGGACAAATAGCAAAATCTTCACATCTTAAGTTCAGTGTACTTTCAGCTACAAAAGCCATTCTGGTACCACAATGTTCAGGTTTTTCAGGACATTATGGCATGTATTCAAGTTTTTTACAACTTTCATAGTTTTGAAAATATTCAGCATTTATTTTGAAAATCTTGCCCCATTCATTTGAATGGGGAAATTCTACTTCAGCATACTTTCAACTATTTCAGGTATCAAAATCTTCAGCTCCTCAAGGACATTCATGCTTCTCTTCAGAATTTTTCTAAACTTGATACCTTTGAAATATTTAGCTTTATTTTGAAAATTTTCCCTGATTCAAATGAATGGGATAATTCTATTTCAGCATACCTTCACCTATTTTGGGTATCAAAATGTTCAGCTCTCCCAGGACATTCATGCTTCAACTCAGAATTTTTCTACACTTCACACTTCTGAAATATTTAGCTTTATTTTGAAAATATTCCCCCATTCAAAATAATGGCAAAATTCTACTTCAGCATACTTTCAGGTAGCTCAAAGTGCTGAGTCAATGACTGTCTTGGATTGCCATTAGCTGGTTCATAAAATGCAGCGCAATTAGGACATGCCCCAACATACCTCCTCTCTCTGTCTCTCTCCCCTTCCTTCTCCCCCTCTCTCTGTCTCGCTACCCCCTCCCCTTCTCCCTCTCTATCACCCCTCCCCTTGTTTTACCTAGTCTGTGGGGTCCTATCGGACATCTTTAATAAGTTCAGCATACTTTCAGCTATTTCAGGTATCAAAATATTCAGCTCCTAAAGGACCTTCATGCTTCTGTTCAGAACTTTTCAAAACTTCACACACTTTTTAGACTATTTAGTTTTATTTTAAATATTTTGCCCCATTCAAATGAATGGGGAAAAATACTTCATCATACTTTCAGGGGTATTTCAGGTATCAAAATATTCAGCTCCTAAAGGACCTTCATGCTTCTGTTCAGAACTTTTCAAAACTTCACACACTTTTTAGACTATTTAGTTTTATTCTGAAAAATCTTGCTCCATTCAAATGAAGGGGAAAATGTTCACATTTTACTACTTTAAGCATACTTTCAGCTGAAAAGTAAGTATGCTTTCAACTGTTAATCAGCAAGTCCTCAGCTATTCATACTGTACACAGATTTTTGATATCTTTTATGCTTTTTGCATGATTGGTGTTTACATTTTATGTTTCATTTCAATGGCCAGACTGTAGTAGTCCTCAGGGTGTAGGACACACTCACACCCACACACCTACTTGTTTTACCTACTTGTGGGGACCAGCAGGAAAATTTTCACATCTTATTAATTTCAGCATACTTTCAGCTACAAAAGCCATTCAGGTATCAAAATGTTCAAGGACACTGCTGCTTATATTCATTACATCTCATCCTTCAGATTATTCAACAAAGAACATCAGCCATTTCTTCTCAACTATTTCAACAAAGAACTTCAGCCATTTCTTCTCATCCTTCAGCTGTTTCAGCAATTGATTTCAGGCATTTTCAGGATGATCGTTCAGCATATCACCATCCACATGCATTTTTGACCAGAAATGCATTTGTCTAGTCTAGATTTTTTCGTTTCTTCCATACACTTTTTGGCACTTAATTTCTTCAGCATACTTTCAGCTAGAAAGGCCATTCAGGTATCACAATGTTAAGCTCTTCAAGGACATTCCTGC
>NW_018127976.1:1289260-1296579 GCF_001952655.1 Monopterus albus | reverse complement strand
GTAACATTTATACTTTTTAAAATATTTTGCTTTATTTAGCAAATTTTGCCCCTTTCAAATGGATGTTAAACATTTTCACATCTTAACTTCAGCATACCTTCAGCTAAAAACACCATTTCAGCTGTTACCTATTCAGCAACCCTTAAGCTATTCGTAATGTAAACAGCTTTTTGATATCTTGTAGTTTTTGCATAATTACCATTTACATTGTAGTGTAGAACTACTCTCTATCACACACACACACACACACTGCATTTGTGTGTTTTGGGCTAAGTTACCTTTGAATAAATGTTTAAATAATATGACAAACTTAACTCTTATTTTGAAACTGGATGTAATTTCAGTAATTGCTGTTCAATATCTATTGGTTTTAAATCCAATAAGACCTGTTCACTTTCACCTGCCATTGTTAGCAACTGGCAAAGAAATGTAACACACCACCGCTATCAATCAATCATTCAAATCAATCAATCAAAATGTATTTGTATAGCACTTTAAAAACGTCTGGTCGACCAAAGTAGTTTACACAGCAATGCAAATCCAGAGTAAAAAATATCAATAGAGAAATAAAACAACATAGGAACATAAAAATACCAAGTACATAGAATCAACAGATAAAAGTAGGAAGCATCAGACAATATTATGTATTAAAAGCCAAACTGAATAAATATGTTTTAAACAAGTATTTAAAAATTGTCAGGTCTGTAGAGGATCTAACATTAAAGCGTAAACCATTCCACAATTTAGGAGCTGCAACAATAAAAGCACAGTCACCCCAGCGTTTGTATCTGGCACCTCTAACAAAAACTGGCTTGAGGATCTGAGTAATCTAGTTGGTTCGTGCCACCTCACCAACTCAGTGAGGTAAGGCGGTGCCAAACCATTATGAGACTTAAAAACAAAAATCAATAGCTTAAAATGAATTCTAAAACGAACTGGAAGCCAGTGAAGAGAGGCCAGTACCGGAGTTATATGGTCGAATTTCCTAGTACCTGTTAAAAGATGAGCAGCAGCATTTTGGACCATTTGAAGATGAGAGAGAGACAACTGATTAACACCAAGGTATAATGCGTTACAATAGTAAAGTCTAGAAGTTATAAAAGCATGAACTGCAATCTCAAAGTCATTAAAAGAAAGAAATGACTTGACTTTACTTAGCAACCTCAGGTGAAAGAAACTAGATTTTATAGCTGAGTTGATCTGCTTGTCGAATCTTAGGTCACAGTCAAACATTACCCCTAGGTTTTTTACAGTCATCTTCAAATAATGAGCGTTTGGTGGTGTAATTGCAGGGTGGCACAAATTCCAGTGCACAAGTATGAATGCTCACAATGGTGCAAACTACTTACATAACCTATGGCATAGGCTCTGTGTAGATTTAATGCAATACAATAAATCAAGCTATAGGCTCTGCAAACAAAAATCTTTGAGAGCAAAGCTTTAAGGAGCACAAGAAGAAGCTTTATTTATTGTCATTGTGACACATACAACAAAAATCTAGCCACAGGGGTTGCAAGCCAGTGACTTCCGTGCCGGTCCCAAGCCTGGATAAATAAAGAGGGTTGTGTCAGGAAGGGCATCTGGCATAAAAACATGCCAAATTTAAACATGCGAATCATCAGTGCAAATTCCATACCAGATTGGTCGAGGCCCGGGTTAACAACGACCGCCAACAGTGCTGTTGACCTACAGGGTGCTGGCGGAAATCAGACTTCTGTTGGTTGAAGAAGGAGAGGAGGTAGAAGGATTTGTAGATAGAGAGAGAAGAGGAAAGGCAGAAATACAGGTCTAAGAATAGGGACTTAATTTTGGCACAATGACAGGGAAAGGTATTATTCAGCCCCTTAAGTTAATACTTTGTAGTGCCACCTTTTGCTGCGATTACAGCTGTAAGTCGCTTGGGGTATGTTTCTATCAGTTTTGCACATCGAGAGACTGAAATTTTTGCCCATTCCTCCTTGCAAAACAGCTCGAGCTCAGTGAGGTTGGATGGAGAGCGTTTGTGAACAGCAGTTTTCAGTTCTTTCCACAGATTCTCGATTGGATTCAGGTCTGGACTTTGACTTGGCCATTCTAACACCTGGATATGTGTATTTGTGAACCATTCCATTGTAGATTTTGCTTTATGTTTTGGATCATTGTCTTGTGGGAAGACAAATCTCCGTCCCAGTCTCAGGTCTTTTGCAGACTCCATCAGGTTTCCTTCCAGAATGGTCCTGTATTTGGCTCCATCCATCTTCCCATCAATTTTAACCATCTTCCCTGCCCCTGCTGAAGAAAAGCAGGCCCAAACCATGATGATGCCACCACCATGTTTGACAGTGGGGATGGTGTGTTCAAGGTGATGAGCTGTGTTGCTTTTACGCCAAACATAACGTTTTGCATTGTTGCCAAAAAGTTCGATTTTGGTTTCATCTGACCAGAGCACCTTCTTCCACATGTTTGGTGTGTCTCCCAGGTGCCTTGTGGCAAACTTTAAACAACACTTTTTATGGATATCTTTAAGAAATGGCTTTCTTCTTGCCACTCTTCCATAAAGCCCAGATTTGTGCAGTATACGACTGATTGTTGTCCTATGGACAGAGTCTCCCACCTCAGCTGTAGATCTCTGCAGTTCATCCAGAGTGATCATGGGCCTCTTCCAATCGAGAATTTGTGGAAAGAACTGAAAACTGCTGTTCACAAACGCTCTCCATCCAACCTCACTGAGCTCGAGCTGTTTTGCAAGGAGGCATGGGCAAAAATTTCAGTCTCTCGATGTGCAAAACTGATAGAGACATACCCCAAGTGACTTACAGCTGTAATCGCAGCAAAAGGTGGCGCTACAAAGTATTAACTTAAGGGGGCTGAATAATTTTGCATGCCCAATTTTTCAGTTTTTTATTTGTTAAAAACGTTTGAAATATCCAATAAATTTCGTTCCACTTCATGATTGTGTCCCACTTGTTGTTGATTCTTCACAAAAAATTACAGTTTTATATCTTTATGTTTGAAGCCTGAAATGTGGCAAAAGGTCGCAAAGTTCAAGGGGGCCGAATACTTTCGCAAGGCACTGTATTTGCAGAAGAGGGAGGAACATAGAGTTACATATAAGAGTGGAGGCAGGAGTACGCAGATAGACTACATTCTATGTAGATGAGGCAATCTAAGAGAGATTAGTGACTGCAAAGTGGTGGTAGGAGAAAGTGTAGCCAGACAGCATCGGATGGTGGTGTGTAGGATGACTCTGGTGGTCAAGAAGAAGAGAGGAAAGACAGAAAAGAAGACCAATCTTTACGAAACAAAAATATATTGAAATATATTGTATAATGTAATGCAATGTATTAAATAATACATTTTCATATATTGAAAACTAGTACTTATATTTTTCAATATACTGCAATATATGTATGGACCGTGTATGGCTATATATTGAAAAAATATATATATATTGCAATGGAGACAAAATCTGCACTATGTTTTTATATGCAATAGTTTTATTGAAACAAATGCATTAATTGCTCTTTCATCAGTTAACAGGAGCAGTCATCTCACTATGTTATCTAGAGTTACACTTCTTATAAATGAAAATATGTATTACATAGGGAAAAGTTGGACAATCTGGTGCCGTGTTGAAGTCATTTTGTCAACATGGTAGGAGGAAAATATTTTATACAGTATTTATACCTTAATGGAATAGCCTATGCCTGTACAGATGTATTCTGTGCATACATTTACATTGTTCACTGTGGTTTGATTAATGCCTGTGGAACTTTAAACCAGCTAACAGAGTGAAACAACAAGCTGCAGACATATATATAAATCAGTGGCCTTTGTCCATGGGGCAGATTTCAGAATAGTTTCCTTTGAACATTGTCCATAGTTTTGAAATGTGCCCTTTGACCCAGAAACCACATAGCATTATACATAAAAGCAAAATACAGACAATTTTTTTCTTAGCAGCAAACACCTACTTGGTCCTTAACTTTTCAGTCCTCCACACTGGATCCCGGCTGGCAATCGGGCGAAGGCAGGGTACACCCTGGACAGGTCGCCAATCCATCACAGGACCTATTACATTTTCTACATCAATCAGTGTGTACTGTGTGATCTGTCATACTGTCTTCTGACAGCAAAGCATGTTTTGTTACCTTGTTGCTCTACTATAATGTAATAGTAGACGGTGATTATGTGTCCATTCTGTAACAAAACAGTGAAACTGTTCCTTTTTACTACTCTGGTAAACTCCTGTGAGTAATACAGTTGTCCTCTGACTAGAAGTCTACTGAATATTTTCACAACTGTATTGACAATGACTGAAAGTTGCTCTCTCACTGCCAGTATCTCTTCACCATTAAGTTTTCGTGAATAATGCAAACCAAAGGTAACAACCTGATCTGCTACTCTTTCAAACTGCTTCAGTCTTTTTTGACCAGTTAAATGGTTATAAACTTGGATGCACTCAGATATAGTTTCAGTGTGACATTTCTCAAAAGAGGAAATACCTGTTTGTAAGTGAATTCTTTCATTATCTGTAAAGGAACACACTGAGTGCCATGAAACATTTTTAGTATTTCCCCATTAAATGATTCAAAAATATATCCTGAATGTGCCCACAAAGGTCCCCAGTTCTTTACAGATTTAGGCAAATGAAGACATAAATGTACATTGAAGGACACATTTTTCTTTCCATACAGTGTTTCAAATTGTTTGACAAAATCTACAACCAACTTTTCACATCTTTTTAACTCCTCTGTTGTAATAATGTCCTTGCATAGCAAGAACATGAATGTGACAAGTATTAACCAGTGCTGGTAAAATACCTGGGGCAAAATTCCTTTTAGAACAAAGATACTGTAAAAAAAGTAACCAGTTCTGCCATTCGCTAGCCTTCCAAAACCTCCTTTGCTGAAGAGATCGGGGCACTCTTGTCACATTGCAAGGTGGCTTAATCAGTAAGAGCTGTTGATCAAGTTCAGTCACTCTGTTCCCAATATAATCTTGTTTCTCATGGTTTTCACTGTCCAGCCACAGACTTGCCATTTGCCTAACCACACCAAGATGTACATTGTTCATATGCTCAGGAGGCATGGCAGATATGATGTCAAAGTGTGGAATGTTCATAAGACATGTGGGCCCTTTAACCCCTCTCACAGATTTTGTGGTATGCAGAGCCTCCTTTGCATCACTTATGGTTAAAGTGTGGTCCCTTTCTTTTTAATGTGAAGCCCACAGTTGGCAACTTCTGACACTCTTGAGTGAATGGCTTTAAAAATGTATTGACATTTGGCTTTTTATTGCCAAACCACAAGCCAAAAAGTAAAACGTTTTCTTTGCGTACAGGGCAAGGAAGCTCATTTACAATCCCTTGTAACGGCCAAATACTATACAGTTGCCATGGCCGCTTGGCGGCCGCTGCCTCTCCTCCCCCTTTCTCTCCTCTGCTTTCTCTATCCTGTGGGCTCTGCACCTCAGCTGTGTTGCATTCCAGTAATTAGCGACTGGTTTGTCGATGCACACAGCTGGGGTGCATCCCGATGATTACCTTCGCCTCCTTATATAAACCTCTGGCAGACGCTCCGTCTTGGCCGGAACATTAACATAGTAACGCGGACTGTACATGTTGGTAGAATGCTACGCTGACAGACACTGTGCGTTTTGGCTTGACTACCACACTACCTACGCGCTACGCTAATTCCCACTACACTACACATTTTGGTAGAATGCTACGCTGACAGACACTGTGGGTTTTGGCTTGACTCTATCACACTACCTACGAGCTACGCTCATTTACACTACACTACATATTATACATATCCAAGTACCGTACTTTCTCATGTTATGTTCTTTTGATACTTTGTGTTCACTTTATTTACCTGCTACCGTCATGTTTTTCCCCCTAGCACCTGGGTCTGCACACTTGAGTCCAACCTCAGTCCTCCCTCACCCTCCTGGTGAGGGGGGCTACCATAACAACAGTGATGATATATATACAGGCACTCCATCACAGTTGAGTGTTAAGGAATATCCATGAGGACAATCAAGCGGGTCTCCACTTTTGTGCAGATCATGGTACATTTTGCCACTGCTTATATCATTGTAATTGTCAGAATTACATGTGCCATTTCCTGAGTGAACCCAACCTGCAATATCTTCTTTCTGAAGAAGATGTTCCAATTGTGTTTGGATTGGTAAGCATATGAAGAAGTTTCCATTCTTTAATGAGCTGTTTTTATCCCATGCTGTGTTGCACACAGTACACTGCCCTTCACTAACTTTGTCACCAATGTAATACTCACACTTTGGACAGTATATGTGACATTGTAGGTGACCTTGTATTGGCTTAAGCTCTTTTAGGAACAGATGCTTTGAGGCTGGCAGTGTGTTTTCCGGACAGTGAATGTTAATCAAATCAAATCTAGAAGATCAGAGAGGGCCACACCAGATGTGTCAGTAAAAAAACACTGAGCTTTGGTTAGCCGTGAACCAGCGTAAAGTGGCTCCTCACCTACTTGAGGAAAGCTTTCATTACTGACCTCTCCCAAACAGGATTCCTCATTTACTGACTCATCAGTACTGTCTTCAAATACAAGTGAAAATTGTTCTCTACTGGAAAAAATAGATTCAGATTCAGAGTCAGTTAAATCAAGATATGGTTCAAACCCATCGATACTGTTAGTCTCACTGTTATTTGATGACTGATGCTGGACTCAAATTTGGTAGATCATTGAAGTGCAGATCACTCTCTGTGGAAGATTCATCCTCAAACAAGAGTGGAAATGTGGGATATCTCGGCGTATATTCACCACAGTTTGCATGAAGACTCTAACAGAAAAAAGAAAAAGTCAATTGTGAGTAGAAGAATTATTTGAACATTACACAAGAGGCAAAAATCAAAAATGGGTGCATGAACCATACAGTGAGGAACAGAAGTATTTGAACACCCTGCAATTTTGCAAGTTCTCCCACTTAGAAGTCACGGAGGGGTCTGAAATTCACACTGTAGGTGCATTCCCACTCTGAGAGACAGAATTAAAAAAAAATTCAGGAAATCACATTGCATGATTTTTAAAGAATTTATTTGTCTTGCACTGCTGAACATAAGTATTTGAACACCTGAGAAACAGCAAGAATTCTGGCTCTCAAAGACCTGTTACTGTGCCTTGAAAAAATCAGTATTAATATTTGGTACAGAAACCTTTGTTTGCAATTACAGAGGTCAAACGTTTCCTGTAGTTCTTGACCAGGTTTGCACACACTGCAACAGGGATTTTGGCCCACTCCTCCACACAGATCTCCTCTAGATCTGTCAGGTTTCGGGGCTGTCGCTGAGCCACGCG
>NW_018127976.1:1287555-1288945 GCF_001952655.1 Monopterus albus | reverse complement strand
AAAAAAAAATTTCAGGAAATCACATTGTATGATTTTTAAAGAATTTATTTTTCTTGCACTGCTGAACATAAGTATTTGAACACCTGAGAAACAGCAAGAATTCTGGCTCTCAAAGACCTGTTACTGTGCCTTGAAAAAGTCCACCTCTACTCCACTCATTAATCTAAATTAGTAGCACCTGTCTGAGCTCTTTAAAGACACCTGTCCACCCCACAGTCAGTCAGACGCCAACTACTACCATGGGCAAGACCAAAGAGCTGTCAAAAGACACCAGAGACAAAATTGTGGACCTCCGCAAGGCTGGAAAGGGCTACGGGGCAATTGCCAAGCAGCTTGGTGAAAATAGATCAACTGTTGGAGCAATTGTTAGAAAATGGAAGAGGCTAAAGACGACTGTCAGTCTCCCTCGGACTGGGGCGCCATGCAAGATCTCACCTCGTGGGGTATCACTGATGATAAGAAAGGAGAGGAATCATCCCAAAACTACAAGGGAGGAGCTGGTCAATGACATGAAGAGAGCTGGGACCACAGTTTCAAAGGTCACTGTCGGTAGAACACTACTCCGTCATGGTTTCAAATCATGCATTGCACGGAAGGTTCCCCTGCTCAAGTCATCACATGTCCAGGCCCATCTGAAGTTTGCCAAAGACCATCTGGATGATCCAGAGGAGGCATGGGAGAAAGTCATGTGGTCAGATGAGACCAAGGTAGAACTTTTTGGTCTAAACTTCACTCGTTGTGTTTAGGGGAAAAAGAAGGATGAGTTGCATCCCAAGAACACCATCCCTACTGTGAAGCATGGGGGTGGTAACATCATGCTTTGGGGGTGCTTTTCTGTGAAGGGGACAGGACGTCTGCACTGTATTAAGGAGAGGATGAATAGGGCCATTTATTGTGAGATTTTGAGCAACAACCTCCTTCCCTCAGTCAGAGCATTGAAGATGGGTCGTGGCTGTGTCTTCCAACATGACAACAACCCGAAGCACACAGCCAGAATAATCAAGGAGTGGCTCTGTAAGAAGCATATCAAGGTTCTGGAGTGGCCTAGCCAGTCTCCAGACCTCAATCCAATAGAACTGTTAGATTCTACACTATTTGTCAGAAATTAACCCAATTCTTTTGTTGGAAGCACGAGAAGTGACGACAGGAGAGGACTGTTTAAAGTCAACAGAAAGTTTACTGAAAGTCTGATTACAAGAAAGTCTCACAGCGCTGGATTCAGAGAGCCAGAGCTCCCGCAGGAAAACCAACTTCTGAAACCCGAGTCATGTTTTTACATTACATTTATGCTCTTGGGCTAGGTCCGCCCCAAACAAAGGTCCCACGAAACCAGGTGTGTGTGTGTTGTCATGTGATTTTCCAGGCGGCAGCTGAACAATGGGTCCTCTGC
>NW_018127976.1:1281217-1282294 GCF_001952655.1 Monopterus albus | reverse complement strand
GTCACAGGCAAGAATTCACACTTCCAGTCCAGAGATCTTCCAAACCCCCAGCCTGCCAAAGCAGCCCGGAAGCAGGAAGACCCCGAACCACGCATTGCTATACAATATTAATCATTTCTGGGCTGTCGAACCGTGACGTCACCTGATATGCCAGCTTGGCAGCTGAGCAGAGCAGTAGACAAAACATGAAGAAAATAATGTGTGTGGCTGTTGTTTTCGTGGTGTGTATCTAAAACAATTTGACATAACATTACACATTAAGACAAATATTATGGTTACTTTTACCGTCATAATAACATTTGTCCCTGACTTGAGCCCTTCTGCCTTAACCAACCTTGCATTTAACATCCTGAGGAGACATCCTGGCTACACTAAACATCTTCTAATACAACAAATCTCTGAATATCTATCTAACTAAAAAATAACCTAACACCTTCAACCTGTAAATTTTATCTGATCAGACTCTGACCTGAGATAACTTGGCCTGTTTAGCATATTCACAAAGTCTGCCTCGATTGTCCTCTCATTGCTCTCTCAGATAGGGGGTCTGCAGGCCTTTTGTCCAGTATTCATGACTAAGTATTGCCTGAACACACACATTCACGATGAAGCCCAGCCCCACCTTCTTACCTGTGCTCAGACATTGAGTAAACTTTTATATTTTTTATATAGTCCACCCCTGTCTTCACTTCTTGCACTTTCATTAAAAGAACCTGGTAGAATCTTAGAAATCTAACAATCATACAACCCACTTGAAAAAATTAAACTATCCCTTCATCATACCTGCTGCATCAAATCAAATCAAATCAAATCAATCATGACAGCATCAGCTAGCTCAGTGGTCCCCAACCCCCGGGCCGCGGACCGGTACCGGTCCATGTATCAATTGGTACCGGGCCGCACAAGAAATCATTAATTATTTCCGTTTTATTTATTATCTGAGTCTGAACGATCTTTTATTTTGAAAAATGACCGTATTCTCTCGGTTACATCTCGGTCACTTGAGCGCCAAAACTGGCTTACTTGTGGACATATTCAGCCTGCTCAATGAACTCAATCTGTCACTTCAGGGGAAAA
>NW_018127976.1:1278725-1279792 GCF_001952655.1 Monopterus albus | reverse complement strand
GACCTATTTTGGCTTGGTCCTGTTGCCATGGTGACTCGTAATTTCTTCACTCCATTGTTCAGGGCTTTTTATAGTCGCGTGACACGCGCCTAACTCTGAGTCAAACAACTCAGAGTTGATTAAACCAACTCTTTTCAGCTGTTCTGAAACCGAAAACTCCGAGTTTTCCAACTCTGGGTAAGTCAACTCAGAGTTCAGGTTTGAACTGAGTTTGTTAAACCGCCTTCTTGAAATAGGCCCCAGGTCTGTGCAAGAAGAAGATCAACTGCTGGAGATCGCAAATGACAGCGGCCTTAAAAGTATGTCCGAGACAACAACTCTGTCGGTGTTCTGGATTAAAGTCATGACAGAATACCCTGAGATCGCCACCACAGCACTGAAAACCCTGTTGCCATTTCCGACATCCTATCTGTGTGAAGCAAACAAAACAACGGAGTAGACTGAACATAAGCAACACACTTTGGGTGTCATTGTCTCCTATTACCCCTAGATGGGACCGTCTCGTTCCAGAGAAACAAGTTCAGGGCTCCCATTGATTTAGCGTTATGGTGAGTTAAAATTTTCAACACAGTGGATTCACATTTATTATTATAATAACAATATAAACAATCGACGTACCCCCCCCGGGCCGCGGTAAAATTGTCAAGCGTTCACCGGTCCGCAGTGCTAAAAAGGTTGGGGACCACTGAGCTAGCTAGCTACGTCAGCCTGAAAACTTCTAAAACAGAGCCAAAGTAACAGATGTAATTTATAGTGTTAGGTATTTTTAGTCAGATAGAAATTGGATAGATACTTTATGTATTAGAAATGTTTAGTGGAGATAGGATGTCTGGTTAGACTGTTAAATGCTTAGGCATGCTTATGAGTTTCTACAGGGTACATCTGGTCAAGGATAACTAGAGAGAAGAGTTGATGACTGTCAGCAGACAGGGTGTTTAATATTATTATTACGACGTGTATAACTGTAGCCTTAGCCATAATATGTTCTTATGTTTAAGTCACGACATGTTACTAGAGGTCGTGAGAATGTTTTTAGCTACACACCACTTAACCAACAGACACACACA
>NW_018127976.1:1267357-1277510 GCF_001952655.1 Monopterus albus | reverse complement strand
GAACCAAACCAGGCCTATACATTTATCTCTTCGGTTGGGCTAGCCCCATACTACACAGAAACGTCAACCGAGACGTCTCTGTTACCAGCTTTGCAGCTGGTCATAGCAGTAGTCAAAACATGAAGCAAATCAATGTGTGAATGTGTGTGTGTCTGTTGATTAAGTGGTGTGTAGCTAAAAACATTCTCACACAACCTCTAGTGACATGTCATGACATTAAACATAAGAACATATTATGGCTAAGGCTACAGTTATACACGTCGTAATAATAATATTAAACACCCTGTCTGCTGACAGTCATCAACTTTTCTCTCTAGTTATCCTTGACCAGATGTACCCTGTAGAAACTCATAAGCATGCCTAAGCATTTAACAGTCTAACTAGACATCCTATCTCCACTAAACATTTCTAATACATAAATTATCTATCTAATTTCTATCTGACTAAAAATACCTAACATTACTTAAGATGAAGCAAACACTAACCTTTTTCGCCATCGTTTTGTGCTTGACGGAATATCCATCTTTTTGAAGCCAGGGAAAATATATTTCCTTTTCAAACGGTCCATTTTTTTCCAGTGGTGTGTATGTACATGGTACTCAGCACGATGGATGAGTGAGCCGTGATTGGTTTGCAAAACTGTTAACGTTTAAATCAAGTACTGGCCAATGGCTGCATAGTCCTAGCCAATCACAGCACAGTATAAGGTTGCTAAAATTGTAGGGATAAGAAACAAAGGCTTGATTCGCATTTGCTGGGATGGTGAACTACCGTTATGCTCTCGTGTCTTTGACTCAGGGGCCAGATAAAGATGCGGTCAGCATTGTACCAACAAACTGGATAATAGACTTTAATGCGACCAATACTTCCAGAACATATCTTGTGGAATGTCATGTGTCTAACACCAAGAAGCCTGCCAAGGGATGGCAAGTTGAGCATGCAGTGGTGCTGCAGTTAGCAGGCAAGTAATGACCATAACTTAAACTTTTACTTCAGCATGCTAATAAAGTAACATTGCTTGTGTTTTTCAGCTAGCAGTGTATAGTCAGGTGTACCTTATCAGACCCAAAGATTCTTGAAGAACTTCACAATTTTGATCAAAAGCTGGACCATTACCTCGATTTACATTTCTTTTAAAATAAATCAGTACTGGGAGACATTGTTAATTTCCAGATTATTCTGTTAGCCCATGGTGTTGATTTTTGGCATATTGCTGGCATTAAAACTCTAATCTATTCATGTAGAAAAGGAGTCTACATTGAAATCCGCTGAGCGGTGTTAGGTTATTTCCTAGTTAGATAGATATTCAGAGATTGGTTGTCTAGAAATGTTAATGGAGACAGATTGACTAGCTCAGGCTGTTAACTGTGCTTGCAGTGCAGACTGCAGGCAGGTCAAGGTTACAGGAAAAGAGCTGTTAGTGTCAACTGTAATGCTAGTCTTAATATTTGTCTTAATGTGTAAGGTTATGTCCAATTGTTTTAGATACACACCACGAAAACAACAGTCACGCACCTTGACTTTTCCTCATGTTTTGGCTAAACGTTATAGCAGCTGCAAGGCTTGCTTATCGGGTGACGTCACGGTTCGACAGCCCAGAAAGGATTAATATTGTATAGCAATGCTTGGGTCTTTCTGCTGCCTGCGCGCAGGTAGAGGGTGAGAGAGATCTGGACGTGTAATGTAAATTTTACCTGTGATCCTCTGAATAAACCAGCACGGTTATTTTTTATAAAATCTAAAGCAGTCTACTTCGTCTCATTGAGAGTTCCTGGTTTAAAAGAGCCGGAAGAAGCTTCCTAGAGAAACAGTAGCTTATAGCGGGAACTTTTAAAGATGGACACGCCCAAAGACCACAAAAGGATTTCATCTGGTTTATGAGATTAAGAAATAGTACACAAAGCTAAAGCACATCTTCCTATTACTCGGTATATGGCCATAATATTTGCCACCTGTATTTTGTAGCACATTAGTTTATTAATTACATTTTATTTTATTAAAATTATTTTCCAGAGATTCCATCTTTGTTAGTGGACATGAGAAAGGTTACCACCAAAAATAATTCCACCAAAGATTTCAGCGTTGGTGAAGTTGAAAATGTGGGGGAAGAAGCTGTGACACCTTGCAGGCCTACAGAAGTAAGTATTTGTGTATATTTTCAATTAAAATTAAAAACATAGTGTAGTGAAGTCTTCCGGTTCTTGTACCATGCTAACTCTGAGAGGTGAGGCAGTCCAAGTAGCTTCAATACAGTGCTGATTTATTCAATGAACACAGGTAAGAATTAACATTACATGCTCAGGTATCTTGCACCTCCAACATGCACGCAGGCAGCTGAAGGATGAAAAGACCCTGAACCACAACAGGCCTATACATTTATCTCTTCGGTTGGGCTAGCCCCATTCTACACAGGAACGTCAACCGTGACGTGTCCCTGGTGCCAGCTTTGCAGCTGACCATAGCAGTAGTCAAAACATGAAGAAAATCAATGTGTGTGTGTCTGTTGATTAAGTGGTGTGTATCTAAAAACATTCTGACATGACATCTAGTGACATGTCATGACATTAAACATAAGAAAATATTATGATTACAATTACGGTTAAACACATAATAATAATAATAATAATAATAATAATCCTGTCTGCTGACAGTCAAACTTTTCTATCTAGTTATCCTTGACCATATGCACCCTGCAAGAAACTCATGAGCATGACTAAGCATTTAACAGCCTAAACTAGACATCCTGACTCCACTAAACATTTCTAATACATACAAGTACCTAACCAATATCTATCTGACTAAAAATACCTAACAGTAGCATTGTGTTGCTTATGGTGATTTCCTTTGCTTTTTGTTTATTTTTCATTTAATAAGGTGAAACTGGGAAATGATGGAGACATCATTGTCTCAGCTCATTGTTGGGAGACTGCAAAAGCACAAAAAACAGCCAATGCAATGGCACGAGTGCTGCTGATGGGCCTTTTTAGTGTTGATGTTAGTGTCAGCAAGATTGATCCTACAGCAGAGCAACAGCAGGCTCTTGATGGGAACAAACTTCAAGCTTTACTTGGTATGATATGCAACATTTCCAGAGATGTGAAAGGCTTTCCTTTTTTACATTTATTTCCTTTTTTATAGCTATACTCATTGTTAATAGACAAATTTCTTTCTGAGCACAAGAGTCAGCAGAAGTAGTTTGAGTCACCCAGTTTCAGCTTTACTGTATAGAAAGGGCTCTTAGGACAGACATCATTATGGATTAATGTTAATACCTTAAAATAAAATACTAGCTCATTAGGGTACTCTATGACTACCACAGCCAGTGGTATATATATTTGCATTGGTGTAACCCCCAGCTAAATGCAGAACGTCTTTGTGAAAATAACATAACCACACACTACTTACTCCAAATTTGCTGACCTTATGACCTGCCCTAAGGCCACAGTTTTTCCACTATTTGTTATTCCCTATTATTTGCTAAGCCAGCTCATGATTTAATGTAGGTATTATGGATATTGCTGTAATTCCTCCTCTCTTTGATTACACATTATGTGTTATTGTTCTGTTCCACAGATGCTGTTGTAAACCACCATCCAGGGACCAAGATATCAGATGTAAGAAAAACAAACAACACAAGAATCTGTGAGTTGAGGCACCAAGTAAAGCAAAAAAACAAGCTGGACTGTTAAACGAAATAATGGACTGGATATTTGGACCCTTTATAGCATTTTTCCCCTTGTTCTGGACCTTGTTTAAATGATTGGCTTGTTTAAAGTTTACTTGTTCTCTCCAGTAGTTGAACCAGTGGCTGAAGGCCAAATAAATAATTAGCTTGACATGGTGGTTTTGAAGTACTGTATTTTAGTCACTTGGATGGAAAATAGGTTTATATCAATAAAGTGTTCTTGATTGCTTACCCATGAGTGGTATTTTTTACATAATATAATATATTTTGCACACAATATGTGTATACATGCAAACACACACACCACACATGCAATATAAATATATTTGCAAATATATTGTTAGATATAACAACATATATTTCTGCATATTTGTGTACATATATTGCCTTCATGTTCCAGTATAAATGTATATATATAGTAGTACTGTATATCAACAGTATATTTGCAAATATATTGTTACATATATCACAACATATATTTGTTCATATTTGTGTACATATATTGCCTACATGCTCTAATATAAATGTGAATATAAATATACATATATTCCAAGTACACCATAATTTGTCACTCAAGTTTCTATATATTATGAAGTGTATTATGGAATATATAATTACATACATCACAATATATAAATAAATATATGTTCATATATTTTTCAATATATGAAAACCGACAGCTCCTTATGTATTATTCAGTATATTGTAATATATTAATGCGTCATATTTTTCAGCATATTTTGCAATATATTTTAGACACACAAAATAACCTGACATATATCCACACATAATATATTTGGAAATATATTTTCTTTCTGTAAGGGAAGTGGTGGATATTGCAAAAGAAAGATTAGACAGGATTATAAGAAATTGCAGCGTAGAGTGTAGAGGGAGGTGGCAATGGCCAAACAGAAAACGATGAGTTGTATGCCAGGGTAGACACGAGGGAAGGTGAGAAGGACTTGTACAGCAGATTAGCGAGACAGAGCAAAAGAGATGGGAAGGATGTACAACAGATAAGGGCGATTAAAGACAGAGATGGAAAGGTGCTAACAAGTGTTAGGTATTTTTAGTCGGATAGATACTTTATGTATTATGTAAAGCTGGCAAGAGAGACGTCTCGGTTGACGTTTCTGTGTAGTATGGGGCTAGCCCAACCGAGGGGATATAATGTATAGGCCTGGTGGGTTCAGGGGCTTTCATCTTATATCTGCCTGCGTGCAGTTTGGAGGTGCAAGATACCTGAGCATGTAATGTTAATTTTACCTGTGATCCTTTGAATAAATCAGCACTGTTTTGAAGTTACTGGACTGTCTCGTCTCTCAGAGTTAGCAATGGTAAGAAGAACCAAAGTCTAACACATTAAACTGAAAGATGTTATCAGTGAGAAGGTGTGGAATTAGGGCTTAATGCTCATACCCCTGTGCTTCAAAGGGAGTAAAAGCAATGCAACATTAATGTGACAGAAACAAATCTCCTGTCCTTCAAAGCCCTTTAACCTGAAAGGGGGGGAATAAAATGTGACAATAAGATTTTATGGCTAGGGAAAGGGAGGTGAAAATAAATGTGGGCATAGATAATATCTCCTGGGGCCAAATTGTGAGCTCGCACATAAGTGGTGCATGTCCACCCTTGGCCAGTGCGGAGTGGCCAGATGGCAGAAAAGTCAACAGATAAAGTCAAACATGTTTACCCAGGGTGAGAATGTGTGGCCAGAGGCTGGTGTTGAGATGACAGCACCCTGCTGGGAGAAAGTGAATGTCACACTGCTCAGGATGAACTGGGGATGTGCCACTTAATTTTGCTCTGTAATATCTGATGTGTTTTTGAAAGAGAGGAAACTACAGTATGAATGAGTCCTGCAGAGCATGCAGGAAGCAGCAATTTCACGTTCTCAGTCAGAGAGGATGGATTTATACTGTGGTGAATGTGGCATGTAACTGCATTAGAGACACATTACAAAAATCAACACGTATACCGTACTTATGTTTGTTAGCTGCGGTAGCCTTGTCAATGCCTTATCATTTTCTTGACCCTTCTAACATGGAATTGTAAGATACCACTATTTATCAGACAAACACAAAAAATATAACATACCTCTCTTAGTAACACATATGCAAAATCAAATACATTAAACCTACAAGCACTTTTATACACTTTAAAATAGCATGTTTGTATAAACACTTTCAATCATTATGAGCTCTGTAAAGACTCAGTAGAAGTACAGTGTATTGGATTGCATTAGATCAAAGAGGTGTAGGCTATCTATAAAGTGGCCACTGAGTGTATACAATAGTTTACTTAGGTGCAATAAATAAGATTTTAGTTCTCCTCTGAACTGTTGCTTTTGGTTGTACCTAGGTCTATAGACTTAAATCTACTGGCGATGAAGCTTTTGTGGTGACAGATACCACACTATGGAATAGCCCTTCTCTTGACATTTGGTCAGCCCCAGATTTAGTGGTGTGCCGCTCTCTCCTTAAAGCTCTCTTATATGGACAGGCATTCCTATCTGGCACTGAATAGGGTACTTGTGTCCTTGTTTCGTTTAGTTTTTCCCCATTTGGTATATGTTATTGTGTTTTTTACTGCTGTGTGTTTTTATTCTTTTCTTTTCTTGTATTCTACTGTGAAGCACGTTGTAGCCCTGGTTCAGAAAGGTGCTATATAAATACATTTTTGCTTGCTTGCGTGCTAACAAATCAAGTGAAAATGGAACAGCACTATTTTACCTTTGTATTGAACTAATATGATTTTAATTTCAGAGTAGTTTGAGCTTTGTCACATTAGTAACCAGATCATTATATTGGATTTGCAAATGTAATCGTTATTCAGGCTGGACGCTGCAATTTAAGAATAATAATAATGACTTTTATTTGGCCAAGTATGTTACACAAACAAGGAATTTGTTTCCGGTACGGGACCAAGGAAGCCATCTACAGTGCCAACTCACATCAATGGCTCTAAACGTCGGGGGCAACTTGGGGGTTCAGAGTCTTGCCCAAGGACACTTCAACATATGGACTGCAGGGACTGAGATTCAAACCTCTGACCCTTCTGTTGAAGACAACTGCTCTACCCACTGAACCAGAGTCGACCTTTTGTACAGTTTGTCACAACTGGGCATCCATAGTTTATGTCACAGCTTTAGGAAACAGGATGTGATGCGAGGGGCAAAGAGTGGTTAGGAACAGCTTATGGTGTGAGTTTGTTTTGAGTCTTACTAGACCCTCTAGTGGCTGAAAAAAAATTAGGTTAAGCAGCTTTAATGGCACATTAATCGCCTTAAATTAACTGCCAAATTGAAAACATATCCTCACAGCAGAACTGTGAAATAAACAGCTCTAACCAAAACTCTGGCATCATCAGTAGCAACACTTTTTAAATTAGCGTCCAGTTCATTTCAAATGGCTTCACAGCATTACTATCCTAACAGTGATCAGCCAGCAAAGCTCCTGAAATTATGAGATGAGGCTGTAAAACCTTTTCTCCTTTTTTGTGTGATTTGGTTTCCTGATGAGCTCACATAATAACTCACACTGATAACTAGAGCCAGTGAATATTTCACAACAGCTAAGATTTTATGGTCTGATTTTAGACACACACATCCACAGTGACACAAACCACTGCACGTACAGTAATGGACCAAAATCAGACACACCGCACCTTTCTCTCATACATAATCATCTACATAAATCACATGTAAATGCTGGAGGATAAAAAGCCAAATACTCACTGAGCCATATCAAAGAATCAACAGGGAGAACAAGAAATTGGATGGGCTTGACTGCCACCTGGTGTCACTCAACTGTATTACAACACTGAGCAAGACAAGCACAAGACAAATGAGCAGACTGACAGAAAGCAGTGAACGAGCGGAGGAGTGGAGCCTTAAAGACAGGACTGGGAGATACAGCAGAGGGGAAGTGGAAGAAGATAAACAGACAGATAAAGCAGTTAATGAGACATTAGTATTTCACAGAATGAGGCAGGGCAGAGCCAAGCTTACCGCCGGGAAATAAAACGGACATAGGCAGCAGGGAGAGGAGAAAACAACAGGGGAGAGGAGGTGAAATAGAGTAAATGAGGATATATGAGCCACCGAAAGAGGGTGAAGGAGAGAGAGAGGTAAAATACACAGAGGGATCAAGGCAAAGGAAAAGGATGAAAGCAGGCATTCATCTTGCGGGCATCCACATACCCTCCCCCCTTCTCCTTCTCTCTTCTTCTAGCTCTTTTGTTTGTCTAATTACTGGGTGTATGTTATCACCATGCCTCGTTTATCTTAAATTCATCAGTTTTTTCTTCTGTAAACTGTCAAAAAAAAAAAAAACCATCCCACGCACTCTGTCCTCCCCTTCTCGCTGCATTTCCTTACATGTTTCTCGATCACTGCCGCTGTCAGATCGTTCTATGTCTTCTCTCTCACACTTTGTCTCAGTATAGCTCCAGTATCTGCTTCACTCCCTGACCCATTCATTCTTCCCTCCTTTTATGTCCCCCTCTCTTTATATCAAACAGATACATGTGGAGCGTTCTCATATCCATGAATAGCACATTTAAATATTTGCTGCTACACACCAAAGAACAATCACATAATTTTACAAAATCCCCAGTCTTCAAGCATGCACACCTCCGCATCTTACAAAGAGGGAAGAAGAAAAGCAGATGCAGACTCACACACCAAAGCATAATCCCTGAAAGTATCAGCCTGCCCCCGGCTTCTGGGCAGCAGATGCCGGGGCTGCCGGCGACTCCACCCCTGCTCATGTAGGAGCACGCTCCCAGCAGCGGGGCACACCTGCACTCAATTAGCAGAGCCGTACTTAAGCACGGCGCTGGTGTGTCCTTGTCGCCAGATGATCTCTCATTCTTCTACCAACGACTTCGCATATTACACATCCTGGATCCTGATGTCCACTGGTATCGAACTACCCTGGTAAATTAATGTTATCTGCTGTGTCGATCTGAGTGAGATTAGTTTGTCTATGTTTTTTGAACTGATTACTGAGGAGCGCTTTATGTTTTTCTGAACTGATTACCGAGGAGTACCTTATGTTTTTTCTGAACTGCTTACTGAGGAGTACTTTATGTTTTATCTGAACTGCTTACTGAGGGGTACTTTTTGTTTTTTTTCTGAACTGCTTACTGAGGAGTACTTTGTTTTGTTTTTCTGAACTGATTATGGAAGAGGGCTTTATATTCTTGTTTGAACTGTTACCTGGTGCCGCCTATATCTCTGTGGGCCTTGCCGCTGATCGGAGATTGTTGTTTGGGGTCCGTGTCAAGTGCCTGGGCCAGCGAAGTGTGGGCGCTTGCTCCTGTCTGCATACTTTGGCGCTGGGATCCAAGCTTCTACCTTCTTCTCAGCCGCTGCCGACCTGCTCTGTCGTCCACTGAGACTCCACGTACTACATGCCAGCTCCTGCCTCCTAAGACTTCCTTCCCAGTCAGCCACACTCTCCTGCCCTGAGCCAGTATTTCCCTATATGCAGGTCACCTGTGTTGTGCTCTATATTATCACACCCTCATCTGCCTGTTGTTCCCCCTTATAATCGCCTTCTCTGCTCTATACGCAGTGCCAAACCTCTCCTCCGACCCCGGGCGGCTCCTCCAGTGGTCCAGTCATTTCACCTGCCCCAACTGCCCGAGACCCACACCGGTAGCTCCGCGTCTGATCCTCGCCACCTCCTTTTCTTTCCATACTCTGTCGAATAAATATCTTTCTCTGACCTGGGTTTGAGTCCTGCCTATTCCTGAGTCCAGTCGCTCTGTTGGTGTGTGGCTTGCCATAACAGAAAAATCCCTTAAGTTTATTGAAAGACATATCAGAGTAGGACTGTGGACTCATTTCACTGTGCTCTTTTTTTTGTCATGACACCCAAGCACAGTGTGGAGAGGGAAGGCGGGGTAGGAGATGGGTCCATGTTTGGGATTAGTTTTTTTGTTTTTCAAATATTCAAACACTTCAATAAACTTTAAATTACAAAAATACTCCTCTAAATGAACAAAAAACCAAACAAAAATCATAAAATTTCATAAATTGTAGTCATTTCCACTACACTGAATAGGTTATTACTGGCCGAGCCATTCCAGTGAATGTTGTCTTCTTCTGATCTGGATAAGCAGCAGATAACAGTGAAAAAGAATGTGGTTTCAATGATAATGCAGACATTTGTTGCAGTGTTTTTCCAAAGCTGATCCTCCTAGTCTCCCTTTAAAGCCCAACTGCTGAAGTGCTTTATGAAGCAAAATAGTGTTGTCAGTTCCACCATAAAACCATATTTGTGTATCAACAGATGTGCAGTACTACTATTGCTCAAAACGACTGGGGAGACATCTCCATTTCCCATTGTGTCTGCAGAGCCAGAAACACTTCAAAGGGCTCTTTACATCATGGATACCAACTTTTTGATCTGCTGTGCTTTGGCAGACACCACAGGACTATCAAAATACAGTCCACCCAAC
>NW_018127976.1:1266143-1266782 GCF_001952655.1 Monopterus albus | reverse complement strand
ATTATAACATTGTAGATAAGTCAAAAACAAGATAAAGCATGCCATGGGCAGTACAACATTGCTCTTATCAGACATCAGGCCATCAGGACAGAAATTGTAAAGGCCTCTGTGTTTTGGCTCCCTTAATGTGAATACTGACATTGACACAGCTGAATGTCCATCCATTATTTATACTACTTATTCCTGAATAGGGTGGCCAGAGCCAGCCCCGGGGGGCTGGAGCCTTTCCCAGCTGACACTGAGTGAGAGGTGGGGTACACCCTGGACAGGTCACCAGTCTATCACAGGGCTGGCACATAGACAGACAACCACATAGCTGTGAGTCAGGAGGTAGAGCAGGTTATCTTGAATGTGTGAGTGCTTGGGAGTGCGAATGGCTAAATCGAGGGTGGCCAATTCCAGTCCTCTAGGGCTGCTGTCCTGCTTGTTTTCAACTATCCCTGCCTGACCTGCTGCTGATTACTGTCATGATTCGGTTCCGCTGCTTCCCGTCCGGCTTTTATTTTGACATTACTTCCTGTTTTGTTTCACCTTAGTTTCGGTCTTTTTACGTTCTTCATCACTCACATTAGTTTCACCTGCTTCGTTATTATTTGCACCTGTTTACACCTCTATTTAGGCAGCGTCCTCCCACAAGGA
>NW_018127976.1:1261453-1262118 GCF_001952655.1 Monopterus albus | reverse complement strand
GTGTGTGTGTGTGTGTATGTATATGACCATTTACACACTGAATGTGTTAGGTGATAAATTGCTGATGTTTGACAGCAGACTAACTCCTGCAGACTGAAAATGTTTATCTCATGTATGCAGAAAAACTGGGTGTGTCTATATACAGTGTAGACATAAAGATTGTATTATTGTAGGACATTGAATATATATATGGTGTAGGCTAACCCTACAGGGTTGGGTTAGTGTTGCTGTTAAGGCTCCTGACTGTGTGTTTGGTGTGTCTTCTACAGACAATCCTGGTTGGGGACAGTGGAGTGGGAAAAACATCTCTGTTGGTGCAGTTCGATCAGGGCAAGTTCATCCCTGGCTCCTTCTCTGCCACAGTGGGCATTGGATTCACGGTGTGTGTGTGCATCTTTTACACACATTTACAGTACATTCTCTTGTTGAAATTAAGTAGGGCAAGTCACATGTTCAAGTGTCAAATCACATTGAGTGAATAAGTTTGCTATTAATGAACAGTCCTAATTCACATTTAACAAAACTGAAGCTTGGGTTACAAATTCACTGATTGCAGGGAGCCTACTGAAATAAACTGATTATGCTGCCATTTTAAATGCTTGTCTGTAATCTAGTTCCAAGGAAACGGTTAACAGTGAGCTCTGTGGATTATCCAGAGCAAGAGG
>NW_018127976.1:1251309-1261214 GCF_001952655.1 Monopterus albus | reverse complement strand
GAAGGTGTATTTTTTTTTTTGGTGTGCCGGGACCTTTTTTTTTTTTTTTTTTTTTTTTTTTTTTTTTTTTTTAAATGCTGCTGTTAAACATTTTCAGTGTTGGAGTGGAGGCAGGATTCATAAAACCTGGACAAATAAAGAAAAAAATATAGCATGAACAGATTCCACTGTCTTTAATCTGTTTGGACAGTGAATATGTCATCAATATTTTAATTTAGTTCCTGTTTCTCTCAGAATAAAGTGGTGACTGTGGATGATATAAAGGTGAAACTACAGGTCAGTAAATAAATCAACTCCAGTGAAAACCTGATGTGCTTTCATAGTAATGTGATGTGTTTGATGTACTTTCACAGTCCTATTTTTAGAGGACAGGCTGATTTCATTTTGAGCACCAGTGTTGTAACTTAAAAGTATACTTAACCAAGCAGAACCAGGCCACATCACCACGTACAGTCAGTTGCCTTTTCTGTTTCAGATTTGGGACACAGCAGGACAGGAAAGGTTCAGAAGTGTGACACATGCATATTACAGAGACGCACACGGTGAGGCAAAAGCACTATAATCAACATTACTGAGTCACAGTAATGGAGAGGTGCTGTTATGAGACGGCATTAGATTAAATTATTTTTATTCATTTTTATGTTCTCTTTCCAAAGCTTTGCTCCTCCTGTATGACATCACCAGCAAATCATCCTTTGACAACATTAGGGTAGGTTTGGGAAATGTCTAGGTGTTGGGAGGAGGAACAAAAACTAATGCCACAGAGAACTGACACCAACTGTCAAGTGTGTCGGTGTGTTCTTATAATTCCTTTCTGTGTTTCAGCCTAGTGCAAACACGCATTCTCTCTGCTTTATTCCACTATGTATTTATGTGTGTTTCTGTCTGTATTGTTTCAGGCATGGTTAACCGAGATCCATGAGTATGCACAGACTAATGTAGTCATCATGTTGCTGGGCAACAAGGTGAGAGGAAAGTGTTTAAGTGTTGCTCAGCAAGGAAAGGAGCAAGTGTTGCAAAGATATAAAAGGATGCAATCTTTGGTGAAACTTTCTAATGATAGGAGACATATACAATATGTCTGGACTATATGAATGAGGTTCAGAATATTAACTGAATACACAAAAAGAAAGCAATTGTACTGTAAAATGCAAATGAAAGAAACTGTTAACAATATATTTGTATACTGATGCAAGAACGGTCTTATTTTGGGATCTAAAAAAGTGTCAGACCTTGCTTTGCAATTCTAGGTATATAATACACACACCAATCTGCATATAAGTGGTCATTTTTCAGACAAGTTTGTTTTTAACAAGTTATTGTTAGGGGTGTAGCCTAGCCTATTTTTGGATGATTTGACAGCTTTGATTGGTGGCCTGACACCATGGCTCCGCCTCTGATTGCACTGAATCTGGTTGCAAAATGTGTCACAAGCCATCCAAATATTCACAATATTTTGGCATCACTTTTATAGTGTCAGGAAGTGGTGATGCATTGCCCAACTTTACATACAGTCTGTTTGGAACTTATAAATCTTTGCAAGATGTAATATCAAAGTAAATTTTTTTCCAAAAAGTAACAAATATTTTCCCAAGCACCTATTTCAGTACCTTAGGTATATTTGTTGTGTTGGATCTTATATTTTCCATCCCCATACTACATCATTTGATTTGACTACACAGTAATGCTGTGAATCTCCCTACCAGGCTGATTTGAGCAGTGAAAGAGCAATCAGGAGAGATGAAGGAGAAAGGCTGGCCAGAGTGAGTATTGCATTCACTACTGTACAACAGTAACTGGTGCAGTATTTCATTTATTTAACAAACACAGTGTACAATACATCTGTTGGCCTTAGTGTCAGTGTAGTACTGCATTTGAATCTGGCTAACATTTTATTTGAATGGCCATAAATACAGTATTGCTGGTCTCAGTATTCTTTGTGTTCAAAATAAATTTAAAATGTCAAAGTACAATACTCTTAGTTAGGTGCTCTTATATAATAAATCAAAAGTACTCATAAATACACAATGTTCCAAATTCAAATGCATTTGATTATTTAAGAATGTTAACTGCTGTTTGCTCCTCATGCATTCAGGAGTATTCAGTCCCCTTCATGGAGACTAGTGCCAAGACTGGAGTCAATGTAGAGCTGGCCTTCACTGCTGTGGCCAAGTATGAAACAACATTCACACTATACACACTGGTTTATCATCAGTGTGCTGAACACAGTACAGCTGTGACAAATGCCATGAAAGTATTTGTACTTGTTTGGTCTAATTGGTGCTTAGAAGATCATTAATGAAGCAATTTGCTACTAACTTGTCCAAATCTTTAAGCCACTCTGAAAAAGATAATGTAAATACACATCTTGATGTACACAATACGCATTATTAGGTGTATTTTCATTAACAATGCAATAACAGCACCAGTAAGTATTGAGCAGTTTCAACCTGTTTATCACACCATTTTACAGAGATAAAACATTCTTAGACATACAGGTTAGTCTTGAATAAGACTCCCCTAAAGTATCAATTACCTTAACCTGAAAAAAAATCTCATAGATTTCTTTGAATAAAACATTACATCTATGAATAATATTATATTATTTCTTAAATAAGAAATGATTTATGTTGATGTAATAATACATTAAGAATTTATGAAACATAATGGTTTTAATTAGATTTTTTTTCCTCCCCACTGTCAGCAAGTGCTTTCTCAAAGGGGATTTGTTGTGTTTTTCCTCTATAATTATAATAATGATAAGGTCTAGACCTTACTTTGTAAAGTCTCCTGTTGTGATTTGGCTATACAAAGTGAATTAAAATGATTCAATTTACATGAGACAAACACTGCTTATACAGCAGCCTTGGAGTGTGTTGTGTGTTTGTGTTTTTTTTTTTTTGTTTTTTTTTTATCACTGACAGCACCAGTGTTGTGAAATAATTTTGGTTAAAATAATCCATCTGTACTGTTTTCTAAACTGTGATGTCGTGTGTGGGTTTTTTTTTTTTTCTCATCAGGGAGCTGAAGCACAGAGCTATCCAGCACCCCAATGAACCAAAGTTCCAGATCCATGAATACATTGAAGCACAGAAGGAGAGGCCAGGCTGCTGCAGCTACTTCTAAATCTCACCTCCTCCCACCACTCTGGATGAACAGACTATCGGAGATACACCGAGAGCTGCTGAGGGGGAGGATAACCTATTTATTCACTGTTGATGCTACTATTCATTAAAGACTAAGCCAAATGTAGAAAACAAAACAACCATCTATCCATCCATTGCCAAAAGCAGTTTCCTCAGTTTTATCATTATGAGCTACATAATATTTATAGTAGACATTTTAGCAAATACATTAAATTGTATGAACACAGCCTTGTGCTATTTGGTCTTTTTATTAGGATGAGAAGATAAATATTGAGTTTTTGTGTTAAGTACAAGACTGGAGCCTAGATTAGCATACGGGCCAGTTATGTTCATGCATTGCAAAATGCAAGTTTGATTCAAGTCTGAAATCTCTCCCTGGACGACTATGGTATATTACATTATAGAAGAGGAGCCTAACACAAGCCAGCACACCTGACATTACACCAGACATCAGTTCTGAAGTTACACTAACTTAAGGCTAAGCTACAGTATCTTACAGCTACAGATGTAGGCATTCCAAGTGTCATACTTTTTCACCGCATTGTATTTGCAGTGCCCTGTTGGTGACACTACGTCAATAATGCAGTGTTTTTAGCCCTGCATGGGGCTCATAAAATCCAACCTGCAGTTCTCATTTTGGCCACCAGATTGCTAGTATACAGTCCAACAGTATAGGGCTCTGAATTGTTAAACCATACAACATTATATGCTGTATACAGTGGCAAGAAAAAGTATGCTAACTTTTTAGAAAAACATGGTTTTCTGCATTAATTTGTCATAAAATATTATCTTCATATAGTGATCTTCAAGTACTGATGAATATAATGTGCCTAATATAACAACACAAAAAAATTCTGACCTTTCATGTCTTTATTAACCATATGTCTTCAACAGGTCACTAGGATGTTTCATGTCTAACAACCATAAAAACCTCATAGTGCTAATGGAAAAAGTATGTGAACCCTTGAGTTAATGACCTCAAAAAAGCTAATTGGAGTCATGTGTTAGCATACCTGGAGTCTTAAGAAAATAAGTTTGGCGGTGTGGACTGGAGCTACTTTGACAGATAAAACCACTTAAACCTTTTGAGTTTGCTCCACACAAGAAGAATATGCTTATGTGAGCCATGCCATGCCAAAAAGAGCTTTCCGAAGATCTACGATCAAGAATTGTTACATAAAGCTGGAAAGGGTTATAAAGTGATTTCAAAGACTTCAAAAATTCACCATTCTACAGTTAGGCAAACAATCTACAAATGGAAACACTGTGGCTACTCTACCAAGAGGTGGGTGCCCAGTCAAAATGACCCCAAGAGCACAATGAAAACTTATTAATGAGGTAAAGAAATAACCTCAAGTGACAGCCAAATATTTGAAGGCATCATTGGAACTGGATAACATCTACAGTATGTTCATGAGTCTACAGTACTTAAAACATTGAACAAGCTGGGTGTCTATGGCAGGACACCACGAAGGAAGTGCATGCCTGACGTTTGCAAAAGAGCACACTGATACACCACAGCAGTATTGGCAAAACATTTTGTGGACTGATGAAACTAAGATTGAACTATTTGGAAAGAACATGCAGCACTAACTCTGGCGTGAAAAGAGCACTGCATATCATGATGAAAACATCATCCCAACCGTAAAGTATGGTAGAGGAAACATGATTTGGGCCTGCTTTACCGCATCAGGGCCTGGCCAGCTTGCAGTCATTGAGGGGAAGAGGAATTCCCAGGTGTATCAAAAAATTCTTCAGGATAATGTGAGAATGTCTGTACATCAGCTGAAACTCTGTAGAAGTTGGGTGATGCAACAGGAAAATGACCCAAAACACCGGAGCAAGTCCACAACAAAATGGCTTCAGAAAAACAAAATCTGCCTTTTGGAGTGGGCCAAGTCGGAGCCCAGAACTCAACCCATTAGAGGTGCTATTGGGGGGGTGGTCAACCAGTTATTAATTCCAGGGTTTCACTTACCTAGTAGGAAAAACAAATAGGTGTGTGTGTGTGTGTGTGTGTGTGTGTCATCCCTACATAGGAAAAAGAAGTAGGAGTGTGTGTGTGTGAGCAGTCCCCTTGTAGTAGGAAAAACAAGTAGGGGTGTATGTGTGTGTTTGAGAGAGCAGTCCCCGTGTAGTAGGACAAACGAGTAGGAGTGTGTGTGTGTGTGTGAGAGAGAGAGAGAGAGAGAGAGAGAGTAGTCTTACACCTTGAGGACTACTACAGTGTGGCTATTGAAATGAAACATCATGAGGATCGCCCTCAAAATGCCTGAAATCAACTGCTGAAACAGCTGAATGATGAAAAGAAATGGCTGAAGTTCTTTGTTAAAAAAGTTGAAGGTTGAAAAGAAATGGCGGAAGTTCTTTGTTGAAATAGCAGAAGGATGAGATGAACAGAATGACTGTGCACATGTCACTAAGCTTGGACACAAAATGGACAATGAAACAGGAAGGAACAGTTGTCGCAGAGCATCGGGTGCAGCTGACAATCAAGTGCAGCGAGAGACATGGTGAAAAAAATAAAATAGTTTTTGAGAGCAATATATTGTTGTGGATTCCAATGCTTAGATAGTAACGTGGGGCTTTTGTTTTGAAATGCATGCATAATCCTCAATGTGTGATATGCAGTGAAGTACTGGCACAAGAAAGTATGAAGCCGTCCAAATGAAAAACCAGTCGAATACTTTCAAAGACCACTTCGGGACCTGAGGACCACCCAGAAGAGGCTGCTGTCCTCGTGTTCCAAATCAGAGCAGGC
Organism: Monopterus albus; assembly: GCF_001952655.1. Taxonomy (NCBI): domain Eukaryota; kingdom Metazoa; phylum Chordata; class Actinopteri; order Synbranchiformes; family Synbranchidae; genus Monopterus; species Monopterus albus. The sequence goes on along the minus strand of NW_018127976.1, from coordinate 1,255,307 downwards.
ACTATGGGCCTCATACCTTGTAGCTCAACATATAGTAAAGGCCAAGAAGCCACATACAATAGCATCTTACCTCTGGCCCTGGACATGGTCAGAGAGGTATTAGGCCAGTCAACAGTGGACAAGTTGAAGACCATAACGCTATCTAATGACACCATAATGCGGTGCATTGATATCCCTCCCTTGCTACATTGGCAGTCAAAGCAATCCTACTGTTCACAACAACCTATCTGTGTTAAAGCGGCTTCTCCACTTTGGTACAGCTCAAGTCAAAGCAAAGGAACAAGTTGGACACTGAACATGATCTGAGAGTAGCTCTGTCTACTATCAGCCCAGACATTGAATCTCTTAAGTGAAAAGAGACTATAAAGTATTATCATGTTGTGTTTGCAGTTCTGCATTCAGTTTTTTAAAAAAAAAAAAAAAAAGCTTTATAATTTAATTCATTTATTTGAAATCCTGTACTGGTGGGTCACGACTTCACAAATGGGTTGGAAAGTGGGTCCCAGGGTGACACCAGTTAAGAAACACTGATTTAGTGTACATAGAAAGAGCACACAATCTGAAACAGAGGAGTGGTACAATCCACAAGGTTCAGAGAATGACAACAACATCAGCTGTAGTTTCACTGAAGCACATTTTACAACTAAGTGCTGAAGTGTTTCATGAAGGGAGCATTATTATGTGCATTATTTTTGTTCATACCTCTATTTAACCTGGCAGTATTATGGTTCAATATGCACAACCGAGTAACAGTATGATAGATAGGTTGAGCATTTGAAGTAATTCATTTCAGGTATAGAAGTCACCGAATATAACTTTTGCAACTCCTGAAACTGGAATTTCCGAGTGCCCCTGAATACAACCATGATACTGGGATTTCCGAGTGTCCCTGAATGCAGCCATTACACAGCTGAACCGTGTTACCGTATGTTGTCTGTCCATCTTCGGTCTGCCGTGTTTTTGGGTGATTAGTAGTGATGGCCATACGAGGCCCAATGAAGCTTTGAACCCTTTTGGACCATTGTATTGAAAATTGGTTCACTACTCGAAGCTTCATTCATTGAGCACGTGGGTGACATCTGCTGGCGCAGTGGTTGTTGTACAGCCTTGCAAAGGTGATGCTGATGCACCTTGCGCGTGCACTGAGTTTTGTTGTAATGTGGAAATTACCTAAATAAAGCTGAAATCTAACTTCATTTTACGTGTCTGTTTTTCTTCCTTGCCTTATAAAGTATCTGAAATGAAATGTAAGTAAATGTAATGTAAGTAATCCTCCTTCCCCAAGAACTCTTAAGAATATGAAATAGATTTATAATTATTCATCCCAAATTACACACTGGACAGAGCAAATATTTACAGGGTTCAATGAGGCTGTGGATGTAATTAATATTATGACAATATAATATAATATAATATATTATGTGTTCTGATTGTGTTTGGTGTACACTGGGTGGGCTTGTGTGACTCAGGCATTTTTATTCAAAAATAATAGTATCTCCACAGTGGATGGTTTTAGGCAATTTCGCTTTTTTGAGACAACTTCCCCACCAGCTCTGGAGAAGACCTTTTCACATGGCACAGAAGATGCTGGTGTTGCCAGGAAATGTTTGGCCAGGTTGAATAGGTGTGGGTACAGGGATTTGTACATCGACCAGTAACCTGAGAGGTTCTGTGATCTATCCAGAGGAGGAGCAGACAGATATCACTGTACCTCCACAATGGCATCTGCAGTAGCGTTGTGAGATTTTCTGGCATCTTCTGCATCTTTGTCAAGAAGCTTTCATAGGTCAATGCCTGAAAATAAAATATTACAAGACATTTATAAAGCATTTAATTACATACAAATAAATATATAACTACAAATGTGATTAACAGTGTACCCGTGGAAGCCGCAGCAGGTTCTGGCTGTACCAGTGTTGATGATGTTGATGGTATGTCATCATGAGGTGCATTTTGGATTAAGGTAGCACACTCTGACTTCAAGCAGCACACAGCTGCATCAGTGTTGGCTGGATTGTGAAAGCCAAGTTGTATAATTATAAACCGTGTTTAGGTTGTGTGACAGAGCGGCTCTGTCCCTGACTGCGTACACACATCTCACATACACACTTAGCGAATGGACACGTCATCTTGGTAGCATTAACAGGCATTGATGACCTGTTGTTGTTATACATCAGCTGCTGAGGACAGCACAAACACTGCACCTATGAAATCACAATGAGATCTGTGTGTGATTTATTCTTCCTGTGTTTATTCGGAGGGGACCGTAAACTTGGACATCCATTGTATGAATAACCGACTTGACAATAAGGCTTACATCTTGGAAATAAAATTTACCTTATTCAGTGGCACCAATTCAAAAATTTCCCACACTTGTGACTGTTTCTTTGATGGCTCCATTGTGAGGCAATCCAAAATGTGTTGACAAGACATAGGACAGAGCGCTGTTTCATCCATCTTAAATACATCTGTATTGCTCCAATGTTTCAAAGCTCCGCCTTTCGAACCAAACCAGTCAGCTGATTCAATCTGAGTGAAGCAGAAGTGGTTCGAGCGTCATCAGTCACATGGTTTTTTCTGATTTGAAGCAAGCTGCAGCACAGTGCTTCAGAAACATATCCTTCCAAGTTTGAAGCATGCTTTGGAGCCTCGGTATCAGAGGGGAACATCACTGGTGATTAGCAATCAATGTGCACTTAATTTTTTTAACGGTAAAAATTCAACTTTGTCAGGTTTGCCCGGCTGCACCTTCCTCTCTTCTCTCTTTCTCGCTCTAGTCTGCTCCTTCTCACTGACTCTCTTGATTAACACACCTGTCCTGATTTTCTGACACTCTTCAGCTGCGCCTCCTTTGTCACTCCCTATTTATACTCGGCTTTACCTTCACTCCCTTGCTGGTTCTTTCTAGTTGTTAGCCTTCGTTCCATGTTGGATTATATCTTTTGTCTCCCGTTTTTCCACGTCTTGTTTCTTATAGTTCTAGCGTCTCCTGTCACTTCTCCTGGACCTCTCCTTTGGACCTGGACTCCCTCAGCTCCACCTACCTCTTCCACAGGTCGATGCACAGTCTCCTCTCTGCTACTCCACAGTCAACCGGATCACCACCTTGACCAGCTCAGGAGTGTCACTTTTCCTCGCAGCCCAACCTCATCACTTCATGGACAATAACCCCTTCACTAATGCTGGTCATCACCCGGTGATATTCATTCATTCATTCTAGTTTGTTGTATATAGTATTGCACCCCTGTTTAAGCACTGTAAATAAATCCACCTACTGCACCGAAGCCAGCCGCCTGGGTCTGTTCTTTACTGCTCGCTCATTATTGTATCGAGCGATCCTAACAATGATTAGCATTACAGTTAATAATAACAATCATCCCTGCCTGCAGCCTTTGTCTGATTTAATTAACCTTGGCCACACACAGTGTTTATATTCATGAAGTCCTGCTTTGTCTTTGTAATGGGATCGCACAGATAGGGGGTCTGCAGCGCAGAGGACCCATTGTTCTGCTGCCGCCTGGAAAATCACATGACAACACACCTGGTTTTGTGGTACTTCTGTCCAGGGTGGAGCAGCCCAAAATGCATAAATGTATTGTGAAATCATGACTCGGGGTTCAGAAGTTGGATTCCTGCAGGAGCTCTGGCTGTCTGAATCCAGCGCTGTGAGACTTTCTTGTAATCAGACTTTCAGTAAACTTTCTGTTGATTTTAAACAGTCCTCTCCTGTCGTCACTTCTCGTGCTTCCAACAAAAGAATTGGGTTAATTTCTGACAAAGAGGTTAGATTCTAACAACAGTATGAAGGCAAAGACGGAACTACTTGTGGTGAGCTAATTAATGAGCTAACTATTAGCTTGTTAGCAACATTGTTAATGTCAGCCGCTAAGCTAATGGTACCATGTTAACTGAAGGTTTAATGGATAAACATAATGCAGAGCTAAAGGTGACTTTACAGAGTAATTCACATGGCAGCATACGTGGTGAATGAGAGTTGT
>NW_018127976.1:1247289-1251277 GCF_001952655.1 Monopterus albus | reverse complement strand
TTTCCCCAAACCTTCTCTCCTCCTCCCTCCAGCCAAAGCCACATTCCTGCATAAGGTAATGAGATAATGTGCGTGCAGGCCATGATTAACAGATGCTACTCGCAAATGTCTGACTCTTACAGTGTCATAACTACTCTTGCATTCTTATGATAGCTCTTGCTAAATGACAGTTACGAGAAAAAATATTTACAGCCAAACTGGTACTAAGAGGGAGCAGAATTGTGCCAACTATATATTTAGCTCTATTTTGCTTATTTTCTTGTTTTGTTTTTTAATACTGGCTAGTTGTATGGTAACTGCAGTGACTCATTGCATATTTACACATGTACAGCAAATATTAAAATATTGTTTCCTCTCAGACACAGAATGTTGATCCTGCCCTGTGCTTTACTTTGTAAGTAGAGAAGTACTCCGGCTGAATATAAAATAAGATTGTATAACATGAATATGTACACTCACTGGCCACTTTATTAGGTACAGCTGTACAATTGTATGCACTTAAGTGCAACATTTCTGCCTTAACATTGTGTTTATGAAGCTCAAAATGTTTGTCAAAATGATAAAGATGCTGTTGTACTGAACTTAATTATATTCAGAAGTGATCCTAATATTCTGACCTTCTCATGTATGTGAATGGGCACGACAAAAATATACAAACACCTCTGAATACAATGTAGTCCAGTACAACACCACCTTTAACTATGACCTCAATAATGAACATATAATAGAATTTATATATTTAGGAGATTCTCACCAAAAACTGAAACATTTTGAGTTTCATAAACACAAATGTTAAGGCAGAAGTGTTGGACTGAAGTGAATACAGATGTACAGGTTATCAGGTTTGCTCTATGCCACCTGCCTCTTTTCCTTTTCACTTCTTTCTCTTCTAATTCTCTGTTACAGGTCCTGGCTCCAACAGTGCACACAACTGAGGTGCATCATCTCATCAGCGGCTTCCGAGGTACCACACAGCTGAGGCAGGTTACCTATCACTGACACCAGTACTTAAGACACTGGCGCACAATCCCTCATCGCCAGTACGTTGATGAATCCCTTCTCATCATTTGGCCTCATCATATGAGAAGCTACGCTTGCTCAGCAACACTTTGAGTATCACGCTACTAAAAAGTAAGACTGCTTACTCCTCCTCACTCTTCTGCCTATACTCCTTGGTTTCCCGTCATCACTCACTCCAGCGATCTGCACCTCTGACACTCTTCGTTCTGCCTCTGCTTGAATGACCTCCTGCCAGTCATCTCTCCTCTTCATCTTCCTCGAGCCCAGCCATCTCCGCTCTACCCCACCTGAGTTTGCCAGCTATACTCACCTGTCTGAGCTTGTCTTCGTTTCCTCCATCTGCCCTGCATTGCCACCTCCAGCTCCCCATCTGTGGACCCCTCAAGCTCTGCCTCCTCTGGCGGACATTTCCAGCATATTGAGCATATTGTTATTGTTTTTTTCTCAATGCAACAAAGTTTGTGATCAGTATCGCACCTCCCGTCTGGGTCCAGCCTGTTCACTCACTTGCCTCTGTGAGCGCTCACCATAACACAGGTGGTCATAATGTTATACCTGATCAGTGTATATTGATTATTAATCTTGTCATTAATGAAAAGTGAAAAGCTAAACTCTCCATTTTCTGTCTTCTTCATGTCTCTAGTTGCACACCATCACTGTCTGTGATTCCACGCTGCCTGTGAACAGTAAGTAAAAATAAAATATGACGTTGTGATGGTTGAAGTAATGTATTATTTGTTTAAAGATTGTGATTGTGTCCAAGCTGTGAGGGGTCTGCAGTGATCCTCTCCAGCCTCCTTTTGACCCGTGAGGTGTACAGGTCCTCCATGGAGGGCAGGCTTACACTTATGATCATTTCTGCAGTCCTGACTGTCCACTGAAGTCTGTACTTGTCCTGTTTGGTTGCCGAGCCAAACCAGACAGTGATGGAGGTGCAGAGAACAGACTCGATGATTCCTCTGTAGAACTGTATCAGCAGGTTGACCTTCCTGAGCTGGCGCAGGAAGTACATCCTCTGCTGTGCCTTCTTGATGATGGTCATGATGTTGGTTGCCCACTTCAGGTCCTGGGAGATAGTGGAGCCCAGGAACTTGTAGGACTTTACTGCTGGTACAGTGCTGCCAAGTATGGTGAGGGGGGTAAGGTGGGGTGGTTCGTCCTGAAGTCCACTGCCATCTCCACTGTTTTGAGCATGTTTAGCTCCAGGTTGTTGTGGCTACACCACAGGACCAGTTGCTCAACCTCCTGTCTGCAGGCTGACTCATCACCATCTTGGATGAGACCAATGACCGCTGTATCATCAGCAAACTTTAGGAGCTTAACAGAGGGGTCCTTCGAGCTGAAATTCACAAAGAGAGCCAGTGCATCGGTCCCTGGGGAGTTGAGGTTTTGCAGGATGTAATGCAGTGCCATGTTAACTAGCAGGGGGTCTACAGTGTCCTTCAGGTGGGCCAACACCAGTCTTTCAAAGGACTTCATAACTACAGATGTCAGGGCAACAGGTCTATGGTTGTTCAGTCCACTGATTAGGGTTTTCTTGGGGACTGGGATGATGGTGGAGCATTTAAAGCAGGAGCGGAATTCACAGTTCTAGTGACCTGTTGAAGATGAGCGTGAAGATGGAGGCCAGCTGATCAGCACACACTTTCAGGCAGGAGGGGGTCACACCATCTGGACCTGGTGCCTTTCTGATCCTATAGCTGGTTTCCTATAGCCAGTGATGTTTTTCAGGCTCCTCCACACAGATGAGGGGTTGTTGGCTGCAATCTGAGCTTTTGAGCTTTTCAGAGTAGCTCCTCTTTGCTCTTTCCCTTGTCAGTGTGTTCCTGGCCTGGCTGTACAGAGTCCTGTCCCCACTTCTATAAGCCTCCTCTTTGGCATGATGAAGCTGCTTGAGTCTTGCTGTAAACCAGGGCTTGTTGTTGTTGCATGTGCAGAAGGACTTTTTGGGCACACACAGATCCTAACAAAAGCTGATATAAGATGTCACAGTGAGTTCACCCAGGTCTGTAGCTGCAGTCTCAAATACATTCCAGTCTGTGGAGTCAAAGCAGGCTTGTAGCTCTAAATTAGCCTCCTCAGTCCAGCTCTTCACTGTTTTGACCACAAGCTTCGCAGCTTTACGTTTTCTGCCTATAGGTTGGAATAAGATGGACCATACAGTGATCTGAGAGTCCAAGGGCTGCGCGGTGGACAGAGCTCCTTTTGTGTAGCAGTGGTCCAGTGTGATTTTTGTCCCTGGTGGGACAGGTGACGTGCTGTCTGTATTTGGGCAGTTCATGGTTGAGATTTGCTCTGTTAAAGTCCCCAAGAACAATGAGTGAGGGGTCGGGATTTCTAGCCCCAGGGTAGTTATCTGTTCTGTCAGGAGCTGTAGTGTGCTAGTGTGGGCCTGTGGTTTTAAATGGGCACCCACCAGTATGAAGCTCAAAAATTCTTGGGGAGAATAGAAGGGTTTGCAGGTGAACACTGAAATTTGAAGTAAAAGTTGCTTATTTAAATTTCTTTTTTGAAAAGAATTCTAATGAATATTTCATTTTGTCTTACAGGTGCACTGGTGTCTGACACTTCTTGTACCTACATTGGGTACGGAAAGTATTCAGACCCCCTTAAATTTTTCACTCTTTGTTATATTGCAGCCATATGCTAAAATCATTTAAGTTCATTTTTTTCCTCATTAATGTACACACAGCACCCCATATTGACAGATGTGGTAGTGGGAACGTGCAGGACCCAATAAAGATGTCTGGAGACCGGGAGTAGCTTCGAAGAATTCTTTATTTCATGCAGCATGGAGAGAAGTCGGACACAGCTTAGCAGTCGCGCAGAGTTCTCTGCCTGACTGGTAAGGGGGCAGTCCTTTTATACCAAAGTGATACAATACACATCTATAAAACTCATACCATTGTCTCACATCTAACAACTCGCATACCGTCTCCAGCTGCCTTTGGTGTCTGCACCTCTCCGC
>NW_018127976.1:1237222-1246752 GCF_001952655.1 Monopterus albus | reverse complement strand
AAAGCCACACACCTGTCTATATAAGACCCTACAGCTCACAGTGCATGTCAGAGCAAATGAGAATCATGAGGTCAAAGGAACTGCCTGAAGAGCTCAGAGACAGAATTGTGGCAAGGCACAGATCTGGCCAAGGTTAGAAAAAAATTTCTGCTGCACTTAAGGTTCCTAAGAGCACAGTGGCCTCCATAATCCTTAATTGGAAGACATTTGGGACGACCAGAACCCTTCCTAGAGCTGGCCGTCCGGCCAAACTGAGCTATCGGGGGAGAAGAGCCTTGGTGAGAGAGGTACAGAAGAACTGAAAGATGACTGTGGCTGAGCTCCAGAGATTCAGTCGGGAGATGGGAGAAAGTTGTAGAAAGTCAACCATCACTGCAGCCCTCCACCAGCTCGAAAATTCTTGGGGAGAATAGAAGGGTTTGCAGGTGAACACTGAAATTTGAAGTAAAAGTTGCTTATTTGAATTTCTTTTTTGAAAAGAATTCTAATGAATATTTCATTTTGTCTTACAGGTGCCCTGGTGTCCGACACTTCTTGTACCTACAGTATGTTTAACAGGAATTCTATCTTTCCTGTCCAACTCTCTTTCTTTTTTTTAATTTTGGACAGCTTGATGAATTTTGAAACACTGATGAACCTATGACTTGGAACACATTTATTGGTGCCTTTATGGACAATCAGATTAGTAGTACCTGGTCTGCCTATCTTTATTGATCTGAGAGTCTCTCTGCTCTCCGGCTCTATTTATCGTGTCTTTTGATAAATCAAATTGGCAGTAGACACTGTCTAATTCTATATTTTTGCTAATTGGTCATAAATTTGGAAACGTACCTGCAAAAAGCATGGATTGTTAATAGAATATTGTTTAGAAAAATTAGTTTAGAAAAATTCTGAACAAAAACATGAATGTCCTTGAAGAGCTCAACAATTTGATACCTAAAATAGCTGAAAGTATGCTGATGTAGAATTTTCCCATTCATTTGAATGGAGCAAAACTTTCAAAATAAAGTTAAATATTTCAAAAGTATGAGGTTTATGAAACCTCTGAATAGAAGCATGAATGTCCTTGAAGAGCTCAACAATTTGATACCTAAAATAGCTGAAAGTATGCTGATGTAGAATTTTCCCATTCATTTGAATGGAGCAAAACTTTCAAAATAAAGTTAAATATTTCAAAAGTATGAGGTTTATGAAACCTCTGAATAGAAGCATGAATGTCCTTGAAGAGCTGACCATTTTGCTAGCAAAAATAGCTAAAACTATGTTTAAGTAGAATTTTCCCCATTCATTTGAATGGGACAAAGCTTTCAAAATAAAGCTAAATATTTCAAAAGTATGAAGTTTAGAAAAAGTCTGCATTGAACCATGAATGTCCTTGAGGAGCTGAACAATTTGATACCTGAAATAGCTGAAAGTATGCTGAAGTACAATTTTCCCAACTATTTGAATGGGGTAAGTTTTTCAAAATAAAGCTAAATATTTCAAAAGTATGAAGTTTAGAAAAAGTCTGCATTGAACCATGAATGTCCTTGAGGAGCTGAACAATTTGATACCTGAAATAGCTGAAAGTATGCTGAAGTACAATTTTCCCAACTATTTGAATGGGGTAAGTTTTTCAAAATAAAGCTAAATATTTCAAAAGTATAAAGTTTAGGAAACCTCTAAATAGAAGCATGAATGTCATTGAAGTGCTGACCATTTTGATAGCTGAAATAGCTAAAACTATGTTGAAGTAGAATTATCCCATTCATTTGAACGGGACAAAACTTTCAAAATGAAGCTAAATATTTCAAAAGTATGAAGTTTAGAAAACTTCTGAAGAGAAGCATGAATGTCCTTGGAGAGCTGAACATTTTGATACCTGAAATAGCTGAAAGTATGCTGAAGTAAAATTATCCCATTCATTTGAATGGGGCAAAATTTTCAAAATAATACTAAATATTTTAAAAGTATGAAGTTTAGAAAAATTCTGAATGGTAGCATTAATATCCTTGAGGAGCTGACCATTTTGATACCTGAAATAGCTAAAACTATGTTGAAGTAGAATTTTCCCATTCATTTGAACGGGACAAAACTTTCAAAATGAAGCTAAATATTTCAAAGGTATAAGGTTTAAAAAAATCCTGAAGAGAAGCATGAATGTACTTGGAGAGCTGAATATTTTGATAGCTGAAAATATGCTGATGTAGAATTTCCCCATTAATTTGAATGGGACAAAACTTTCAAAATAAAGCTAAATGTTTCAAAGGTATAAGGTTTAGAAAAACCCTGAAGAGAAGCATGAATGTCCTTGAGGAGCTGAACATTTTGACAGCTGAAAGTATGCTGAAGTAGAATTTTCCCATTCAATTGAATGAGGCAAGTTTTTCAGAATAAAGCTAAATATTTCAAAAGTATGAAGTTTAGAAAACTCCTGAAGAGAAGCACGAATCTGCTTTAAGAGCTGAACATTTTGATACCTGAAATAGCTGAAAGTATGCTGAAGTACAATTTTCCCATTCATTTGAATGGGGCAAGATTTTCGGAATAGAGCTAAATATTTCAGAAGTATGAAGTTTAGAAAACTCCTGAAGAGAAGCACGAATCTGCTTTAAGAGCTGAACATTTTGATAGCTGAAAGTATGCTGAAGTACAATTTTCCCATTCATTTGAATGGGGCAAGATTTTCGGAATAGAGCTAAATATTTCAGAAGTATGAAGTTTAGAAAACTCCTGAAGAGAAGCACGAATCTGCTTTAAGAGCTGAACATTTTGATAGCTGAAAGTATGCTGAAGTACAATTTTCCCATTCATTTGAATGGGGCAAGATTTTCGGAATAGAGCTAAATATTTCAGAAGTATGAAGTTTAGAAAAATTCTGAATAGTAGCGTGAATGTCCTTGAGGAGATGAAGATTTTGATACCTGACATAGTGTTAGGTTTGATCCCCTCGATACCGTGGGAGAGAGAGAGAGAATCGAGTGAGGAGTAAGTGGACTGAGGTTGGCAGGGTGCGATTCAGAACCAATATTTATTTTCCCTGGAAGGGCACAGAAACTAAAATAGAAAAGAAAGCTGAGAGGGCGATGCGGATCAGCGGGGAATCAGATCTGGCCCTGATGTAGAATTAGGGGAGCTGTTTGTCACCAGGCTTGGAGGGCTGACTGGCAGTGAAGGCAGGAGGAAGAGCACAGGACCTGGGAGGAAGAGAAAAGAGAGCAGAGTCAGTAGCAGACTGGACGACGTGGTTCACGATCTCCAGTGCTGGAGAGTAGGGTGCAGGAGGATGGTGGTTTCTGCCGACAATCGGGGGCTCCGGTGTTTTGCTGGGGGTTCCGCCTCGGCAAAGTGGCCTCCTGCCGGTGTGTTATGGCGATGGAGCAGTGGCGTGGGTGCCTCGTTGGTCTCTGGTGCTGGGATTCCACACCGCATGATCCCCAGAGTAGAATGCGAGGAGTTGAGCATGAAACAGGTAAAAGAACAGTCTTACTAGTCCCAGACGTACGCAGCGTATGATGATGCCACTGAAGGATCTCCTCCAAACTGCAGTATTGGCTACACAGAACGAACCAGCACTGGGGTGGCGTTAGTCTGACCGTTTTATGGCGTCAGAGATAATCAGCTGGGGTTGGGAACAGCTGCGTCCTCCACCTGGGATGCCTCAGTCTGTAACAAAAACAGTGGGTAGAGAGGGAGCAGAGAGAGAGAGATGGCACGGAGCACACCTGACACATAGCTGAAAGTATGCTGAAGTAGAATTTCCTCCATTCATTTGAATGGGGCAAAATTTTCAAAATAAAGCTAAATATTCTTCTTCCTGCTGTAACCAGGTTTCATTAAGACACAATAAATCAATGTGATGTTCACTTATCAAATCATTCACTAACAGAGATTTGGACAAGAGAAAGCTGATATTTAATAGTCCACATTTGATTATCCTGTTATTTTCTACTATAAGAAGAGTAGTCTTCATTTTAATTAGGTTCTTATGAATAACTACTCTTGAGTTGATTTTTGATTTATATAATTTAGGTGGTCGGGGGCAGACATAGTCTCTCAGGAGTACTGGAAGTTTTGGGTGGGTAGCAGCTGCAAAGAGACAGCAGAGAGGCCTGTAAGACTGTCACCTTGTGTCCTGGATTTGACTCTGGGTTGTCATAATTCAGGTTGTAAAATAAACTCGTCCAGATTTCTAGATATGAGAGCTGCACCATCCAAAGTGGGATGGATGCTGTCTCTTCTAATCAGACCAGGTTGTCCCCAAAATGTTTTCCAATTGTCTCTGAAGCCCACGTTATTTTCGGGCACCACCTAGACAACCAGCAGTTGAATGACGACATTGGTCAGATTGGGCAAGCGTCCAGAGAAATTGGCTTCAGCTGTGCCACTCCCCGCCAGCCATGCCTGGTATCTCAACCAGGACCCCCAGGAGAGAAGCGGAGGCTAGTATGAGACCTCACAGATGAAACAGTTTAGTTGTGGGTTTTGTCAATATCTCTGTTATGCCTTGTCAAATTGAGCTTCTCGAGTTATACTCTTTGACTTTTTGTCCAGTATTCATTATATTAAAAATCTACCTAGAAATATTCTTCAGTCCATGTCTGCATTTTGGGTCCTCCCCTTGCCTGAGGCTTGACAGAATGAACCAGCTAACAAAGGTCCCAGCAGACATGAACAGAGAAATGTGAATTATTGACAAGGTGGCTCGAGCCCTGGGTGTACAGATGGTCGCTGCTTGTGATCTTCATATTGTGATTTACTCCAAGATTGAGGGGCTTTTTCGGACTCACCCCTGGCTGATGTCTAGACCTGAAATATCACAGGTGATGGCCCAGTTGGCCATTATAAAGTCCACAGTCGAAGACTACCGGAACATGGTAATAGAGCATGGCATAAACTGGCTTGCCATCCATCCAAAGCTGGTGTCCATTGTGAGCAGCACCCTCACCCAGTCTATTCTGACACCCAGCTCTGAGGTCTGGATACCAGACCGTGAGTCGCAGCCAGTCCGTAACCCCAGTCAGTCATTGGTGGAGATTGACCTGAGCCCAGCTGAGGCCAGAAACATCCAGACATGGCTAAAGGCTCAGATGGAGCATCCTCTTTCCCCTTATGTTTCCAAGGACTGTGTCACATCAGGTTTTCCTGCTTGCAGCCCCTCAGTCCTCTAGCATAATAGAACTACAGTCTGTGACCTCCTCTCTTAACCTTGGTGTAGTGACTGTAACTCCTGTTCCTGAGTCTGTCCCTGTATAGTTAGACTGTTAAATGCTTAGGCATGCTTATGAGTTTCTACAGGGTACATCTGGTCAAGGATATTAGGGAGAAGAGTTGATGACTGTCAGCAGACAGGGTGTTTAATATTATTATTACGACGTGTATAATTGTAGCTTTAGCCATAATATGTTCTTACATTTAAGTCACGACATGTACTAGAGGTTGTGAGAATGTTTTTAGCTACACACCACTTAACCAACAGACACACACATTCACACTCATGTTTTGACGACTGCTAGGGCCAGCTACAAAGCTGGCAACAGAGACGTCCCGGTTGACGTTTCTGTGTAGTAGGGGGCTAGCCCAACCAAGGTGATATAATGTATAGGCCTGGTGGGCTCAGGGTCTTCCATCTTACATCTGCCTACGTGCAGTATGGAGGTGCAAGATACTTGAGCGTGTAATGTTAATTTTACCTGTGATCCTTTGAATAAAATCCTTTGTTTTGTAGTTACTTGGACTGCCTCGTCTCTCAGAGTCAGCATGGTAAAAAGTACGGGGTACAACAGTACGCATTGCACACCTCTTGAATACAAAAACAAAGACAATACAAAAACAAGACAATGGGTGCAAGGCTAATCTAGAGCTACCAATATTAAACATTAAACGGCTGGAAATGAGCATGCCATGGGCATTTTAAAGTGTATTGCATTATTAACACTCTTTAAAATATAACCCACAAGAGTGAAATGCAGGTATTTCGAGGCAGAATATCCTTTTTAGTATCACAATATTAGCTGTAATCACTTTTTGGCAGAGAAAATATTGAATTTTACTGACTGCACTAGCCCTTTTATGGGCACTTAAAGCAGTGCAAATATACTGTGTGGTTTATCATCTTTAAAATATAACGAGTGAAATGAAGGTATTGAGAAAGAATACCCTTTCACAATATTAGATGTAATCACTTGTTGGCAAGGGGGGTACTTCATTTTTCTGGTTGTACTGGATCCTTAGAGCTTTACAATGGATGAAAAGCCTACATGGTTTATAGTCAACAACACAAGATACACAGAATCAGTAGAATAATTGCAAAGTGGATCATTTTCTTTATTTTATTTTGCATAGCCCGCATTACTAGATTATATGGAGAATGTATTATGATACACAGACATAACCTACACATGTACATATGTACTTTTAAATATCTTGTTTCTGGCTGGTAATGACATATACTTAAACCTATGGTGTTCAGAACTGAATAAAACCCTGCAGCAGAAGCAAATCGACCTCTGTCACAGACATGTTACATACTGTATAACCACATCCAATAGTTATGACTCAAGAATGCCTGATTGCACTCCAAAGTACTTTTGGCTATAATTACAATTATTCCGGAACAATTTCCTCAAAGGTTCAAGATTTAGAAAGACATACCTTCGTACCACCAGTCATTGGATGTATTTTTGGCATTTTATTATGGTTTGATTACGACAAAAGCAGCTGTATGTGGATGTAAACCGGTCGATGCATTTTAACAGACTCCGCGCGCTCCCGCGGACCGTAATCGCTTTCTGGCAGGCAGTCACTTTTTTCTGTCCTGCTCATAGAGACGACTCGTTCGCGATCGACACATCACGGCAACATAGCAGGTTGAATGAGAGGATCTATGAACCAGTGTGTGGGAGTGAAAACAGAACATCAGCAGCGGAAAGTTTATTGTGGCTCAGTTCAGCGGAAGTGGTGCTCGCGCGAAGTCAGTGTGCAGCAGCTGTCAGGTTTTTGTATATTTATTGTGTGACTCAGTTAAAGGCTTTTAAGTGGTTTGAATAGAGCGGGATACAATATTTCGTTGGTTAAAAGTATAACATGTCAAACCTCCGACCCAGATTAGGCCAGTTTATCAGGCTCGTGGAGCCCGACACTCCCGCCTCCGCAGCAGGGCTTCTCACCGGTGATCAACTCGCGTTCGTCAATGGGGAGAGCGTGGAGGGCGAGAGCCATCAGCAAGTGGTCGCCAGGATACGGGCCGCCAAGGAGGTTTTAGAACTCATCGTGGTGGACGCCGAAACGGCTGAGCTGCTGAAGAAACACAACCTGGAGTGCCTAAAAGAGTATGTCACGGAGGGGATTCCCCTGCCCAACGGGAGTAGCGACTCAGACACACAGAGCTACGGCACCCCGAGGGAGTCAACCCCTGTCTCTGCTGAGAACGGTGCTGCATCTCCGGAGAGGTCTGACAGGCTGAGTGTTAGCTCCAGCACCAAGGTACGGCAAAGCACCGAAACCAACTCTATTGAGTTAGCCTGTGAATAATGTTTAATTCTGTTTTGTGCCTCCAGCTTATTACTAATGGGTATCAAATCAATTTTTCCCAGTGCTTTTAGGTTTTGATAAACTATTTCCGAGCTGGACCTTGAGAACTGTCAGGTCAAAGAGTCAGTTGTTTATCTCTTGTCTGGTGAATAAGAGTTGACTATAATAATAAAGTGCTCTGTAATGTAATTTTGTATTAGGATAGGATCAACGCCTAGTTGGTAAAAAGTTTGGAAAATCTGTTGAGGAACCTGACCCTGAACCATTTTGATCAGTGTCACAAAATGCTCTCAAGGACCCCTTTTATGTTACATCATTTAATTTTCTTAATTGTGAAACAATTTGTTGACAAAATATCAGGACCGAAATACCTATTTTTGGTTAATCCAGCACATTAAATATCCGATAAATAATGGTTATTTCTGACATTAACGCAAAAATCATATAAAACCAATATTGCATAAAGCATCCTTAGTTATTGATTTGCAGAATCATTTACAGTGCTCATACATTTTATTAACACCATAGCAAAATCTCTCATGGTTTACTGTATATGACATCAAATTGCCCAACTCCGCCTGTAATAATAAACTGCAGTGTAAAGTTTACCAGCTCATTAAAAACACAGGTTACTCCATATTGCTGTAATGATGAGTCAGACCAAACTAGTGGGAGTTATCAGCCAAAAAAGCAGTGTCTGTTGTTTGCATCATCCTATCTGCTCTGAAGCCTGCCCTGTCTAAGAGCTGCAAAGGTGATGAGGAAGTAAATCCCCTGTTAAGTAGCCTCTTCAACTGCCAGTAAAATGCTGTAAGCTAAGACAGTGAAATGTTCCAAGCCTCTACTCATTCCTGTTGAACAGTCTTTGTCTTATACAGTAAAAGTCTGAAAGTATGCCTACTTCCTGTCTTGAATTCCCCGTCAGGTTTGGCTTGTTGGGCCAGAAGTGTTGATACACTGATGTATTGTATTGTATGTGAGCAAGACATTTTTTTAAAAATGCTATTACATTATCTGATGGGACCTTGAGAGGCAGGAATGAACATGCAGGATAGTATTTTTATTGCACAAGCTCAGAGTATCTACACTTTAGGGTAGGATGAAGGTGCATCTTGATCAGTAACAGTACTAGGCTAATGGTCTGAGCTGTCAGACTGGGACCTTCCACCACATTAAAATGTGAAACATTCTGACAGAGCTGTCTTTCTTTGGCTCACCATAATCTTGCCTCTTTGAAAGACCGGGGTTTTATTGTTGATTGTGAAACAATTGTATAATATCATTCTTTAAAAGGGTCCTAAACTTGGAAAGATCTTGCAGATTGTGTAACTGGTGTAAAATCTGGTGCCTTATTTAAATGTTGCATAATGCAAAGTAGTCTCATTGTTGAGGTGTTTAGCTATGTGGAGAATGGGAAGTGGTATTTATTTAGTACTTACAAAAATAATGGGATACTTGGTTATTTTAAGACTTTGCAAGAATGCAAAAAGGTGGTATAATAGAGCCTTTTCACATGATGTCATTCAACATCCCATGCCCCTCCCAGTGGGGGTGGCCTCACTTCCACTGGTCAGTAGAAACATGGGGTGCACAAGGGTCTAAAGCAGCTGTCAGATAGAAATGGATGATGTTAAACAGATTGTGGATGTTTTCACTGACATCTTGGTCCAAACATGAGAAAGAGTAAACTTTATTTTTTTATTAATGTATGAAAAACATGTAGAAATCTATTTTCCAAATTACAATAACAAATGCATTTGTTTAAACAATGCTTATGCAATGTTTCCATGTAGTGCATTATTCAAAAATATTTGTTCAAGAATAGAGCATTTATAAAGCGCACATCAGGTCCTTACAGTGTTAACAAAAAAACAATGTAAAATAACGATATACAATGAGGAACAGAAGTATTTGAACACCCTGTGATTTTGCAAGTTCTCCCACTTAGAAATCATGGAGGGGTCTGAAATTCACATTGTAGGTGCATTCCCACTCTGAGAGACAGAATTAAAAAAAAA
>NW_018127976.1:1223385-1234489 GCF_001952655.1 Monopterus albus | reverse complement strand
AATTCTGTCTCTCAGAGTGGGAATGCACCTACAATGTGAATTTCAGACCCCTCCATGATTTCTAAGTGGGAGAACTTGCAAAATTGCAGGGTGTTCAAATACTTCTGTTCCTCACTGTATTCCTAAAACGTACCATGTTAATGTAGAGGGCCGTGACTGCTACTGCTGGCGGTTAAAAGTAAATCTGAGTATGCATAAATAATCCTCAACACATTTAGGCCTACTCTTAACTTGCATATGTGCCATAGTGTTCCAGAACTTACCTACAACATTATAACTTTGTTTTGCTTATGCGCTTAACATCACGCTTGGCTTTTCACATTTCATGTTTACACGAATGCAGCGCAAATGAAAATTCATTTAGCACAGATCATTAGCGGGCTACACAACCCACCATTATCTTCCTAAATATGTCAATAGCATCATAATATATAACTTCCCCTTCATCTCTAATGTTAACTCCAACTATTGTTTTTTTTTTTTTTTATGTGCTAAAGCATTAGCGGTATGCTTCCCTACCTGTACAGATACATTTTGCATATCATATAATGTGTGCAGTATGAGGTTTTGCATTTCCTTGTTGAAATATTGTTTTTTTTGGGGGGGGGTTGCGTGTTTCCTTGGGCTTCTGTGTTTGCTTTTTTTTGCTATGTCTCTTTTCTGTAAACTTTTGTGGAGTTGGGCTACCAGGGATACAAGATTTATTGCGTTTGCATCGTGTTTTGTACTTTTTTACGTGCTTTCGAGTCTGCCTTGGGGGGACCCTTGTGTTGCGGCCCCGACTGTTTGCTCTGCTTGCCAACGGTCGGCTTCCTTGTGGTGAGTTGCCGGGGATTCCCACGGGGATGCGACAAGAGGGACGAGTCTGCAGAATTGGAGCAAAGCGCTGGGAGAGGAGCTGGAGTGAGGTGCTGGGGGAGGAAATGGAGGTACGAGCCATTTCAGCATCAGTCCGCTCCCCTCCCAACAAGATGGACAAGCTGGCGGAGCTGCAGCAGGTGTACAGGAGAAGAGGTCCTGTACACGCTTCACCAGGACTCCAGGATCTGTGGTCCGTGGTGATGATTCTTCACTGATCCCCGGGCCAGCTCTGCTGCTGCGTGCAGGCGCACGGTGTCTCGGCGAACACAGCACCCGTAGGCCCTAATCCTCATCTCGGGGACCTCGACCATGCCATGCCTCCCTCCCCCTCTCTGTCACCCTCCTACACAAAGAACAATAAAACTCTGGGCCATATCGTATGCTAATGCTAGGAATGAGTACACTTCCGCCCCTCCCTCTCTGACCACAGACTGCCCTGTCTGTGATTTGAGTGAGAGCAATATCTGTTCCTGATTTCCCTGAAATGCTTGTACTGTCTTGTTTTTTGGGTACTCTCGATTTGTTTTTTAAGACGTGCTGCATGGAGCGGCAGCGAGTTCCAGTAGCTCTGTCCTCTTTTGTTTTTTTTTTTTTGTTCTTTACTGCTGCTGGAACACTGGAATTTCCCCACTGTGCGATCAATAAAGTTCTACCTACCTACCTACCTAAATATGCATGGATGTCCCTGGAAAAGATGTCACCTTGAAGACAGCACTGACACAACCCCAGACCATGACAGACCCTGGCTTTTGGACTTGTTGCTGGTAACAGTCTGAATGGTCCTTTTCGTCTTTGTTCCGGAGCACATGGCATCCAGTCCTTCAAAAAAAGGACAAGAAATACTGATTCGTCTGACCAGAATACGTGTTTCCACTGTGGGCCCACAGACGTTGACTGCACTTTTTGGACACTGTTGACATAGGGCTTCCTTTTTGTACAGTACAGTTTGAAGCAGCATTTATGGATGTAACTACATATTGTAGTGCCTGACACAAGTGTGTCAGTCATCCTGAGCCCATGTGGTTATATCACTTATAGAAGAGTGATGATTCTTGATGCAGTGCTGTCTGAGCGATTGGAGAGCACGGTCATCCATCTTAAGCTTGCACCCTTGCCCTTTACGCACTGAAATTCCTTGACTCTTTTAATTATGTTCTGCACCATAGAGGGTGACATATCCAAAACCCTTCCGATCTTTCTTTGAGGAACATTGTTTTTAAACATTTTAATAATTTTCTCATGCATATGTTGGCAAACTGGTGGTCCTCTTCCCATCTTTGCTTCTAAAGGGCTCAACCTTTCCTGGATGCCACTTTTGTACCAAATCATGATGCAATCACCTGTTGACAGCTATTTCAAATAATGTGCTGCTATATTGATTTCAGTGTAATACAGGACACAGATGATTTACATATCACTATTTTCAGTTTTAATTTTGATTTTATGTACCGTCCCAGCTTTTTCTGATTTGGGGTTGTACTTTAATTTGGGTATCTGCAGATTCTAATCCCGACGTGATGCTGTATTTACCTAAATGTTGATTGAGTTTGTATCTGACACACTAAATTAACAGTTGTAGACTGCTACATTTAGCACACCTTTTTTTCATGAACTGCTTGGTCCAAATGCCAAAGTCCAAATAAAGTCTGGAGTCAGTGGTGTCATCGAAGAAGAGTTGAAAGTATTTTTTAATTTTGTGAATTGTAAAATCCCCACATTCATGATCCAAGTCTGACTTGTAAAAGTCACATGACTCTGCCTGTAATGAACCTATGTGAATCTCATATACAGTGGTGTGAAAAAGTATTTGCCCCCTTACTGATTTCTTATCTTTTTGCATGTTTGTCACACTGTAATGTTTCAGATCATCAAACAAATTTAAATATTAGTCAAAGATAACACAAGTAAACACATCATGCAGTTTTTAAATGAAGGTTTTTATTATTAAGGGAAAACAAAATCCAAAACTACAAAACCCTGTGTGAATAAGTGTTTGCCCCCTAAACCGAATAACTGGTTGGGCCACCCTTAGCAGCAACAACTGCAATCAAGCGTTTTCGATAACTTGCCATGAGTCTGCCACAGCGCTGTGGAGGAATTTTGGCCCACTCATCTTGGCAGAATTGTTGTAAGTCAGCCACATTGGAAGGTTTTCGGGCATGAACTGCCTTTTTAAGGTCATGCCACAGCATCTCAATTGGATTCAGGTCAGGACTTTGACTAGGCCACTCCAAAGTCTTCATTTTGTTTTTCTTCAGCCATTCAGAAGTGGACTTGCTGGTGTGCTTTGGATCATTGTCCTGCTGCAGAACCCAAGTTCGCTTCAGCTTGAGGTCACAAACGGATGGCCGGACATTCTCCTTCAGGATATTTTGGTACACAGCAGAATTCAGGGTTCCATTTATCACAGCAAGTCTTCCAGGGCCTGAAGCAGCAAAACAGCCCCAGACCATCACACTACCACCACCAATATTTTACTGTTTGTATGATGTTCTTTTTCTGAAATGCGGTGTTACATATACGCCACACATAATGGGACACACACCTTCCAAAAAGTTCAACTTTTGTCTCGTCTGTCCACAGAGTATTATCCCAAAAGTCTTGGGGATCATCAAGATGTTTTCTGGCAAAACTGAGACGAGCCTTTATGTTCTTTTTGCTCAGCAGTGGTTTTCGTCTTGGAACTCTGCCATGCAAACCATTTTTGCCCAGTCTCTTTCTTATGGTGGAGTCATGAACACTCACCTTAACTGAGGCAAGTGAGGCCTGCAGTTCTTTGGATGTTGTTGTGGGGTCTTTTGTGACCTCTTGGATGAGTTGTCGCTGCGCTCTTGGGGTAATTTTGGTCGGCCGGCCACTCCTGGGAAGGTTCTCCACTGTTCCATGTTTTCGCCATTTGTGGATAATGGCTCTCACTGTGGTTCGCTGCAGTCCCAAAGCTTTAGAAATGGCTTTATAACCTTTTCCAAACTGATAGAGCTCAATTATTCTCTTTCTCATTTGGTTTTGAATTTCTTTGGATCTCGGCATGATGTCTAGCTTTTGAGGATCTTTTGGTCTACTTCACTTTGTCAGGCAGGTCCTATTTAAGTGATTTCTTGATTGCGAACAGGTGTGGCAGTAATCAGGCCTGGGTGTGGCTAGAGAAATTGAACTGAGGTGCGATAAACCAGAGTTAAGTTATGTTTTGACAGGGGGGGCAAACACTTATTCACACAGGGCTTTGTAGTTTTGGATTTTGTTTTCCCTTAATAATAAAAACCTTCATTTAAAAACTGCATGATGTGTTTACTTGTGTTATCGTTGACTAATATTTAAATTTGTTTGACGATCTGAAACATTACAGTGTGACAAACATGCAAAAAGATAAGAAATCAGTAAGGGGGCAAATACTTTTTCACACCACTGTATGTAGGCACATTTTGCTTGTCCTGCTGCTATAAATGGGATGTGTATATCCCCGCCTATTTCCATTTTGGTACTCTATATCTCAGTAAGTGAAAAGGCCAGGCTGGCTGGCTGGGATGCTGCAACATTCCTCCCTGATGGGAGACTTGGCAGACTTTGACTAGTGGTCTGATACTGACCTCTGATACCAGATTCCCAGCGGAATACACTGGGTGGTTGTGGGCTTGAAATAATGATGTGGAAACTAGCTAAGCACAGTCATGGTTAAACAATAGTTTCTTTCATCTTATTGTTTGTGGTTAGACACTAAGTATTGCAGTCCAAGGATCAGTCGCATATTTTTCTCACAATAAATGAACAAAAATCCGCATGGTGATAGTCATAGCAAATACTTGGATATCTGATTCTGCAGAAATTGCTTTTCCTCTTAGGAGATAAAAGCCTGAAGTAAGTGAGCATGTTGTCATATTATGACAATATCCCTGCCTCTAGCAACTCAGTCCTCTACCACATGAAGAGCTGTCTTTTGGTCACCATAGAGACTCCCAGCAGCAGAAAGAGGCTTTGTACACAGTGTTTGCATGTGGAGAAAGGCTTTCTGGGCCAAGAGGAAGTAAGGAAAGGGGAGAGGACTCTCATGCCTGACTGAGGATGCAACGCTGAACCTGAAATAACTACACGCTCATTTAACACACACTGTCAATAGGACTGGAGTGGAGTGTGAATACAGTATGTGTGTGGGCAAGAGGAGGGTGGCCACAGGATTAAACAGTGATTTGTTCTGCACTTGTGGATGTGAAAATTTCGAATGATGAAATAAGAGGATCCTGAATGAATGAGTGTTCAAAGTGTGGCAGCATGGTTTAATGTAATGTGGTTTTTGTCTGAAAATGAACAGCTGCTGTCATGCACAGCATTGTCATTTTTGCAGAAAAAAATAAGTTTGTTTGATAGCTCTTGATGGGCAGTCCATAGGTTACTCATTCAAACAAGACACTGACTTACTGCCTCATGTTGTTTACAGCGACACTTTGCACCCTCTGTGCTCCTTGCTTGAACTTGATCTGTGTGCAGCCATGGAAGAACTTAAACACTGATTCTCACACAAATGAAGATTTTGAGGCAACTCTCATCTTTCCAAGGAATCGTTTCACATCTTTTATCATTCATCTCAGATAAGTTAATCTGGCACTTTACTGATTATATGTTGTAAATGTTGTAAGTCAAGATTACTATGATTGTTACTTGATATGGTTGTAGTTGCTTTAGTTCCATTGGCAGAATGTTTTTAGTTAATGATATATTACACCATTAGATCAAAGACTTCAATCTGTATGTGTATATTTCATAGTGATATCAGTATATCTGCAAAAGGTACTATTGGCCAATCAACTTGGTTGTTTTATTGTACTATAATTGCCTGTTTCCATAATTGATTAACTAATTTATCATGCAAAAAATGGCAAACGTAGTCAGGTTTCAGCCTTTCAGATGTATTTGCTGCTCTTCTCAATTAAATACAAACTTTGAAGTGGACATTTTCACTATTACATTTTATGGACATACACAGTTGGTGGGTTAAACTTAAAACAATGGACAAATACCATCACACTTCAAGAGCCATTTAGCAGCTGTTCTCGCACTTTAGATTCCTCTGGTGCAGACTTCTTCATTGAAAAATTGTGCCATATTTTTAATGAATCTCAAATGGAATGAATGTTCATCTTTACAAATTTCTTTTTAATAATCATGTTTCTTATGAACAAAGAAACAACAAATGATATCACAGTGTGTTGGTACTGAACCCAGATCTTAGGGGAGCAGATTTCCATCAGATGATTCTTTATGTGGGCTGCCATCCAAAACAAACTCCATAAAAGTGTTGTTTGCGTCATCTGGTTGAGATCCTCATTGCCTCACTGTTTTCTCAGTGACAGTCTAAATCGACACACACACACATATCCTTGTTTTTGTCACTTACCGGGTCCCTATACAGACTTACATTCATTTTCAGGAGACTTACCCTAACCTTAACCAGAACCGCTACTTACCTAACCTTGTAAAATTTGACAAATTAGTGATGGGGCCCAGCCTCCAGTCCCCACAAGTGACTTCCACTTCCCAGTGTTCTGTCCCCACAAGTATAAATAAAAAAGGCCACACACGCACGCACGCACGCACACACACTGGCAAAGATTCAAAATATCCTGTGGGGTCTTACCATTAAAGAACATAGAGGTTAATCAAGGACACGCTTACATCACTGAAATGACAGAGACTTTGATCATGCCTGTGATCATTTTGTTCCCTTCAGCAATGACTGGACCATAAAGTTAAGATGGGTCTTTGGCATAACAAGGATTGTAACATCATTTGGTACAAGTAATTAGCAAAGTGTCTGTGAAGTCTCTCCCCCTCTTAAACTCTGGGTGAACTAATACTGTTACATACTGTACATGGCTCTGTCCTCAGGCTTTAGGATCAGCCCCCTCTCTAATCAGTCAGCAGTTACTTAACTGAGAATCCAGTGTGACCAAACAGATTCAGATGTTTAAGAAGACCTCAGTGAGATTGTGTGTTTGGAACATACAATAAAAATACGATATATTCTGAAATATGGACATTTGACATACTTTGTATCACCATTCCCTTACCCTGTAAGGGGGGGCTTAACTAAACCATCCCTTGACAATTGCTTATCTAGGTCTTGCTCGTAGAGCCAGGAGGGTAAGGCTGTACTGACACAATAAAAAGTCCTGCTTTTAACAGCAAAGTTGGGCTAATTTTAGGAGTTGTTTTTGTTGTTACATATCCTGGTGAGAATGAAATAAGTCCAGTTGCAAGAACGGATTTCTGTCTTTAAAGCTTATTAGATCCCAAAACACAGCACAGTGGTTTGTAATATTCAGAAACAGGATTTATAGCTCTGGAAAATTAATACGGCTGCAACTGGTTTATGTTTTTGGTGCAATGGTCTCAAGTTAACAAATACATTCTTCATGTAAGAAAGCAATGCACTGACAAGGAAACAAGTCACATCAGCATGCCTTTCAGTGAACTAGCAGGGTTTTTCTGCTCTTATTTTACCAAAATGTATGCTAGCTACAATTTAAATGAGCTTAACAATAGCAACATTATAATGATTTGCTTAGGGCAGCAACAAGCATTACCTGTGTGGAAAACAAACTTTTTTTCTTTTTCACCAAAACTTTGTAGCTGACTTTTAGATATTTGGCTGAATGGATTTTCCCTGTTACTAAAACATAAAGGATCCCATATTCCAAACACCCCCCTGTTGTACTTTTATCTTTGATGAGCAGTCCAGCTAAGTACCTAAAGCATAAAATGTAAATATAGCAAAAGGCCCAGAACAGCCTTTGTGTTAAGTGGACATTTCATACGACACACACAAATACAAAGATACACTGTTTCTGTGTCAGCAGATGAGTTGTTAGCTGTTGGGAGAGAACTTGTGAGGAAACCACTTCCTGTCTTCGTAGGTAGTTGCTAGAGCACTGAATCTACATTGTTTTTGTTTCAGCTAGCTCATGATAACCATAGTGCTTCATGTGATGGCAGTCCTGTAGTTTGTGTTGGGCTTTGTAAGGCAGTAACTACTAAAGTAAATCCTACCATGTCCATCAGATAAGCGCACAGTAATATTGGATGTCACACACAGCTGCAACAACTGCCTGCCACATCCAAGTGAAGATTATTTTTCATGGGATATTTCAGACAGTGCAGTATACACGAAGAGGGGGGGCATACCAGGAGCAGGAAGGTTTTAGAAGTTATGAGAGGATGATTAAGCAGAATAATGTGCTACAGTCTTTATGGGCTGTTTCCCACAGAATGAGGGTAACTTGCTGCCTGGTTTTTAATATGTTAAGCAGTGGTTCCAAGGTTGATCTCCAAAGCAGTCATTTTACTGCAACATCTTATAGTCACAAGAAAATATAAAGGCACTGTTTGCAGTTTCCTGGTTTTCTACATAAATTGGTCATGAAATGTGATCTGATCTTCACCAAAGTCACAAATATCAACAAACAATATTTGTCCAGTGAGAATCGAGGTGTGGTTTAGAACTACCTTGACTTATAAAAACACTGTGTTGGTGTGCTATTAACAAGCAGCAGCAGTTGTGCTCCACCACACTCTGTCCAGCTCTTCAATTATCTGTTATGAAATTACAATTAACAAGAATGCAACAAAACTTACCGATGAAGCAGACAGAATTGAAAATTGCAGATTGGTTAGAGAAGTCAATCCCACTCATAACCTTTTAGAGGCTATTATCTCTGCACTGCTGCCAGTGCTGTAATGTGTCTGGGTCACAGGAGGCTTCGACACCACCATTCCACATTAAGACAAGTTTTTGAGCATAGTTCTACAACAAATATATTTGAAAATAGTTATATACTGTAGCTTTAACTGCTGTTATGTTCAGTGAGGAACTTTTTCTGTGGGTTGCATAACTCTTGCTGTTGATGTGTACCCTGGACTGTAGCAATCCCTGGCTTGTGTGGATTATTTCAAGATGCTGGTCTGAAAAAGTGTCACAGCACATGCGTTATTCAGGCAAACATGTTAGGGGTTGGGTGTCCACGGAAATAGTTCAATTTATAGACATGGGATTTTTTTTTTTTTTACTTTTGCAACATGTTTGAGATATATTCATTTTCTCTCTGTAGAACTGTACTCAGAGATCATAACGTTCACCTCTCACACTGTTTAGTGTTATCCTCAGTTCAAGGTCTTCCCACCAAATCAGCCCTCATTATGAGATACCAGGCTGCAGTTTAACAGAAGTGAGCTTTAAAACCATTAACCTTTGATATTCAGCAAGCTACTCCAGCTTCCTCCCACGGTCCAAAGATATGGAGCTTAGGTTGATTGGTGACTCTAAATTGCTCAAGTGTGTGTGTGTGTGAGTGTGGTTGTCTGTCACTGAGTGTCAGCCCTGCGTTAGACTGGCGACCTGTCCAAGGTGGACCCTGACTCTTGCCCAGTGTCCGCTGGGATTGGCTCCTGCCCTTCCACAACCCTGTTCAGGAATCAGCGGTATACATAATTCAGCAAGCTGAGGGAATGTTTACAGTAACCTGTGCCTGCTGCCTCTTATGCCATCACACTAAGCCTGCATTCACACTGTGGATGTTTATGGCAAATCACAAACCAGATGTTATTTCTGTGCTGGGGCAAAGTGTAATCCACTGAGCCTGCAGCTTTGTGGTTGCTGGGCAGTTTGCAGCTACAGTAAATATTAGCCCTGTACAGCAGCCTTTAGGATTGATGATTGGGTAGAAATAGTGTAAACAACTGTGTTGGTATTACCATCCATCCATCCATCCATTTTATTCCGCTTATCCGGAACCGAGTCACGGGGGCAGCAGTATAAGCAGAGATGCCCATACTTCTGTCTCTCCAGACACTTCCTCCAGCTCCTCCGGGGGAAGCCGTTCCCAGGCCAGTCGAGAGACATAGTCCCTCCAGCGTGTCCTAGGTCTTCCCCGGGGCCTCCTCCCGGTGTTGGTATTACTGTAAATAAAAATGTAACACAATTAACAATTAGCCTGTAAGGTCGTTATGTAAATAGCCAATTTAATGGCTTGCTGAGCGGAAATTACATTAACACTATGTCCATTGATGTTTCAGAATGAAAAAAGCACTTCTGGTGCATCTGCATATCGGAAGATACATACAGGTAATAGTACATACCTATTAATAACTAGAGAAATGCATTTCCTGTTGAAAATGCATGTGGATGCTATGTGGTGAAGGATCACCCTGAAAATGCTGAACATTTTGACACCTGAAAGGCATATCTACCTGAAAGTATGCTGAAGTACAATTTTCCCATTAATTTGAATGGGGGGGAAACTTTCAAAATAAAGCAAAATATTTCAGAAGTACGAAGTGTATAAAAATTCGTCGAAGCATGAATGTCCTGGGAGACTTGAACATTTTGATACCTGAAATACCTGAAAGTATGCTTAAGTAGAATTTCAACATTCATTTGAAAGGGGCAAACTTTTCAGAATAAAGCTACATTTTTTTAAGTGTGATGTTTTGAGTTGTTAACAGAAGAATGAATGTCCTTGAAGAGTTGAACATTTTGATACCAAAAATAGGTGAAGGTATGCTGAAGTAGAATTTTCCCATTCATTTGAATCAGGGAAAACTTTCAAAATAAAGCTAAATATTTCAGAAGTGTGAAGTGTATAAAAATTCTGAGTCAAAGCATGGATGACCTGGGAGACTTGAACATTTTGATACCTGAAATACCTGAAAGTATGCTTAAGTAGAATTTCAACATTCATTTGAAAGGGGCAAACTTTTCAGAATAAAGCTACATTTTTTTAAGTGTGATGTTTTGAGTTGTTAACAGAAGAATGAATGTCCTTGAAGAGTTGAACATTTTGATACCAAAAATAGGTGAAGGTATGCTGAAGTAGAATTTTCCCATTCATTTGAATCAGGGAAAACTTTCAAAATAAAGCTAAATATTTCAGAAGTGTGAAGTGTATAAAAATTCTGAGTCAAAGCATGGATGACCTGGGAGACTTGAACATTTTGATACCTGAAATACCTGAAAGTATGCTTAAGTAGAATTTCAACATTCATTTGAAAGGGGCAAACTTTTCAGAATAAAGCTACATTTTTTTAAGTGTGATGTTTTGAGTTGTTAACAGAGTGTATAAAAATTCTGAGTCAAAGCATGGATGACCCTGGGAGACTTGAACATTTTGATACCTGAAAGTATGCTTAAGTAGTATTTCCCCATTCATTTGAAAGGGGCAAACTTTCCAGAATAAAGCTAAATATTTTAAAAGTG
>NW_018127976.1:1210000-1212375 GCF_001952655.1 Monopterus albus | reverse complement strand
CATAGTGCGGATGCTGAATCAGCATCCATACAATAATAAAGAAATAATTGGAAAACATAGCATGGATGCTGAATCAGCATCCATACAATAATTGGAAAACATAGTACGGATGCTGAATCAGCATCCATACAATAATAAAGAAATAATTGGAAAACATAGCATGGATGCTGAATCAGCATCCATACAATAATTGGAAAACATAGTACGGATGCTGAATCAGCATCCATACAATAATAAAGAAATAATTGGAAAACATAGCATGGATGCTGAATCAGCATCCATACAATAATTGGAAAACATAGTACGGATGCTGAATCAGCATCCATACAATAATAAAGAAATAATTGGAAAACATAGCATGGATGCTGAATCAGCATCCATACAATAATAATACTAAAGAAGAAGATAAGAGTGTGGATGCTCGCATCCACACTAATAAAGAACAGGATAACATAGTATGGATGCTTGTCAGCATCCATACAATAAAGAATCTCATAACAATATTCGTCCTAAACAGAAAGGCAGATTAAGTCATGCTGGTAGCGTAGCAGAGGGCTTTATGAAAATGCAAAGGAGAAATCTTCCTCAGATTGGATAGATTCACTGGTACTGGCATATTCAGCTAAAGTCTGAATTGGCAGAGGGGTGGAAATCTGTCTCTGGTCACTTCTTGTGCCAAAGGTGGATTTTCTGCTCTCCTGAGCAGCAGTAAATGGATGATGCTTGTTCACCTTACAGGTTGAAATACTCACCAGCAGCCACAGAGTGCCTGTCAGATCATCTGTCCCAACTTCCTTTTGACAGGACTGAAGAGCTTGTTAAGAGAGCTTGAAATCTCAGTACATGTTGAGGTGAGAGTTGTGCATGTGGCATTGACAAAAAGTTATTAACCCCTGGAGTGCTGCAGCTGTTGGTGAAACATCAATTAATGTTACTTTCCTCTATAACAAAAAGTACTGTAGCATGTTGGTGACATAATATTGTGTATGAGTAACTAGCTACTGGTCTATTAACTAGACTCATCCATTTCATATACTTTCATAGAGCATGTAGATTATTAAATGACAGCAAGGGGCTTTTAATCTTTTTATCCTTAAAGCTGCATGGATTCTGGCCAGCAGGGGCAGCAGATCAAGTTGTATCTTTGCTAACATGTTAGCAGTCAGTTGTCTTTTGCAAAACCAGAGTAACACTACAGTTTGTTTTGTGCAGTCCTGTTTCTAATGACCCAGAGTATATAAAACTAATATTCCCTCTCTTTTTAAATCTGTCTTGGTCTCCACCTCCTCTTAATAAAAATATCTGGCTCTTTAAGTGCTAAATGCTTCAGTGTTCACTAGCTAGTTGTTAATTTTGTCTGCTGTTTTGCTGTGCATGTAGTGTACAGTGAGTTTATCAAAACCAAGATCGGATACAATGTACAGCATCCCAGTGGTGCATTTGCACCTCACCAGTTATATCATGCTTACTATCTTCATTAATAGCCACTGATTATATGGGCTTTGTCATAAATGTGCGATTCCATCTAAAGGTTAAACCTTACTGTCCCCTTCTGTCCTGCCAAGAACATACTGACTCACCCAGGATGTTTTGGCAATCATTAACCAGCCAGATGTCATATAAACCATGGAATTAGTGCATAATTCCTTTGTGAGTGGCTGAGAGTGAGTACATGTATCTTGCATGAATGGCTGAGGTTGCAGTGGTTGATCTTAAATGTTCAACAAAATGAAGGTGCCCTTAACTTAATATTTTGTTGCACAACCTTTTGAGGCAATCACTGCAATCAAGCAATTCCTGTAACTCCCAATGAGACTTCTGCACCCATCGACAGGTATTTTGGCCCACTCCTCATGAGCAAACTGCTCCAGCTGTCTCAGGTTTGCACAGATGTTCAATAGGATTTAGATCAGGGCTCATAGAAGGCCACTTCAGAACAGTCCAATGTTTTCTTCTTAGCCATTCTTGGGTGTTTTTAGCTGTGTGTTTTGATTTGATTTGATTTGATTTGTTCTTTCAAACATATACAACAGTTGATATAACAACACACATTTTTACACACAATCCAATATCAATTTGCTTATACCTAGTACATGCTTGAATGGAGTAGGAAGAAGTCAGACTTATCCAGTCCTACCCCATGACATCATCTTACCATCATTGGTTTACAAGCAGTATCTCTACATAAATAATTCTCTTCTACACCACACAAGTAATATACTAAAAAAATTATAACAGAGTGTTAACATTCTTACATAATTACATTCTTAAATAATTATCTTCTACACCACACAAGTAATATACTAAAGAATTATTACAAAGTGTTAACATTCATACACCACACCCACAATGTTCCATCTAATTAATCATTAAGC
>NW_018127976.1:1203029-1205904 GCF_001952655.1 Monopterus albus | reverse complement strand
TTTACATGCATTCTGTAATCCCTTACTCATCCATGGTTTCCCACTGTAATCCCTCTTATTTTTATACTGCTTACGAGGACAGTTCCCATCATATACTTTCATGAATATATTTAAAAATTGCTCATATGCTTTGTCTAAGTCTTCCTCTTTGTAAACTGCATCCCAGTCTTGCCCCATAAAGTCCTCTTTTAGCCTCCTTACAGCATATTCGTTCATCACCCTCCTATAAAAAAGATTTGTTTTTGGCCTTTCATTTCTAACATGGCAGTCATGAACCAAAAATACTGGTAAATGATCACTGATATCATTTATAAGTAATCCACTAGACATTTTGCTATCAATATCATTAGTAAATATATTATCTATTAGTGCTGCATGCTGGGTTGTTACTCTACTTGGTTTTGTGATTGTTGGGTATAAACTGCGTCTGTTGGGTGTTTTGGGTCATTATCCTGTTGAAGGACCCATGACCTGCGATTGAGACCAAGCTTTCTGACACTGGGCAGCACATTTCGCTCCAGAATGCCTTGATAGTCTTGAGATTTCATTGTACCCTGCAGAGATTCAAGACACTCTGTGCCAGATACAGCAAAGCAGCCCCAGAACATAACTGAGCCTCCTCCATGTTTCACAGTAGACACAGTGTTCTTTTCTTTGTATGCTTCATGTGTGCATCTGTGAACATAGAGCTGATGTGACTTGCCAAACAGTTCCAGTTTTGTCTCATCTATCAAAGGACATTCTCCAAGAAGCATTGTGGCTGGTCAATATGCATTTTGGCAAATTCCATTCTCGCTTTTTATGAGTTGCTTTCAACAGTGGAGTGCTCCTCGGTCATCTTCCACGAAGTCCACTGTGGCTCAGACAGCGACGGATGGTACGATCTGACACTGATGTACCTTGACCTTGGAGTTCACCTCTAATCTCTTTGGAAGCTGTTCTGGGCTCTTTGGTTACCATTCGCATTATCTGTCTCTTCAATTTGTCATCAATTTTCCTCTTGCAGCCACATCCAGGGAGGTTGGCTACAGTGCCGTGGACCTTAAACTTCTGAATAATATGTGCCACTGTAGTCACAGGAACATCGAGCTGCTTGGAGATGGTCTCATAGCCTTTACCTTTAACATGTTTGTCTATAATTTTCTTTGTAATCTCCTGAGACAACTCTCTCCTTAGCTTTCTGTGGTCCATGTTCAGTGTGGTACACACATGATACCAAACAGCACAGTGACTACTTTTCACCCTCTAAATAGACAGGCTGACTGATTACAAGTTTGAAAACACCTGTGATGCTAATTAGACACACTTTAGTTTAACATGTCTCTATGGTCAAATTATTTTCAATCCTTTCTAGGGGTACAATCATTTTTGTCCAGGCCAGTTTCATTAGTTTCTTTTTTAAAATTCCTTTGTTGAACCACAATTCAAAAGCCGTGTCTGATTTTCATTAGTTAGTTTTCAGTAAATTTTTATTTATTATTACTTTTGTCAGTTTCACATTATTTCAGTGAGCGTAGTGTGTTTCTTTTTGTTTAACAGAAGGGTACCAACAATTTTGTCCACGTCTGTACATCAAACTACCGGATGGAGTCCAACTTCAAATTCAGCATGCACACAGAGCACCAATTCCCAAACCTGCCCTTGCTGCAGCTCAGAGATCAATAATCGTTAATTTCCTCCAGTTCTAGACTACAGAACTGGTGCTCAGGAAAGCATGGCAACAGAAGATCGAGCTAGACAGTAAACGCCTTTACTTTGATAATGACTATGCGTCTAATATCATGGAAAAATGTAAGGCATACAGCCCAATAAAAGCAGTGCTGAAGGAGAAAGGTCTTAAATTTCAGTCGCCTTATACCAGGATGAGTGTTTTGGGAAACTGGATTATGAATCTACAACAATGCAAATGAGGCAGCACAGGACTTGACCAAAAAGGACTCAAAATCAATTGGATCATAAGAGGATTGAACAAAAGCTGCTGTGGAGAGACTGGAGAACCTAATGCCCTGGAAGCAAGTCGGGACTACGGACAGCACGGGGAAACGGGTGAGGGAGAAGCTTACCGAGTTCCGGCGTAGACATTAGTGACCCACACATGCTCTTATCAGGTGATAACGCAGGTTAAGTAGAGCAGTATGATCACCAATAAGCATGTTTGGATATAGGTAGCAGATGCATTCTAAAATGGTGGAATGTTCAATTATGTACATAATTCTGTGGGTTGTTATTAGGCATATTTGAATACCTAACTGTAATAGAAAGAAAATCGACCAGAGTTTTTGTTTTGGAAGAAAGTACACACCAGATGTTGGACATTTCTAGTATATGGGAATTGCCACTGGCTGGGAATTTATCTTATACTTGTGAGGGCCACCTGTTATGTGTGAGTGTGGTGTGGACCCCAGTTGCAGACACAGGCCAGGAGGAGTAGGAGCTAAAGAAGAAGGTGTTGTCGTGTTTGACCCACCCCTTTGAGGCTGGAAGCAGGGGTCGTCCGCGGCAAACCCCTCTGGAGCCGGCAGCAGGGCAGCGGCATCAGCGATCGGGAGCAGGCAGCAGGCCGGTGTCGTCAGCGAACCCCTCTGGAGCAGGCAGCAGGGCGGTGTCGTCAGCGAACCCCGCTGGGGCTGGAAGGAGCTGAGTGGCATCATCGCCATCAACCCACCCCTCTGAAGCTGGCAGGGCTGCATGACGTTGTCGCCGACCCACGCAGGATCAGGGAGCGGGAGAGTGGTGTCGTTGCCAACCCACCCGACTACCGGGAGCAGGGGAACGGCGTCCACACCGACCCCCGCAAAGGCTGGGAGCAGGGGAACGGCGTCAACGCTGACCCCCGCCAAGGCTGGGAGCAGGGGCCTGGCGGCCTCGCCGACCC
>NW_018127976.1:1202496-1203016 GCF_001952655.1 Monopterus albus | reverse complement strand
GGAGCAGGGGCATGGGAGCAGGGGCATGGCGTCCTCGCCGACCCCCTCAAAGGCTGGGAGCAGGGGCATGGCGTCATCGCCAACCCCCTCAAAGGCTGGGAGCAGGGGTATGGAGAAAGCTTTGGTGATCCAGCCATGCCCTACAGGACCAGAGGTCACCACCTTCTGGGCAGGATCTCGTCAGTGCACTGTGGACCTGGTACCCTGGCGGGGACGCTGTTGTCGTCACACCTGGGTTTCTTGATCTCAGCAGGGATGTTTAAATAACCCTGCCAAGGGGCGGACTCCGAAGCGGTGTCGGCACGCCAGCTGACTCGCTCCGTGGCAGGAGCAGGAACTGCAGCAAAGGCCCTGGCTGGCGGCTCACCGTCAGCACACTGATTGCTCCGGGCCCTGGCGGGGACACTGTTGTCGGCACACCCGGGCCCCCTGGCATCAGAGGGGATGTCACCGTTTTCCAGCTGGGAAACCGGCAGAGGCTGCTGCTGCTGGGCCGGCGCAGATGCAGGCCCCGGGACCA
>NW_018127976.1:1188961-1202235 GCF_001952655.1 Monopterus albus | reverse complement strand
GCGGGCCGGGGCAGAGAAGGCAATTGCGGCTGCTGGGGGGTAGGCTGGGGCCACTGTGACAGGGCTGATTGGGAGGAAGGGAGTGGCTGAGGGTCTGGCCGGGGATCGTCCTGGAAGCCTGATGACCCGGGGTGGCGCAGCCGCCGTTCGGCTAGGTCCTGCTCCTTGACCATAGCCACAAAGGAGCCATCAGCCCAGCACTTGTCTGTATAGGCATCTAGGTCCTTCTGGGTGTCCCCCACAAACTCCACCAAGGCCTGCAGCAACAGGGAATCCCCTGGCCAGGGGCGACTGAACACAAAGTCCTGCAGTCTGTCCAGGAGAGCAAAACGCTCCACCGGGTTCTTTGTCCTTAGTATTTGCAGGAACATGGTAGTGACCAGTGGTTTAAGGTCCTTCCACTCCCAGGGGTTGTACGCGGGGTCCATGTTTGGCTGGTTCATTCTGTTACGTGTGAGTGTGGTGTGGACCCCAGTTGCAGACACAGGCCAGGAGGAGTAGGAGCTAAAGAAGTGTTTTTTTGAACAATACACAGGTAAGGCTGGGTGGCAGGAAGACAAGGACCCAGGAGGAGTACTGACAGACTGAGTAGCACTGACAGACAAGTAGCGCTGACAGACTAAGTAGCACTGACAGAAGGAGCAGCACCGACAGACTGAGTAGCGCTAACAGTCAGAGTTACAGACAGATGAACACCATGGGGAATACTAGCAGTAAATACCAGAGTTGAACCGCGGGAATCTTGGGACATGTACACATAGTACAAACCGGGTAGCATAAACGTAGGGTAACGGTAGGGTATCGTAGGCGTATGAACCAGCAAAAGCGCGGCGGCAGACAGGGTGGTTATATATATATATATCTGACGGGACCGGGAGACAATGAACAGCAGGTGGGAGGAATGATGAGTGATGGCAGGGAGAACCGCAAAGGACAGGACCGGGAGATAACAAGCAAAAGGTGACAGACATGGCGACTAATGCAGTGACAGAGGAGCGGGGGAGAGAACAGGTAAACAAACAAAGCCAGGAAGCCGATCGACGTGACACCGTAACAACCACTACCTTAGTGTGATCTTTTACCCTCTACCCACCAACAGGGACCAAAGGGGATTTTTGGAAATATCCCCTCTTTTGGAAGTTCCAATGTTCTGTGTTCTTTTGAAGTTCAGTAATTTGTTTACATTTGGGACATTTGTGTTTGACCAATATGGTGCTTTTTAGTAAAAGAAATAATTGGGAAATAAAATCAAGATAGTGTTGCAGAATGTGAATGGACTGAATAATCCTGTGAAATGGAAGAAAATAACTAAAATGCATACAGAAAATGCACAGATTGTTTACCTACAAAAACCCCACCTATCTAGATCGGGAAATGAGAAACTTAAAGGATTTGGCTTTACAAAATTTTTCTATAGCATATTTAGGCAAGGATGTAAAAGAGAAGTGACAATACTTATACATAATTCCATAAAATTTGAGTGTTGTAAAGAAGTTATTGATAAGGAAGGGAGATATGTCATTGTAAAAGGAAACTTGGAAAATGAAACAGTAACATTAGTTAATACTTATGCACACCTAATAATAGTAAACATTTCCTTAGACACTTAACCAATAAAATACTAGCGGAAGCCGAAGGAACATTAATATGAGGTGGAGATTTTAATATTCTGATGAACATTAATCTTGATACAACAAATAATAGGAAACACAATAATCCTATTACCAGAAAATTTAAAACTACCATTGAAGAATTTGGAATTGTAGATATGCTGTATGGCGAGAATTAAACCCTCAAAAAAAGGACTACACAGATTATTCCGCACCAAATAATAGTTATTCCCAGATAGACAATTTTTTTATGATCAAGATAGACCTATACAAAGTAACGGAATGTAAGATTGAGGAAACAACTCTATCAAACCATGTTCTCGTCTTTAAAACTAAACCTTAATTCAAGGGAATGCAATACATTATGGAGACTAATTGTAGGATTACTGAATAGTAAAACAATTAAAGATGAAATCCTATCAGATATTGGAAGGTATTTAGAAGAAAATGATAATGAGGAGGTTAACTCAGTTGTTTTATGGGATGCTCTTAAAAGCCGTTATGAGAGGAAAGCTGATTTCTAAAAAAGGCCAAGAATGAAATGTATGAAAAGAGTAAATTGAGAGCACTAGAAAACCAGCATAAAATAACATTAAACCCAGATTTATTGCCAACAATATAAGAAGTAAGAAACAGAATTGATTGACTACTGACTTCAGAAATTGAGAAGAAATCTAAATTCCTTAGGCAATCTTATTATGAGGACCTAAAGCAACTAGGTTATTAGCCAAAAAAACTTAAATAAATTAAAAGATGACAAAACATTAGATTACATGTGAACCAGCAGAGATAGAAAATTTATTTAAAAGTTATTATGAACGGTTATATAGCCAACTTTCCTCCGCTAATAGTGAACAAATAAAAGATTTTCTGCAGGCATTAGATCTTCCCTCAATCAGGGAAAAACAGAATGACCTTCTAACCTCCTATATAACATAAAGTGAGATAGAAAAGGCAGACTAAAAAGTAATAAGTCACAGATCAAAATCTGCCTGGCGACAAGATCACCAAATGAGGGGTCAGAACGAGGTCAACAAACCAACCAAGGAACGAGGATGAAGGACAACACGGATGACGTCAGATCTACCATCATTTGCATATTCATGGCTGTATTATATATTCTCTGGGGTGAGGAGACTAGGGGTTCCGGCTTCCTGAAAGCAGCTGTGAACCATACTTCTGTGTGTGGATAGGGCTTCAGATAGAGACAGAACCCAGAGCTCTGTATTGCTTTTCTTGAATATTGTAATAAATATCTTAAATGGACAGATTTGTCTTTGAGCATTCTTCATAAAAGAACATGCAGGACTGGTTGAGTCCAACAAAGCTCATCGAGTTCCAACGTAGACAGTGTGGTATTTTACCCTCTACCCACCAACAGGGACCAAAGGGGATTTTTGGAAATATCCCCCCTTTTGGAAGTTCCAATGTTCTGTGTTCTTTTGAAGCTCAGTAATTTGTTTACGTTTATTTTTGGGACATTTGTGTTTGACCAATATGGTGCCTTTTAGCAAAAGAAATAATGGAAAATAACATCAAGATAGTGTCGCTGAAAGTGAATAGACTGAATAATCCTGTGAAACAGAAGAAAATAATAAAGAAAGAAAGAAGTAAAGAAAAGGCACAGATTGTTTACCTACAAGAAACCTACCTATCCAGATCAGAAAATGAGAAACTTAAAGGATTTGGCTTTACAAAACTATTCTATAGCATATTTAGGCATGGATGTAAAAGGGGACTGACAACACTCAGACATAATTCCCTAAAATTTGAATGTTGTAAAGAAGTTAGTGATAAGGAAGGGAAATACAGTATGTCATTGTAAAAGGAAACTTGGAAAATGAAAAAGTAACATTAGTTAATACTTATGCACCATCTAATAATCATATATTGGAAGGTATTTAGAAGAAAATGATAATGAGGAGGTTAACTCAGTTTTTCTATGGGATGCTCTCAAAGCCGTTATGAGAGGAAAGCTGATTTCTAAAACTGCAGCTCTAAAAAGGGCCACGAATGAAATGTATGAAAAAGAAAAGAGTAAATTGAGAGCACTAGAAAACCAGCATAAAATAACATTAAACCCAGATTTATTGCCAACAATATAAGAAGTAAGAAACAGAATTGATTGACTACTGACTTCAGAAATTGAGAAGAAATCTAAATTCCTTAGGCAATCTTATGAGGTTGGACTGAAAGCAACTAGGTTATTAGCCAAAAAAACTTAGAAAACAACAAGTTCAAAGAACAATTCACCAATTAAAAGATGACAAAACAGGTCAGATTACATATGAACCAGCAGAGATAGAAAATTTATTTAGAAGTTATGAACGGTTACATAGCCAACCTCCCTCCGCTAATAGTGAACAAATAAAAGATTTTCTGAAGGCATTAGATCCCCCCTCAATCGGGGAAAAACAGAATGACCTGCTAACCTCCTATATAACAAAAAGTGAGTGGCTTTCCTAATCATGTCCAATCAGTATAATCAAACACAGCTGGACTCAAATGAAGGTGTAGAACCATCTCAGGGATGATCAGAAGAAATGGACAGCACCTAAGTTAAATATATGAGTGTCACAGCAAAGGGTCTGAATACTTATGACCATGTGATATTTCAGGTTTTTCTTTTTTAATAAATCTGCAATAATGTCAAAAAATTCTGTGTTTTTCTGTCAATATGGGGTGCTGTGTGTACATTAATGAGAAAAAAAATGAACTTAAATGATTTTAGCATATGGCTGCAATATAACAAAGAGTGAAAAATTTAAGGGGGTCTGAATACTTTTCGTACCCACTGTATATGTATGCATATATACGTATACAGCCATAGGCCTATTCTTACGCAACATTTAAAAACTTGCAAGAATATGTTCTATATAGCCTGTTTGTTTACAAATCAAAAACATCTGTGCACCAAAATCTGGGGTTCACGATGTTCCATAGCTTATTTGACTCTACTTGTTTTACGATTATGGAGTCCATCACTCCCTTGGTGAAAAGGAGGGCTAGGAACTCTGTTGACCCATGGCTGAATGACGTCAATTATATCCAGGCATAATGTTCATTTTCATTTCTACGCGGACAACATTCAAATCTATATGCCACTGGTGTTGTCTGACCCAAAAGCATTTACTCCATTGTATGACTGTATTCGAAATATTAAGAATTGGCTTGCTCAGAATTTTCTCCACTTAAACGAGAATAAGACGGAATTTATTCTTATTAGCCCCGACCAAGCCACAGGTGTATCCAGCTTATGTGCAGCTGCTCCTGCCCCTGCATTCACAGACATGGTAAAAAACCTGGGAGTGATATTTGATACGGGTTTTAAGTTTGATAAGCAGATCAGATCTCAGACTCAACTAAGGTTAAGCCTTTTTTATCTCGGGGAAACTTAGAAAAGGCGATTCATGCTTTTATCACTTTGCGTTTAGATTACTGCAATGCCCTGTATGTTGGTATACCTCGGTCGCTGCTTAGAAAACTCCAGCTGGTCCAAAATGCAGCAGCTCGGCTTTTGTCCAACACTCCCAGGCTTGCCCACATTACTCCGGTTCTCCACACTTTACACTGGCTGCCTGTACATTTTAGGATCATGGTTAAGACTCTTTTATTTGTTTAAAGCCTTACACGGCCTTGCCTCACCTTACTTGGCAGATCTTTTATTTATTTATGTTTTGTGCAGAGCCTTGCGCTCCTCAGAAAACTTATCCCTAGTGGTCCCATGGTCCCGATCCAAAAATTGGGGGGACCGCGCATTTGCTATTTATGGCCCTCGACTGTGGAACTCACTACCGCTAGAGATTCGATCTACGAACAAGCTAACGGTTTTTAAATCCAGATTAAAAACGTATCTTTTTTAACAAGCTTTCGAGCTTTAATTTTTTTTATTTGCCATTGAACGGCATTGTGCACATGTTTTATATTTTATGATTATTGGGTTATGGTTTAGTAGTGCTCTGTCAGTTTTAGTATTGTTTTAGTGTATAGTTATCCTTATTTTATGCAGCACTTTGGGCTCCCCAAGTTGTAAAGTGCTATATAAATGATGTTTATTATTATTATTATATTGCTGCCACACCCATACAACCATCCAACTTTGCAGTGGGAGTATTATTTGATAGAGATACTGGTCTATCAAAAGTGCTATTCTTCACAGCTTGAATAAAGTAGTTATAAAAGCTTAGCAAAACATGCTTCCCACACTTATACAGGTGTATATGGAATGAATAGTGGTGTAATATAAAGTGGTTTTGTTGTGGGATCATTAATTGATAAGGATAGACTCTTCAGGATTATATTCTATAGCATGCACAAGAACCACCTGCTACTGCTGCCACCATGAGAAAAAATGTTTACTAAACTCTTTGTAACTAGATCTAAGTTCTCTTTAAAATGGGACCCTTTCACATTAAAACAAGATATACAGTAGGCTACTGAACTGACTGACAGCAGCGCACACTCTTAACTTTAGGTAGCACTTGCTTAGCTCATTCATTTCAGCATCGACCCTCGCGCTATTAGGAGGTGCACTCCAGCCAGTCCTTGAGACTCTCTGATCTGACACTTAAATCCACACACAATAATTAGCCCACAAAATAACACATGAATGCAGCTCATGAGACATGATAAATAGAAGATGCCCTGCACAAGTCCCAAAAACATTACAGGCACTGGTAGCAAGTAAAGTCAATGTGTGCATAGACTTTACTTGCATGATAGGGAGTAGGCTATGATCTACTCTAGGGGTGTGTGGTATCATATTAGATATAGCCCCTCGGGCCATAAGTTTGAGACTATATTTCTATATAGGCTATAGCCTATACTATATGTTGATCATGCAGTGACTGCCAGATGGACATATTGAGCAAAATCATTTTCAAAAAAGTATGCACAGTGTGTATAGGATTACAGCTGCAGGCACCACTGCTTGTCAACATGTTAGTATCTTACTTTACTGAGAGGTCAACGGGACATGTAATTGGTCAAGCTGATAGTGAATATTCCTCAGTTGGACCATAAGGCATATTGAAGCAGTTTGTTGTGTGTACTGACATTGTATACATTGTTGATTCAAACAGGTTAATACAGTTAGAATTTTTATCTTTTTTATCATGTTTGAACAAATGTTTGTGACAAAGAGTGACAGCCCTAAGAGTGACCAAGTAAATATTGTCTGCTTATTGTTAACATGTTTTACCTAAAAATTAATAATTTTGACATATGTGACTTACTAAGGCACATATATTACCTTGTGTCTCATAATTCTCACTTAAGAAGGCCTAAATGTGACTGTCTTGTCAATTTTCATACTTTTGACTTCCTATTTCAGTGTTTACTCAATATCTCATACCTTTAAATTGTAAATATAAGATATACTTTATCATCACATAAAAAAACACAATGAAACTTCATTCAGCATCGTCCACTCCAAGTTACAATATTAGTGTATATATTAGGCACAAGTTAAAATTTTGACCTACTGACTATTAACAGAATTCTTAATTATCAATTATGACTTCTATATCTTCTATACTTATCTTTTGTTTTTGTTTTTGCTTTTGTTATGGTTTTTGTTTATCTTTTTCTTGGGCTTTTATAGATATTTTAGGGGCCAGGCTCACTTTAGGGATTTTTGGAAAGCCTAGAATCTCAGCACCCAGTGAAATCAGCATTGACCAGCTGTAAAGCTAGGAAAATTAAACTGTTTACCCTTTGAAACATGCTGCCATGCTGATTTTTAGTGCATTTTCTATGCAGGAGGAGAGATGTGGGCTGCGACCTCGTCTCTGCCACCTGACGAAGGGCCCTAATGGCTATGGCTTCAATCTGCACAGTGAGAAGTCCAAACCTGGCCAGTTCATCAGAGCTGTGGATGAAGATTCTCCAGCACAGAAAGCAGGCCTCAGACCACAGGACAAACTCGTCCAGGTACACTACAGACACTCACCCAGTCGCTCTGTCCTGTGGTAAGTGTTGTCTGACACTGTGTGTATATCAGCTGCAATCCTATAAGGATTGCAAAGTAGAAACTTCCCCAGAAGTGTTAGGAAGATGCACATGTGGTTTTGTGTATACGTGCACAAGTGTCCACCTGTGTGTGTTTGGTGTGCGAAGAATGATATTCAGTTTATGTTTGAAAGATGCTGAATCGTTCACCCTAGTTTGACAACCAGGCCTTATGGGCATATGGAACACAGCGGGGTCAGAGTTAATCCACTTACTGTTTGTAGGCTGAATAACAGGCTGCTCAAACAGTCTGCAGGGCCTCTCACATGCAGGAGGTTTAAGAGTGGAGACAGAATGTGATGACTTCTTCAAACAGATCAGGGTCACTTCAGAGGAATATAGTATAGTGTTCTGTACCACCCGATGACATTCACAGGCAGTGAGGAAGCTGGTGGGACTGAGAGATTCCCACCTCAGCTCTTCCTCCCACAGGAATTCCTCAGCTAATTATCTGCCTGGATGCTTGATTATTTCCAACTCTGGCAGTAAGCTTGTCTACCACCCCCTGTAATAACAGTGTTGCAGAACATTGTCCATCACTGAGTCACTTTTCTGTTGTCACAGAGGCAACATGTGTGTCCATTCATCACTTTTACCTTTCTTATCTGCTAATATCATAATTTACTTTGCCCGCTGCTGTCTGTGTGAACGATCAAGATTAGCACACATTTGTTGATGTGTTCAAGGAACAGGAATATCTCACCAGAGGAAGCATACATTTCAGTTCTGTCATCTAAACACTTTAGTGTGGATTCAGGTCTTTTTGAAATGACGCAACCCTGATTCGAACCCAGGCCGCAGCGGTGAGAGCGCTGCGCCTTAACCACTAGCCTACCAGGGACGGCTCACTATTATTATTATTATCATTATTATTATTAATATAGAGGAGAAACCCAACACAACAAATCCCCCTTGAGCAGCACTTGACAGTGAGGAGGGAAAAAAACTCCCTTAAATGGAAGAAACCTCCAAAAACCCTGACTCTTGGTGGGCGGCCTTCTGCCTCGACTGGTTGGGATGAGTGACTAGAGGAAGGATGAGTGGAAAAAGAAAAGCAACAAGACACAAAAAACAATCAAACACTGGTCAGGCTGATGTGGATGGTAACTGCTCATCAGAAACATAGAGCTCCAGAGCCTGCAGGACCTGCAGAAAGATACAGGGAGAGAGAGGGCACATTACAGGAGAAAGGAGACACACAGTTAGTGGCATGTAATGGTGGCATATAGATGGATAACGAGAGAGGAGTGGAGGGGAGGGGAAGAGAGGAGAGAAACTCAGAGCATTATGGGGCCCCCAGCATCGTAGGCCTATAGCAGCATAACTAAGAGGGTGTCTGCTTCCTGAACTGAGACTGGGAGTTGGTTCCACAGGAAAGGAGCTTTATAGCTAAAGACTCTGCCTCCCATTCTACGTCTGTGGACTCTAGGAACCACAAGTAGACCTGCAGTCTGAGGGCAAACTGCTCTGCCGGGATGATAAGGCACTATGAGGTCTTTAAGATGTGATGGAACCTTTGTCATTAAGGGCTTTGTATGATAGAAGAAGGATTTTAAATTCTATTCTGGATTTTACAGGGAGCCAGTGGAGAGAAACTAATATGAGAGAGATATGATGTCTTTTGCTAGTTCCTGGCAGTACTCTGGCTGCAGCATTTTGGATTAACTAGAGGCTTTTTAGGGAATTATTGGGACATCCTGATAGTAAAGAGTTACTTCCAGGCTGGACTATTGTAACAGATGCATGGACCAGTTTTTCTGTATCACTTTGAGACAGGATGCTCCTGGTTTTTGTGATATTGTGCAGGTGAAAGAAGACAGTTCTTGGTTTATACTGACATCATATGTGAAAAACAGCATAAGTTCACACTGTGTTAACATATGATGTGATGAAAAGTAAGGTTAAATGGGGTCATGGTAAAACTTAATATTGATTACATTAGGAATATTTGAAAGATAATACATTGTTAGAAATAGTGTAAAGAATGCTAAGTTCACTGTACTGGATATGTTCTAAACCTTCTAGGAATAATATGGAAAACATATCCAGGGCTTGAAATTTTCATGATTTTGATAACAAATCTGATATTTAGGCTTGTTTTTTTTTACACACAGAAAAGCTCAACAGAACAGGAGAAATATATGGCAAGAAGAAGAGAGTTCAATAATTTAGGGGGCTCCTTCATAGTATGCAGGAGTCCAGAATGTAAATAAGGATAAAACCATTTAACACAGGCACAGGTTGTTTGTTTTTTTTACTTTTTCCATGTCAGGTTTACAAAGAGCTGATTTAAACTTGGTCTATCACCTGACTTGTTTGTGCTGAATTAGTATAACCCCAAAGGTTTTCAAGGTGCAAGGTTCCTTTATTGTCATTCTACACGTTTGACATATGAAGAACGAAATTAGTCACTCAGGACCAGCATACATTATATTAATAAACACGTATTAAAAGCATATAAAATAATAATATGCCAATAAATAATACGCTCTAAAGATAAAACCTAATGTAACAACAGCATTTAAAGCAATGGGCATCATATCTAAAATGCATCTGTCCATCACAGAGGCCTAGAGTTCATAATTCTCATAGCTTCTGTAGAAAACTGGATTTGAGCCTGGTGGGCCTGGCCTTGATGCTCCACAGCCTCCTGCCTGAGGGAAGGAGTTCAAACAGTCCATGTGCTGGGTGTGTGGGTCATCCATGATAGAG
Source organism: Monopterus albus (assembly GCF_001952655.1). Classification (NCBI taxonomy): domain Eukaryota; kingdom Metazoa; phylum Chordata; class Actinopteri; order Synbranchiformes; family Synbranchidae; genus Monopterus; species Monopterus albus. The sequence continues at coordinate 1,191,904 of NW_018127976.1, read as the reverse complement.
GAGGCTGTGGTCTAGTCTGCTGATGTAGATGTCCTCAATGGAAGGTAGACTGCAGTGTATGATGGTTTTTTGGGCCGATTTAATGACCCTCTGCAGTGCCTTCCTATCAGCAGCAGAGCAGCTCCCATAACAGACCATGATGCAGGATGCCAGGATGCTCTCCACCACACACCGGTAGAAGGCGTAAAAACCGGAGCATCCAGGCCAGCCCACTCAAGCCTCCTTAGGAAATATAGATGCTGGTGGGCCTTCTTAATGATGGTAGCTGTATTAATGGTCCATGTAAAGTCCCTAGAAATGTGAAGCCCTAAGCACTTCACACTGGAAACCATTTCCACAGCCACAACTCTGATAAAAAGAGGAAGTGGGGTATGGCCACTCCTCCTAAAGTCCACCACCATCTACTTCGTCTTGTCCACATTGATGCAGAAGTTGTTTGCCCTGCACCAGTCCACAAGATTCTCCACCTTCTGTACACAGACTAGTCATTGTGGGATATTAATCCCACAACCACTGTGTCGTCTGCAAACTTTACAATATGATTGCTTGGGTACTTGCTGGACGAGAGCAGTGTGGATGATAGAGGACACTGCATCTCACATGGACCGGTTCTTTCTGTAGGCGTATTGTGATCCACTACAGTAGATGCCTATCTGACAGTGCTGTTACCAAGTTTAAGGAAATATCTCCATCATTACTTACTTCAGTGCCATTTGCCAACACAGTGGAGGGAAGCCACATTAACTTTACTCCCACACAAGTCGATAATCTTGTTGATAGTGCTACAGCCTCCCTGCGTAATACACTTGATACCATTGCCCTGCTGAAAAAGATGGCAGTGAAACAGAGGAGGCTAGCCCCATGGTACAGCTTGCAGCTCCGCTCCCTAAAGCAAGCATCACAAAAGCCGGAAAGGAGGTGGCGCTCCAGTAAGTCAGAGTTTTTCATAGCCTGGAAAGATGGTTTAATAACATATAAAAAAGCCCTTCGTAGTGCCAGAACCGCATATTATTCATCACTGATAGAGGAAAATAAGAACAACCCCAGGTTTCTTTTCAACACTGTAGCCAGGCTGATAAAGAGCCACAGTGCCGTTGAGCTTAACATTCCCTTAGATCTCAGCAGTAATGACGTCATGAGCTTCTTTACAAATAAAATCACAACTGTTAGAGAAAAAATTAATCAAACCATTCCCACAACTCTCACAGATGTGTCGTCAAGTACAGTGGCTTTAGAAAGATCTGTAAGACCTCAGTTATACTTGGTCTGCTTCTCTCCCATTGATGTCTCTGAGTTGTCCTCAACAATTGCTTCATCTAAATCATCAACATGTCTCCTGGACCCCATCCCGACCAGGCTCTCAAAGACGTCTTTCCCCTAATCAACACATCCATATTAGATCTGATTAACCTCTCTCTATTAACAGGCTATGTTCCACAGGCTTTTAAACTTGCAGTAATTAAACCTCTACTCAAAAAAGTCTACTCTTGACCCAGGTGTCCTAGCTAATTATAGACCAATATCTAATCTCCCTGTTTATTTCTAAAGTTTCCTGAAAAAGCTGTTGCAAAGCAGTTACAGTATGTGACCACTTGCACAAGAATGATTTGTTTGAGGATTTTCAGTCAGGATTTAGAGTCCATCATAGTACAGAAGCTGTATTGGTGAAAGTCACCAATGATCTTCTCCTAGCCTCAGACAAAGGACTTGTCTCCATACTTGTCCTCTTACATCTCAGTGCTGTTTTTGACACCATTGATCACAGCATCTTACTGCAGAGACTTGAACATGTTATTGGGATTAAAGGAACTGAACTAAGTTGGTTCAAATCTTACCTATCAGAAAGATTTCAATTTGTGCATATTAATGATGAATCTTCCACACAGACTGCAGTTAGTCATGGCGTTCCACAGGGCTCTGTGTTAGGTCCAATTCTCTTCACTTTATACTTTAGTCAATATCATCAGGAAATGCGGCATAAATTTCCATTGCTACGCAATTGATTCTGTTATATTTATCTATGAAGCCAGATGAATAAGATCAGGCATGTCTTAAAGACATAAAAGCCTGGATGACCTGTAATTTGTTACTCCTTAACTTCGACAAAACTGAACTTATTGTTTTTGGGCCTTAAAACCTTAGAAATCTGCTGTCTAATTATATAGTTACTTTAGATGACACAGCTCTCGCCTCCAGTACTACTGTGAGGAACCTTGGAGCCATTTTTGATCAAGTCGTTAAGGGACATTGTTAGCCTTCAAAGGACTGAAACCACACCGAGGGAGATAAATATCTCAGGCTCAACACCAGTCAGTCAGAACTGATGAAGCCTCTTGGATGAGAGGTGAAACGTCTTCGATCTAGAAATATAAGTCCAGTTGATTTTTTTCTAAGGTTTTTTCAGTTTACTATGACCTGGATGACTGAGAATCTGCACAGACATTTTGTTCAGGATATGTCCTTTAATAACATATAAACCAAGTCTCTAGAATCATCTTCTTTCACCTGCACAATATTGCAAAATTCAGGAGCATCCTGTCTCAAAGTGATGCTGAAAGACCGGTCCATGCATTTGTTACTTCCAGGCTGGACTACTGTAACTCTTTACTATCAGGATGACCCAAAAGCCTCCAGTTAATCCAAAATACTGCAGCCAGAGTACTGCCAGGAACTAGCAAGAGACATCATATCTCTCCCTATATCTTCTCCTAACATACAACGCCCTTGATGACAAGGCTCCATCACATCTTAAAGACCTTGTAGAGCCTTATCATCCCAACAGAGCACTTCTCTACCAGAGTGCAGGTTTACTTGTGGTTCCTAGAGTCCACAGAAGTAGAATGGGAGGCAGAGTCTTTAGCTATGAAGCTCCTTTCCTATGGAACCAACTCCCAGTCTCAGTTCGGGAGGCGGAGACTCTTTCTACCTTTAAGATTACACTTA
>NW_018127976.1:1180471-1181086 GCF_001952655.1 Monopterus albus | reverse complement strand
CAGCGGATCGTCTGTATTGACTGTAAGTATATGGAGCAGTGAGACGTATGCAAATACCATTCATCCCATCTCAGTAACACTGACAGCTGAATTGGTGACAATTTTCTCTACGATTGTCATCTATTATATGTGTATAATGCTTATAAATGGGCATAATGGCGGCAAGAGGAAGAGCAAAAGCTGCTAGACCGGGGGAGTCACGTTGACGCATGGCTACCAATGGCATTGCACCAATGCATTGTTTATGGACAAATATAAATGTCGATTATAAAAAAACCATAACAGATATCAAGATGATTTTTGCACCATTAGTAGCTGAACGTCTCACGAGTTGAATAAAGTTGAAATGGCACTTCTAGCGCAACATATGAGATATTAAGCTTCCAATTTTGCCCCATTCATTTCCAATGGGGAAATTTCTGTAAAAAAAGCTAAATAGCTTAAAAAGTATAAATGTTACAGACAATACAAATACAAGCACACATGTCCTTAAGGAGATACACAGTTTGATACCTGAATGGCCCTTGTAGGTGAAAGTATGCTGCATCAATTAGATGCCAAAAACAGTGGTAGAAACCAGAATAATAATAATAATAATAATAAAGAACTGGATAA
>NW_018127976.1:1171134-1180449 GCF_001952655.1 Monopterus albus | reverse complement strand
AAAAAACAGGAAAAAAATGGATGAATGCCTCCCCCCCCATCCATACCATGTTTTGCTGGTCTTTATTATTATTGTATGGATGCGAATTCAGCATCCATACAATTGGATAACATAGTATGGATGCTGAACTAAAATTTACTGAAAATTAACTAATGAAAATCAGTCATTGCTTTTGAATTGTGTTTCAACAGAAGCATTTTAAAAAAGAAACTAATGAAACTGGCCTGGACAAAAATGATGGTACCCCTAGAAAGGATTGAAAATAATTTGACCATAGAGACATGTTAAACTAAAGTGTGTCCTCTAATTAGCATCACAGGCGTTTTCAAACTTGTAATCAGTCAGCCTGTCTATTTAGAGGGTGAAAAGTAGTCACTGTGCTGTTTGGTATCATGTGTGTACCACACGGAACATGGACCACAGAAAGCTAAGGAGAGAGTTGTCTCAGGAGATTACAAAGAAAATTATAGACAAACATGTTAAAGGTAAAGGCTATAAGACCATCTCCAAGCAGCTCGATGTTTCTGTGACTACAGTGGCACATATTATTCAGAAGTTTAAGGTCCACGGCACTGTAGCCAACCTCCCTGGACGTGGCCGCAAATGGAAAATTGATGACAAATTGAAGAGACAGATAATGCGAATGGTAACCGAAGAGTTTCCAAAGAGATTAGAGGTGAATTCCAAGGTCAAGGTACATCAGTGTCAGATCGCACCATCCGTTGCTGTCTGAGCCACAGTGGACTTCGTGGAAGATGACTGAGGAGGACTCCACTGTTGAAAGCAACTCATAAAAAAGCGAGAATGGAATTTGCCAAAATGCATATTGACCAGCCACAAAGTTTCTGGGAGAATGTCCTTTGGACAGATGAGACAATACTGGAACTGTTTGGCAAGTCACATCAGCTCTATGTTCACAGATGTACACACGAAGCAAACAAAGAAAAGAACACTGTGCCTACTGTGAAACATGGAGGAGGCTCAGTTATGTTCTGGGGCTGCTTTGCTGTATCTGGCACAGGGTGTCTTGAATCTCTGCAGGGTACAATGAAATCTCAAGACTATCAAGGCATTCTGGAGCGAAATGTGCTGCCCAGTGTCAGAAAGCTTGGTCTCAATCGCAGGTCATGGGTCCTTCAACAGGATAATGACCCAAAACACACAGCTAAAAACACCCAAGAATGGCTAAGAAGAAAACATAGGACTGTTCTGAAGTGGCCTTCTATGAGCCCTGATCTAAATCCTATTGAACATCTGTGGAAAAAGCTGAAACATGCAGTCTGGAGAAGGCATCCTTCAAACCTGAGACAGATAGAGCAGTTTGCTCACGAGGAGTGGGCCAAAATACCTGTCGACAGGTGCAGCAGTCTCATTGGGAGTTACAGAAATCGCTTGATTGCAGTGATTGCCTCAAAAGGTTGTGTAACAAAATATTAAGTTAAGGGTACCTTCATTTTTGTCCAGGCCAGTTTCGTTAGTTTGTTATTTTTAAATGCTTCTGTTGAACCACAATCCAAAAGCAATGACTGATTGTCATTAGTTAATTTTCAGTAAATTTTTATTTATTATTATTATATTTATCAGTTTCACGTTATTTCCGTGACCAGAGTTTGTCTTTGTTTAACAGAAGGGTACCAACAATTTTGTCTACGTCTGTATTCTGAGGGCCATGACCCTGTATTTTAAGAGTGTAGCTGGCCTTTGGCCTTTTAATTCCACCCTGCAGATCCCTCCTTGCTGCCCGCAATGATGGGTCTCCAGACCTGAATGCTGCATCCCCTGCCCTCAGTAGAGACCACACCTCTCTGTTAAGCCAGGGTTTCTGGTTGGGGTGGGCAGTGATTTTCCTGATGGTGGTTACATCACTAATACATTTGCTGATATACAAACAGCTGTCACATACTCCTCCGGGTCTACCCTGCCCTCGCCAACTGCTGCCTCTCTGAAGATGTCCCAGTTGGTGTGCTCAATACAGTCCTGGAGCATGGGGACAGCTTCACTGGACCATACAGTGATGGTCTTTTGTGTGGGTTTGTTGTTTTTGAGGGCAGCACGGTGGACAGGAACCATTAGAATAGAGATATGATCCGAGAAGCTCAGATGGGGTCGGGGCAGTGCTTTGTATACCTCTTTTCTTTTGGTGTACATGTGATTCAGCGTATTGTTTCCCCTGGTCACTATGGAGACATGCTGGTAAAACCAGGGCAGAACGTCTGTCAGTTTAACATGGTTAAAATCTCCAGCTACCATGAAAAACGCCTCTGGGTGTCTATCCTGGAGCGTACATAGGTGTTCATGTAGCTTATTAAGGGCTAAGCCAGGGTTGGCACTCGGAGGGATGTAAACAGCCACAATGATCACAACTGTAACCTCCCGGGGTAGATTTGGTGATCGGCCCTTTACTGTCATGTATTCTACTTCTTCGAAGCAATGACTTATCAGAGAACAGTTCTTGTACCAGCATTTGTTGATATGAACACACAAACTGCCTCCTTGAGTTTTCCCCAACAGATGGTTACAGTTTGGCTTGGTAGAGGAGTAACCCGTCAATCTGGTAAGCTGAGTCAGGCCATGTTATTTAGTCATGTTTCTGAGAGCAGAAGTACAAATCGCATGATTTGATCTCATTTAGCTAGAGAAAGTTTGCAGCCATCTAATGCTGAAGATTGTTACTGAGGTCAGTAAGCTTCTTATTAGGTTCTAAGTGGACCTGGATCTGGGTGTTTTCAGCATAGCAATGAAAAGAGACTGTGTTTTTGGATAATGAAACCTGAAAGGAAGAATATTATATATTGTAAATGAGAAGAGGAGTGGACCAAGTATAGAACCTTGGGGGACACCACAGTGGCTAATGTGATTGCATCTACTGCTTAACAGTGTTGAATCTATGCTGGAATGGTACAGTGACTGAGAACCATTATGGTTATTATGTCTAACCATGTTGGCCGTTAGCCATGAGGAAATGGCTGTTGCATCTGTTTTTCTCTCCTGTTAATAATAAATTAATAAATAAATCTTGGAAAACTTAGCCCTCATTTTTATAATACTGATCATATTTGAATTGTTTTTGTATTCACGTCTAACATTTGCACTAAAGTTTCAAAGGTATTTTTGTAGTGGGCAACATTTGAGATTACACTGAACACCTCCGTTTATTTTATTGTTATTCTTCTTATTTATATAAAATAATAGATTTTTTAATATATTTAATATTTTAACTATACACAAAAACCATTTCAATTGAAAGACAGTTGTATTTGTTGTTTAGTTTCTGGTCAAAACTGAAGGAAAACCTTATTTAAATGTCTTCACGTGACAAAGCTTCAGCACTCTCCCCACCCCTTGTCTCTTTTCTCTGTCAGGTTAATGGCATGTCAGTGGCGGGTATGCAGCACTCTGAGGTGGTTGCAGCCATCAAGGCTGGAGGAGATGAGACCAGACTGCTGGTGGTCGATGCTGAGACTGATGAATTCTTCAAGAGATGCGACGTCCAGCCCACTGAGGAACACATGACTGGTACACTTCACAAACACACCTCCATCTACATTCTGCTTTGTAAAAGTTGTTACTTCAGTATCTGGAACTTACCACGATCAACATATGTACATATTTACTATTACTATGTTAATAGCTCAACTACAAAATGAGGAGAAATATACTGTGACTGTATAATGAATGTGAATGTGGGTGAGTAAGACTTTTTAGTTTTCCTTCCCTACTGTAGGACCACTTCCTGAACCAGCACCAGAGGAGGATGAGGTGAGGACCACTCTGCGCACGCACACACACACACACACACACACACACACACACATGCACACACACACGGACTCTTAGAGATAGTGGCCTGGAAAAGCCCCGCCAATCCTCTCTGGACATTCCTGGTAGCAGATTAGGAGTTCTGGACAGTGTTGTGTTAGGTGTTCTGACTGTCTTCATGTATTCCTGGCAAAAGTGCACTGAAAAACTCTGAAACACAGGCTGCGGCCACATGTCTGACTGTTAACAATTTGAAAGGCTGATGCAGATAACTTGTGGACTGAGGTTTGCAGGCTACTGTTGTTTTTCTCTTTACTGTAGAAAACTGTTGGCTGGGTGATCTGTATATATCAGTTTCATCCATAGTGAAATATTTTTAAATACTGAAAAGTAATCATAGTCCAGTGAAGTGAACGGTGTTCCCAGGTTTTGCATTACAGTAGACAAAAACTCTGTGTGGGTGTAACAGTACCTCTGCAAATGTGTTTCACTTTTTTCTTAGCTTTTACAATAGAACATAATAGGCAGTGGGTTAGAGAAACTTTATTTCCCCAGGTAGGTTTTTGCTAGAGGTCCTACAGTAGGGAAGGAAAACTTTTTTTGTCATGTATACACCTAACCCCATATGTCAAATAGGTGCAGACAGTGAAAGCAGCGGAGTGGAGTGGCTGGAGGAAAGAAGTTCATTACATAGAGCGATGCCTGCTCATATTTAAACTACATCCTCCCAAAGTCTGACTAAAATGAAACTACCACAGGGTGTCCTGTGCAAATCTAAATAAGCTGGTTTCCACAAATGAACATTGCAGCATTTGTTCAATTCAGATAGTTCACACTGTGAGAAGCAGTTGTGTAATGTCTGCCTTTTTGCCTCACTGGGCTCAGTCAACATAGCCACAAAAAGAAGCAAAGTCAGAAACAATAATTTTCTGTGACTATACAGTTAAACTGTACAGTAGAGGCGAAGTCTGACTACTGATCTTCTGCACAAGTGCATAGATTTACAGTTACCAGGTTACCACATGCAAACAGTTCCCCTGATTCCCCATGTAACCTGATTTCTCTGGTTAATCAGGTTTTCTGAGTGCATATGTTTGTAGGGCATTCCACAGACACAGTAGACAAGTTTATCAAAAGTAAACCATTTTTATGATGGGAAGGACCAGGAAGGCCCCCCTCCTCTCCACACACACACACACACACACACACAGACAACATGGGAAAAGTGGATTGGTCCCACTAGTGACCTTGCAGCTGACCTTTCACCATGGCAACAGGAGCTCACCAGCATGCCTTTTTTCCTCCGTCTCTCTCTCTGCTGTGTCCTGGAGGATCATGGGATTGAATGGCTTTAACTCTGAAGGAGAGTTGGAGATTATGCTAATGAGCTGAATAATGAGTGCTGTTCACATTACTCTCACATGCAGCAGGAACAATAACACAGCACTCAGCATATATAATGACCTCTGACCTTAAATGTGTGTGCGCATGCATTCACTTTGTCAGTTGACCATAGAAGCAGATGGGTCTGATTTATAGAAACTGAGAAATATTCAAATGAGATAACTGTATAAACAACTTGTGCTGAACCTGTGTAGTTTGTATGACACAGTTTTCCGTCACATGTGAAACAAGGTCCTGAAAACCGAAAAAGGGCAACAAATAGTAGCTCTATTCAGAAACATTTCAGTCAAACACTCCTGGATGAACAGAGTCAGTATCTTTATAGGTTTTTAAAATTACATTAGTGTAAATAGAAATGTGGTTAGTTAAACTGCAGTTGTTGTGGTTTAGTACTGGCCTGAATTAAAAACATCTGAAAGCCTCTGTAGCCATCAGCAGAGGCCTCTTGTGTTAACATATTGTAGCATTTGTCCAAAGCCACTTAGAGATCGATGTTTATTTGTAGAGCAGCTGTTTATGAATTGGATTCCAATTTGATTTCCATAAGTAATAGTAATGGGAGGGAATTAGTGCTGCCACTGAGCCTCAGCTTTAATAAGTGAATGATGAGACTATGATTAAAGCAACAGAGCAGAGGCATCTGTGTGTCAGGATTACTGACAGATGGCGGGCAGTGACCCCTGCTGGCCAACAAAGACACAATCATCCACATGACAAGAAACATTTTCTCACTTACAGAAGCAAGCACTCAGCTCTGCTATTCCCAGCTGAATGGCTTTCACCTGACATGCAGTTCCTGTGAGCCTTCCATGAGCCCCCCTTCTCCTGTTACTTCATAAGGCGGGTCTAGAATCCACAGTAAAAACTCCCATTAAAGAGCTGTTCCTTGATTTGCATGGTGTCACCATTAGATTATGTTTTGTTCTCAAAAACACACAAACCAGAGTGTGACTGCCTGGGGCACTGTATTCAGAACATGCCACTGCTTAGGCCACAGTTTATACAGTAGAATTGTCTGACCATAATCCTTATTATACAGGCACTGCGCCAGATAAATAATTATTACCTGTTACACTGGGTTTCACATTTCTAGTCAAAAATATATTAAACATGGTTAACATGCTTAAGTTACATTAAGAAATAATAGATAGTAAAGTATGTAAATAGTAGTAAAGTAAAGAATGAAGGGGAGAACTTTTTTGTGAACGTTCATTTGAAATCTGAACTATCACACAGCAGCTGTCATAATCACGCAGTTATGTGGACTTTGCAAAACAATTCTGTAAATACGGCTTCATTAAAACACAAAGGACAGAACAAGAGTTCAGTGGCTGGGTATCACTGCACTATCTTAACGTACAGATTAGTAGTTTATAGCCTACTTGTTCAGTCACAGAAGCAATTGGGGAGAATGATGAAGCCGTAAAATGCAGCTTCATCTCTCAAGCAGATTGAGTTTGACTTCACCTTCAATTTTGCTCTGCTGTCATTTTTCAGTTTTGCTCTCTCCTAACAAAGACCTGTGAGAGTTGTGTGATGGAAGACCTGAAATTTTGGCAGAAAAAATACATTGGACGGGAAGATGATCAGCAGCAGAAACATTTAACTTATGTGATGCTGTTACCTGTGTACCTGTCAGTGATCAGCTGTAGGTCCACATGGCACAAGCAGGACACAGGATGGCCAAACTTTGGCACATGCTGACTAATTGTGAGCCCTGTGCACAGCTGATATGTTCACTGTGGCTGGTTGACTGTGTATTGGCAAGAATCTGGCAATACGATACGCATCACGATACAGGGGTTATGATTTGATATACTGTCTTGTGATACAGGGGTTTGCGTTTGCATTTGTCACAGTCACCGTAATATCCAACAACATAGCACAACTTGGAATGTGAACTATTAATTAAAAATCGATACTGTTTTTTTTTTTTAGAATCAATACAGAATCGCAAAGCAAAATATTGTGATTTGATTTGATTTGATTTATTTATTCTTTCAAACATGTAACAACAGTCAGTATGTAATCACACATAATTCCAGACATGTCCACAAAAATATTTTCAATTTACTTATACCTAGTACATGCTTGAAAATAGTTTTTGAATTCCACCAGGTAATAAATTGTTCCTGGCTTTATACATAAACACTGCAGTCTTATATCCCACTAAATCAAAAAATTTTAACATTTTAGACTGTATGAAAGCTCCATTGGTGTGATCCCTGTATCCCAGCCTATGCACAATTCTTATCGCTCTTTTTTTGTAATATGTACAATGGTTGAAGTGAGCTTTTGTATGTATTTCCCCAGTTTTCAACGCCATACTCCAAGTATGGTAAAATCAATGAAGAATACAAAATACGTAGTGCATTTATGTCCAAAATATATCTAACCCTTGTCAATATCGATATGTTTTTTGCTATTTTATGCTGAATATATCTGATATGAGATTTCCAGGTGAATTTGTCATCAACTATGACACCTAGAAATTTAATTTCATATACTCGTTCTATATTAGCTCCCCCAATTTTCAATTGAAGTTCATTATCTAATCTGCGATTCCCAAATACCATAAATTTAGTTTTATCCATATTCATGGATAGCATATTACTATCACACCATATCTTTATCTTCTCCAGTTCCTGTGAAACTTGTCCCAATATTTGCTGTGAGTTATCCCCTGATGCCCATATCGTAGTGTCATCGGCAAATAAGACCACTTTCACTAAATCCGAAACCTTGCACATATCATTAATGTCCAGTATAGTACAAATTGGCGCCTCTGTGTCAAATAACTATTAATCCAATTCAAAGCCACTCCTCTGATCTCGTATTTTTCTAGCTTGCACATTAATAATTCATGGTTGATTGTGTCAAATGCCTTTTTTAGGTCAATAAATATTCCTATCGTGTATTTCTTTCCATCCATGGCACTTGTAATGTCCTCCATCAGGTCGGTAATGGCCAAGGATACTCAAGTGTATTAATTTTTTTTTTACACCCCTACTGGCTGACATGTAAACCAGCATGAGCAGAAAGAGCTCAGTGAACAAGCTATGTTTTGGAGTCAATTTAATACTAGAGTGGAGAACATGTATTTTCTTATAGATTTAGGAGACATTTCATGACTGGTCATGACAAATACTGGGGGGAGGTGGGAGAACAAGTGGTAATTTTTAATATTTTGGGTGGAACCTGTCCCCTGTGAAGATTATGTCCAAGTTATTTATGGCTATAACATTCACACTGTGACAAATGGCTACTTATCCACATTGTTATTCTGCCACACCAGAGAATAAAGCCATTCTAACATTTGATCGTGTGGGCAAATATATTTTCAATTTGCTTATACCTAGTACCTGCTTGAATGGAGTAGGAAGAAGTTAGACATATCTAGTCCTACCCCCTAACATCATCTTATCATCATTGGTTTGCAAGCAGTATTACTACATGGATAATTTTGTTCTACACCACGCTAGTGATATACTAAAAACACCACACTCCCAATGTTACACCTGATTAATCATTAAGCCTGTTCTTGCCCATATCTTGATTGACACATACCTTTATATTTGTGTTTAAACTCATCAATTTTCGTACTGTTTTTTATGTCCACACTTAAATTATTCCATAGTTTTGCCCCACTTATGGAAATACAGAATCTTTTTTTGGTTGTACGTATAGCATGAATTTTATAATTTAACTGACCCCTTAGATTGTATCCCCCTTCCCTTTCAGCAGTCTTGTGTCCCACTAAATCAAAAAATTTTTAACAATTTAGACTGTATAAAAGCTCCATTGGTGTGCACAATTCTTATCGCTCTTTTTTGTAATATATACAATGGTTGAAGTGAGCTTTTGTATGTTTCCCCAGTTTTCAATGCCATACTCCAAGTATGGTAAAATCAATGAAGAATACAAAATACGTAGTGTTTTTCTGTCCAAAATATGTCTAACCCTTGCCAATATCGATATGTTTTTTGCTATTTTATGCTGAATATATCTGATATGAGATTTCCAGGTGAATTTATCATCAACTATGACACCTAGAAATTTAATTTCATATACTCGTTCAATATTAGCTCCCCCTATTTTCATTTGCAGTTCGTTATCTAGTCTACGATTCCCAAATACCATAAATTTAGTTTT
>NW_018127976.1:1152250-1170910 GCF_001952655.1 Monopterus albus | reverse complement strand
CACATTAATAATTCATGATTGATTGTGTCAAATGCCTTTTTTAGGTCAATAAATATTCCTATCGTGTATTTCTTCTCATCCATGGCACTTGTAATGTCCTCCATCAGGTCGGTAATGGCCAAAGATGTCGACCAGTTCGACCTAAAACCATACTGACAATCAGAGAGGATTTTATGTTTATCAATAAATATATCTAATCTGTTATTAGAGAGTTTTTCCAGAATTTTTGAAAATTGTGACAACAGAGAAACCGGCCTATAATTTGTGAAGTTGTGCTTATCACCAGATTTATACAATGGAATAACCTTTGCAATTTTCATATTGTTAGGGAAATGCCCAAGTTGAAATGACATGTTAAAAATATGGGTTAATGGTTTGCATATCTCCTCAATTACCCATTTAACAGTTGTCATGGTGATACCATCACTATCACTAGATGTTTTGTTACCACATTTATTCACTATCTCTATAATTTCCTTTTCAACTATGGGCTTCAAGAACATAAATGCATGCATGCTCATCGCGGGTGCACTCCTGGACTTAATCAAATAGTACTACACCTCTTATATTAATGTAACAACAGTCAGGTTAGGGGAAAGCTTATATCTGCATTTTCTCTTTTGGTCTCACTAGGACACATCCTGGGGTTTTTGGAATGGTCGCCTACTGCGTGTGGGTTTAATGAACTGGCTTCACATCGCAGTACATTCTAGAATTACAAAAAATGTCACACATTAGGGCAATTCACCTTTGCTAAATTACAGCAAAGTCATTTCTATTGCATCATATACTGTAGGCTATTGTGCATTACCTTGTTCCAAGACTTCTTTGAAGTTACTGTAAATCATGGCAACACTGGGTGAAATAAACACTCCAGTACTCTGTTTTTAAGGCATCACACATCAAAATTAAACAGACATGATGAGGATGAATAAATAATAAAGAGCCCCTTTTTGTGTGTTATTTGTTTTGTTTTATTTTGTTCAAAAACTCTGACAGACTCATCCATGTCTGCTACTGAATACTGCCTTCTCATGAGCCATGGGAACATTTTATTGCAGCCTGCTCATGATTGTACTGGGGTCGGTGCATGGGAGCTCCAGTGAATTCTCAGGGTGAAAACCAGTGGACTGGGACCTCTGCTCTTACTACCATTTAAGTCAGGGGCAGTACCTGCTTCTTGAAGTAAAAACTGATACATAATGAGCTAGTAAAACAAACAAGCTGGAAAAACAAACATGGCGCCTACCGAGGTGGCCGTGTTTGCACGACACACTCTTGAATGCCGGCTTTTTCTTCATTTTATTCTTTTTTGTGTGTTTTTAACTTTTTCTGCAGTGCACAAATGTTATGCACTGCTAACATACAACAGACAGGCATTGCTGGATATCGCCAACTCACAAAGCCACTGGGAATTTACTGGTTTCATACCACCGGAGCTACAACTCATTGTCCGCTCCAACAACAACAATAACAAAGACGAGGACAACCACCCTCAGGGAGCCCCCGGAGCACCAGGCACAAGCGAGCAGGCTGAAATCAGGAGAGTGACCCGGAGACGGAGACGCAAGCGGGGCAGGCGAGGGGGACTCCATGCTAGGCTAAAAGCTCACGCTACCCGACCGCCATTACCCAGCCTCTTCCTAGCTAATGTACAGTCTCTGGAAAACAAACTGGATGAGCGAAGGGCTAAGATTACAGCATAACGGGAAATCAGAGAATGCTGCGCTCTAATTCTCACCGAGACTTGGCTTTCTGACAGAGTTCCAGACTCCACGATTCAGCTACAAACACACTCTGTACATCGAGGTGATCGCACTGCTGCTTCGGGGAAGGTAAAAGGAGGTGGTGTGTGTGTGTGTTTATCAATAACTCATGGTGTGGAGATGTATGGACTGTTTATAAGCATTTTGCCAGACGCAGAGTTTTTATTGCTGAAATCCCGGCCCTACTATCTAGCAAGAGAGTGTGTTAGCCCAACAGCTAATCCCTCTGCAGCTCTCACTCTATGATGTCATCAACGCCTAGAGACAGCACACCACGATGCTGTATTTATAGCTGCAGGCAACTTTAACCAGTGCAACTTATGGATTGTACTCCCCAAATATTACCAACATGTGAACATTCCCACCCGGGGCAAGAACACTCTGGATCATGTTTACAGTAACATATGTGGTGCATACAGGGCCACACCCCACCCCCACCTTGGACACTCGGACCACAATTCTTTGTTCCTGTATCCAGCTTACAGACAAGGACTGAAACAAACAAACCCTGTCACCAAACAAATTAAACTCTGGACCCCAGAGGCTGAAGGCACCCTGCAGGACTGTTTCGTCCACACAGACTGGGATGTGTTTAAAGCTGCAGCCACCTCAGAGGACTTTCTGTCAGCGTACAGGATTATGCTGAGTATGTGACCAGGTACATTAGTACCTGTATCAACGACATTGTGCCCACCATACAAGGATAAACATTGTGCCCACCTGGATAAACAGTCAGGTACGCCACATGCTGCATGCTCGCTCTCATGCATTCAGATCAGGTGATGAGACGGAGTACAAAGCTGCAAAGTACAGACTGAGGAAAGCCATCACAGCAGCCAAGAGGCAGTACAGAGAGAAGCTGAATGGCTTCTATTCTACTGCTGACTATGTGGCAAGGCCTGCAGCACATCACAGACTACAGGACCACCACCAGCATCATCAGCTCCACAGACAGCCTGCAGGATGATCTCAACACCTTCTACACTCGCTTTGAGACCTCCAGCCACAACACAGAGAGGAGACACACACACACACCAAGACCACCCAAGCCCCCACCTCCCCTCCACTAACTCTCTCACCAGGCCAGGATGATGTTCTCACCACCATCTTCAACCTCTTCCTCAGCCAAAGCATTGTTCCCACCTGCTTTAAGATGACAACCATCCTGTCCCTTCCCAAGAAGAGCCCGGTCACCTGCCTGAATGACTACAGG
Organism: Monopterus albus; assembly: GCF_001952655.1. Lineage (NCBI taxonomy): Eukaryota > Metazoa > Chordata > Actinopteri > Synbranchiformes > Synbranchidae > Monopterus > Monopterus albus. Next base: position 1,167,931 of record NW_018127976.1, on the reverse strand, counting down.
CCAGTGGCACTCACCCCAATCATTATGAAGTGTTTTGAGAGAGTGATGCTAGCCCACATCCAGAGCAGTATACCGGACCCCCTGCAGTGTGCCACCTCAGACGCCATTGTGGCTGCCCTCCACTATTCCCTTTCTCATCTGGAAAATGGAGACTCCTACATCAGGACTTTCTGACTGGTAGGCCCCAGACTGTCAGGATTGGCAATAGGATTTCAGCCAGCATTGTTACAAACACTGGCACCCCACAGGGATGTGTCCTCTGTCCCATCCTGTACACCCTGTTCACCCACGACTGTGTCGCCTCCCACAAAGACATCATCATTCTGAAGTTTGCGGACGACACCGCAGTGATAGGTCACATCACTGGCGGGGACGAAGCAGCTTACAGGATGGAGGTGGCTGGTCTGGTGTCATGGTGCAAGGACAATAATCTCAGCCTCAACATGGACAAGACGAAGGAGATGATAGTTTTAGTGTTCTTGTGCAGCGTGTTGATACTCTGACTTAACACCGAGTTAAACTGCAGTCAGTGAAGAGGGTCGTAGCAAGATCAAAACATTTACTGTCCATTCTTCATATAACATCACGGTAAAAACTGCAAATAAACAATACAATAAACATTGTGTCAGTTATGCTTATTTAACCAATACTTATACTATAAATGGTGGTACACTTCAACACACATACATACATTCAAATGCATAGTATCAACTAGCTTATGCACAACTGTAAATAAACTTCCTCAACATTGCATCAAACTCTTTTTAACACAATCATAGCAAATGTTGACTATACTATGTCAACTGACATATATAAGAACTTACAGCATTGCTTCTATCATGTTTCCTAGCGGATGAGAATGGATACACATGCCGCAAACAAGAGCCTTACGTCCGGCATTTTTCTTCCTAACGGGAAGTGACGGTGCCAATTAATAAATAGATTTAGTGTTATCATTTCTTTTTACATATGTAATTATTAACCTGGCTCTTCACCAAAAATAGACAACAACTTATCCCAGTATTAAAGCCAAACTGGGAATCAGGCTTTATAAACACCACAGCTGTTTACTTCACAATGTATTTAGTGTGTGAAGAATCCCTGCTGTCTCAAAAATGTCAATTGCATAAGGTATTTCATTATATTCCATGGTAAATTTAGATTACGATTGTGGCACTTAATGTTTCCACTTACATTAGATCGAGAATCATTCACGGGCACAGAATGCCACACTGAAGTGTTGACACTTTACCATAATGAGTAGAGCAGCAGACTAATGGTTGCTCATCCAAACGGCCCGGCTACATACTTCAAAAGGCCACATAAAAAAAAAAAAAGGGGAGGATCAACAAAGTCAGAGTGGATTAAGAACAGGAGTCCAGGACTCCACTGCGCTCTCTGCAGAACAGCTAAACAGCTGAGGAGTATATTACCAGTAAATACATGTACTGTTTACATTGTCAGTTTGCACATGCATAATTGCACATCAACTGTTCACTGCTGCACATGCTGCTCCCATGTAGCATACATTCTCTATTATATTCTTATATATTTTTATTATATTGCTGCATTTGCTGCTTAAAAGTGCCTTAGATTTTGTGTTGCTTGTTTATCTACATTATATTTCATTTGTATTTTTGTGGCATTCATGTGGACGGCAAAGTAAGCATTTCATTGTACAGGGAAACAGGTTTCCTAACTGTGCATATAACAAATAAACACTTTGACTTTGACTTAGTCATGTAATCTAACAAACTCACACCGCCACATGCACACAGACACACAATAAAGCTGTGCTGCACAGATCAAGTAGATACAGTGGGTACGGAAAGTATTCAGACCCCCTTAAATGTTTCACTCGTTATAATGCAGCCATATGCTAAAATCATTTAAGTTCAATTTTTGACATTTTTGCAGATTTATTAAAAAAGAAAAACTGAAATATCACATGGTCATAAGTATTCAGACCCTTTGCTCAGTATTTAAACGTTGGTGGACAGCCATTTTCAGGTCTCTCCAGAGATGCTCAATTGGGTTTAAGTCAGGGCTCTGGCTGGGGCATTCAAGAACAGTCACAGAGTTGTTGTGAAGCCACTCCTTCGTTATTTTAGCTGAGTGCTTAGGGTCATTGTATTGTTGGAAGGTGGATAGTATAGTATAGTATAATCAAACAGAGCTGGACTCAAATGAAAGTGTAGAACCATCTCAGGGATGATCAGAAGAAATGGACAGCACCTAAGTTAAATATATGAGTGTCACAGCAAAGGGTCTGAATACTTATGACCATGTGATATTTCAGTTTTTCTTTTTTAATAAATCTGCAATAATGTCAAAAATTCTGTGTTTTTCTGTCAATATGGGGTGCTGTGTGTACATTAATGAGAAAAAAAGGAACTTAAATGATTTTAGCATATGGCTGCAATATAACAAAGAGTGAAAAATTTAAGGGGGTCTGAATACTTTCCGTACCCACTGTAAACCTGTGGAGGAACAAAAGCAGAAAAACTTGAAGTGATGAAAATACAGAAGATATTCAAGGAGTGTATCCAGAACTAAGGTCTAAACCAGGGGTCGGCAAACTACGGCCCGCGGGCCACATCCGGCCTGTTGGTTCTTTTAATCCGGCCCGCCGAAGATTGGTACAGGATTGCCCAAATCAAATCATATAATTATGACTGCATTCATTTGACCATGTCCTGTAATGCCTGGTGTTCCACCAGGTGGCGCATTAGGCACGGTGATACATTAACTTGATTTTGCGGAGCCAGGTCTACTCTCAGTTATTACTCAGCTACTGCTCTGAACCCAGCTGCAACAATGAGTGGGCCAAAGAAAAGAAAAGTCGACAAAAAAAATACAACATCAGCCGTCACTTTTTTGTACCAAGCATGCTAATTATGCTAACAACCAGTCAACGCAAGAACGGATGGCTACTGCTCAGAGGCTGGCAGCTAGTTTGCAGACTCAGCAAAACACCTTTATCCGACAAACTGCCATCCAAGAATCAAGCACAAAGGCAGGTTATTTGCTGGCATTCAAATTAGCGAAGACCAGCAAGCCTTTCTCCGAAGGGGAGTTTCTCAAAGAGTGCATGGTAGAGACAGCAGGTATCTTGTGTCCTAAGAGCAAGAACAAATTTGAAAAAATTAGCTTATCACGCAGGACAGTGACTCGCCATGTTGAGCTAATTGACAAAGACTTAGCTAGCAAGCTAAACAAAAAAGCAGAGTCATTTACATTATATTCCTTGGCACTGGACGACAGTAGTGACAAAGGACACCGCTCAGCTTTTAATTTTTATCAGAGGGATTAATAACAGTTTTGAGATAATATAGGAGTTTTTGGCCATGGAATCCCTAAAGGGGAAAACGCGGGGAAAGGACTTGTATGACAGAGTGTTGGGGGTCATCGAGAGGCACAAGCTACCTTGGAATACGCTTGCCAACGTTACCACAGATTAATTGACAAATCTGACTGGAAAAAATGTCGGGCTGTTCAAAAGAAACCAAGAGAGGGTGAAAGAAGACAACCCTAAGCAGGAGGTAATTTTCCTACACTGCATAATCCACCAGGAAGCACTGTGTAAATCCGTATTGCAGCTTGACCACGTAGTGAAGACAGTTGTAACTTTATTCGAGCAAGGGGACTTCAGCATCGTCAGTTTATTAAGTTTCTTGAAGAAGTTCAGCTCTCTTAAACTGGATGAGTTTTATGCTTCATTAAGTGCAGTCAAATTTCCAAACATCCAGAAGATGGCACAGAGGATGCTGGTGTTGTTTGGCTCTACCTATGTGTGTGAACAGACTTTTAGTGTGATGAACACCAACAAAGCACCCCACAGATCCCAGCTGAGTTGTGAACACCTCAGATCTGTTCTGAGAATTGCCACAACAAAACTAACCCCAGTCTGTCAAATTTTAAAAGTCAATGTGGCCCCTGAGCCAAAACGTTTGCCCACCCCTGGTCTAAACTAATCTACTCTACATTTATCTCAAACACAATACCATGACCACTGCTGCTGCAAGTGACAAAAACTAGCTCGCTGATGAGCAAGAGGCTGCTGAACTGAATGAGCTGTGGACGCACTGCTCAAAGACAGGATTTAACAAGTTTTATTCTGGTTATGTGTTGACTCACAGCACATGGTTCAGAGAAAGCAAAACTTAAAAGCAGCTTCAGATTAAACATTGGAGAAGAATTCAAAACCGAACTCAAACCGCTGATGTGAAGGCAAATACTATAGAATACTGTGCTTCCAGCATACTCCTTTCTTTGCCTTTTTCTGCTGCTGTAGTGTAGGAAAATTCTTCATTCATTCAGGAATTATTATGTTGCATCAGAATATAATCTAATAACCAAACACATTCACTACAAAATTTATCAGAGCTTGCCAGACTTTTTAGAAGGCCGAGGGTGTCCTTTTGGCCAAGACTGGCCCTGAAATGTGTAAAAAGTCAGAGGTTCTATTCGGGAGCACATAAAAGAGTAACAAAGCCTGAGAGCAACTGTGTCTTTTTATAGCGCAGAGTTGATAACCTCAATTTAACAATGAAAAAATGTAGATATAATGCAATAACTGCCAGTAGCACAATGTCTCAAAAGGCGTATAAGGTGGTAGCATGTACGCATAATGAAATAGTAGTTATTATTGTGAAAGACACGGACACTGTTCGCATTGGATACACGATGAGAGCAGGGGCCGTCATGGATTGGGGATGGCTCATCTGTGGTCCAGCCAGCAATTTAAGATGGCTGCATCTGTAACTGCCCCTGCAGTTTTAATACATTCCAGGTGAAAACAATACAGTATGTAGTGCTCAAAGCAATGAAAAACAAAACTGCAGAATTTTGTTGGGGTTTTCCTCAATAATAATAGTAAGGTCTAGACCTTACTTTGTAAAGTGTCTTGAGATGACTTTTGTTGTGATTTGGCACTATACAAATAAAATTGAATTGAACCAAAAGAACACACTGTCCAGTTTTCAGTGGAGCTTTTGCCCATGAGAAGGGTTCATAGTGTGGACAATACTGGCTGTTGTGCTGTGACTTGGGTGAACTGACTCTTTAATGTCCTTCAGTGTGAACATTGTGATGCTGTCTATTTGGCAGGCACCAGCAAGGATGAAGCCAAAGGCATCTGTGAGCTCATCATCCTCCAGCTCCTCCCTGCCAGCAGTGACCACCAGCTCCCCACCTCCAGAGGTAACATTAACAAGCATGTTTCCATCATGAAAGCACTGTGGCAACAAGTTCTTATTGATCAAACTTAGAGGTACACCAAATATTAACAGTTTACATACTGATTTTCACCTCATAATTACTCTTCATACCACAACTGATGCAAATGCAGTGGTACTCTATAATGATAGTTGACATGGCTGGTCTTTGATTCAAGATTCAAGATTTTTATTTGCCATTTATGCTTAAACAGACAGTCTAGGCATATAGGAATTCTTGTGCAGGGCTCTCCTGGAGTCAAGTAAAGAGTTTAAAGCCAAAAGAATGAACACCTAGTCTAAATACAAGATTACCGAAGAATACAAAATACAAAAACAACAATACTCAACACTGCATGAAAAGAGGTGTATCTGTACTAGGAAACTCCCATATACACCACTGATTTTCGGAAGTATCTACAAGTACCACTGACCGTATACATCAAATTCCACCAAGCTAGGATACTTCCAGAAAGATACCAATTCGGATGTATCTTGTGGATGTATACTCCCATGGTACAGCCATTTGTTGCCATGAATAGTCAAGGAATTTGTCAGGAGAAATTCAGACCTCAAGGACCATTTGCATTTTACACCTTTGCACAACTCTGCTGTCCCCATTAGTGCTTTATCTCAACATTGATTGGTTGTTTGTTTTTTTTTTTTAAAAACACTTCCAAAACCCTGACATCTATTGGGACATTACCCAGTCACTTTCCTGTTGATATTATTTGATTGGTCACACTTTTTATTTAGCCCAACCCAAGACCTCATTGCTTAGTGACTTGTGACTTGGTTATTGGACAGGTATTTACCTCCAAATGATGACTGCCTGTGTTTTGCAGTGCATCTCTGGATAGTTTTAATCCTCCAGGCCAAGTACCCAGTGCCACTCTCACCGTCGTAGAAATGCTCCTTGGAGGGCGAAAGAACAAGAAAAACATGCTTTATGGCTTACAAACGATATGCTTTTACAGGGATTGGACTGGCAGAATTAAAAATGTTTCAATATGATTTTGGCTTGACCACCACTTTGTGCAACTCACATAGCCGTTTTTAGAGTACGGGTCACTGAGATAGGGGAATTCCTCTGGCATACATTTCTTTCACCTGTCGGGGTGGTGATGTACTGCAAGATTGAGAATAAAAATAACGTTAACTTCGATTTCAAATTAATCTGAAAACTACAGCAACTTCACAAGGGCTAAAAACAATTTTAAAAAACTTGGAGAGTCATACGAATCAAGTGACGATGACAGCTGGGCCTGCTGAGGAGAGGCTTGTGTAGAGGCTGTTTCTAAGCATAAAAAACAGGAAGAAGAAACATCATTGTACAGGGTCCTCTCAAAAACCCACTTCATAGACTATATTAAGCTTCAGTACAAACAACATATACTTCAAATTACAGATTAGAATTTTTTTGTGTAACAAACCTGTTTCATACTTGATGGTTAGTACCCCAGTTGAGGGATGATTTACTATTTCTTCAAAAACATCATTATCCAATTCAGTCCCTGAACTGTCAAAGTAAAAGACTTTCACGCCTTCTGTTACAGCTGGGACACCAAACTTTGCAAATGCTATGGGCACAAAAGGATCATGTCTTTCACATTATAATGAATATACATTCATCATTTTCATTGAATTTGATATACTAGCTTATCAAATGGTCTTAAACACTACCAAATTATATAAAATGAGGTTGTCAAGCAACCTACTAATATATTTTAAGCAGTACACACATAAGAATTTAAAGCACCTTATAAAAATCTTATCTCCCTACAGTGTCAGGGTATACTTCGAAAATTTAACAATAGTATATTTCTTTAGATGTTACTTGATGTTATCATATTTTTTTTGCCTCCAAGGGTCTCTTCCTATAGAAGGATTGGCAAGATATTCCTAAGCTAATCAGCCTTTCTGGCTTTCCGTCGGCCATATTGGTTTTAAGACTTTGTTTTGCACTTACAAAGGCTGACCAGTGGGTGGCAGTGTATGGAATAACACGCTAGCATCCACTGAAGTGGATGATATGCAACTACTCAATCAGAACCCATGCACATACAAGAAAACAGCTTTTAAATAGCTGTCCACTGTAGTGACCACTATGCATGAAAGGGTTAAGTAAACAATACACATTTCCCATAACAGTTTCCTCTTAATTCTCACTGTTTTTCTCATTATATTAATATAACCTTAACTCAGTAGCATGCCTCACCACCGGCATGGTGGTGCACAGGCCTATCCAGACTTCGCCTTGCACTATAAAAAAAAATCAGTTGACTGGCTCAATTACGAATTAGGTAGCGTTAACTTGCGTTACTCACGTTACATTATTACACCAGCAATACATCTCCTAAAGTAATGGCAGTAACCCGCGCAAACACATTAGCCAGATTGCTTGCTAGCCTTCAGTTTGAAACTCGATATTTAAGAAACAAAGACAGCCAGAGTATATGGTGATATTACATTATTTTAAAATGCTGTGTCTGTTGAATTGCAACATTACTGGTTTGTAGGTGAGTAAATAAAAACTTACTGCTGTTGCTCCATGTGTGGAATATGGCGTCCTCACTACTGAAAATTTCTCAGTTCCATGGGCGAATGAGGCGGAGACTGGGAGGGGCTGTCCATAGAGTGAAACCGACTCTGCCTCTTTTGACTACGCAAATTTTCACCAACACTGGGAGGTTTTTTACTACAGTTGTTGTTGTATTAACTCTGAAAGAGTCAAGGCACTCTCACACCGCTTATTTTACACTGTGCAATTTTGCAGTGCAGACCGATGCTGCTGTAGCATTTCTCCCTGCGGAGCGTATTGCAGGCAGATGTGTAATCAGTACTTCAACTGTGCAGTTAAGTCAAACTACGAAGAAGGTCTCAGTCGTAATACTACTATGCACAGTGGTTGAGATTTAGGCCAATGTAATTACAAAAGCTTGTTTGTTTATACTGTTATTGTGCATTTTTGTATTTTTTTTGTCATTATCTCTAAACGTAAACCTTCAAAATAAACCTTTTTTAATGATATTCTGAAACGTTTGCATTCCTCTTGACTACTATAATCCATGAGTCAGACACATAAAAAGTAATTTTCACATATTAAAAAAGGTATGTCTATTGAATTTAAGTTATTTTGAATAATATACAAATTAAACAATATTTATAATAAACGTATGTAGTAAACACATTTGTACAGACAGGGTGTTTTATCCAGTTTTTATGTACAATAATAAAATATCTGCTGTCCTTTAGAAGGCACACCATGGCTAATCCCCCCCCACCCCACTATGATAACAAATACAGCACCTCTATCTACTAGTCATTAACATATGAAAGGCCTTTACACCTCACAGCCATCACTCCTCACTGCTTGCTGTGAGGAAACTTTCACCGATTCCCGTATACATCCACATACATGAAGTATCTGGTTGTTTCACGAAAATCAAGCACTCTGCCTCATACATCTGGCAAACTTGAAGTTTAGCGGGGATTTCCCATACCCATGTTTGTCTGGATACAGTTCTTTTCATGCAGTGCAAGAATACAAAATAGTTGATAAAATTGTGGATACAGGAAAATGGGGAGTTTCAAATATTGCACATGGTATTGCACCTAGTGGAATTGTATATGGTATACTTAAGATGGCGGCCTCTCTCTCTCCAAGTTGTGTGCCTAAAAATGTGTCTTCTAGTGTGTGTCCATATTTGTTGTGTTTATGTTCTGCTGCGCGTAGTTCAAGGTCTACACTGCGCTCAAGATACAGTCACCACTATCTTATGGATATAGGTCAAAACATTGGATATAAGTCAAAACATTTCAACTTGGACCAGGAAGTTGCAGAGGAACTTCAAGGTCTGGGGCTTTTCTGCCAAATTCCTAAATCACTGGACACGCCGGCTACATCAGCCCCTGAGAAGAGGCATTGGAAGCGGTGTGAGCGAAAGCAGAACCAGGGCAAACGTGGAGGCATCCAGGCTAGGCTAGCAGCTAGCCCACACAGACCTGCGATACCATCCCTCATTATGGCCAATGTACGCTCACTGGACAACAAAATAGACCACATACAGTGCCTGAGATCTGCACGGCGTGATGTGAGGGAGTACTGTGTTTTTCATTTTTACGGAGACAGGGCTAAATGACAGCTAGATGCGCTAACATGCCTCTGAGCCAACCGAGTCCTTGTGGAGCCAGAATTCTTGCTGTTTCTCAGGTGTTCAAATACTTATGTTCAGCAGTGCAAGACAAATAAATTCTTTAAAAATCATACAATGTGATTTCCTGAAATTTTTTTTTAATTCTGTCTTTCAGAGTGGGAATGCACCTACAATGTGAATTTCAGACCCCTCCATGATTTCTAAGTGGGAGAACTTGCAAAATCGCAGGGTGTTCAAATACTTCTGTTCCTCACTGTATTTCATTTGTATTTTGTGGCATTCATGTGGACAGCAAAGTAAGAATTTCATTATATAGGGAAACACGTTTCCTAACTGTGCATATGACAAATAAACACTAGTGATGCACCAAAATGAAAATTCTGGGCCAAAACCAAAAATTTAGGATGCACTTGGCCGAAAACTGAAAAGAAACCGAAAATGGCTTCTTTGAAAAACTTCAAATTTTTAAAACACGCTTACTCTATAATTGTGTATGTATGTATATATGATTTCAGGTAGATATGTTTCTGCAAAATAGCATCTGCTTGGCAGTGTATAACGCAGCTCAATATGTTGTATGAGCCTACGAAGTACAATGTCCTCCACGACAGAAAATGGCTGGTCATCTAAGGCAATGAATTCCATTACTTTCTCAGTAATGCCACATGCTTTGGGACTATCATCTGCAAATTTCTTAGTCTTTTCAAAGAATGTGGCGACCGAGGGTATTTATGATATAGTTGGGGCACTTTTAACCAATGTTGTATTGCGGTACTCCTCATATTCAATTGGATGTCATGTTTTCAGGTGGTGTATCAAACCTGTTGTCGAAAAGTTCTTTGGCACCGTACCTCCTCTTGATACTTTCGCAGAACAAATGTTGCATATTGCAACTTTGGTGTCCTCACCTGTGTAAGATATGGTTCGTCTTACCATTGCTAACTCTGAGAGACGAGGCAGTCCAAGTAACTTCAAAACAGTGCTGATTTATTCAAAGGATCACAGGTAAAATTAACATTACACGCTCAAGTATCTTGCACCTCCAACATGCACGCAGGCAGATGTAAGTTATCACCTCGGTTGGGCTAGCCCCATACTACACAGAAACGTCAACCGAGACGTCTCTGTTACCAGCTTTGCAGCTGGCCCTAGCAGTAGTCAAAACATGAAGCAAATCAACATGTGAATGTGTATGTCTGTTGGTTAAGTGGTGTGTAACTAAAAACATTCTCACGACCTCTAGTACATGTCGTGTCTTAAACATAAAAACATATTATGGCTAAGGCTACAGTTATACACGTCGTAATAATAATATTAAACACCCTGTCTACTGACAGTCATCAACTCTTCTCTCTGGTATCCTTGACCAGAAGTACCCTGTAGAAACTCATAAGCAGACCTAAGCATTTAACAGTCTAACTATACATCCTATCTCCACTAAACATTTCTAATACATAAAGTATCTATCCAATATCTATCTGACTAAAAATACCTAACACCTGAAACTTCAAAATGCTTCTATACCGCTGACATGCTTTGTCGTTGATGGGGAGATGCGTGATATAACAGCTCCAGCGTGAGTGAAACCTAACCTGTGCTGCGTGAGAATGGGCGGGGCGGGGCATTTTCGGCATGTTTTTTTTATTCCGGCCCGAAATAAAAATGGCCTTATCGGCCGAAAATTTTCGGTGGCTGAAAGTTCAGTGCACCCCTAATAAACACTTTGAACTTGAATTCTGTTGACTGTAGTGCACATGCCTCCCACTGCTAACACCAGCAATAGGAGTGAGTTCACTAAATGAACTCTACCAGGCCATCAGTGAACAACAGATGGCACACCCAGACAGATTCCTCATCACAGCTGTGGACTTCACGCAGATTTAAAGGTTTCCCTTATGGACATTTTTAACACCCGCCTCACCCGCAGAGCCATCAGCATTGCTGATGACACCTCCCACCCCTCAGACTTCCACTTCAGACTCCTGCCTTCAGGGAGAAGGTATCAAAGTCTTCAGGCCTACTCCACCAGACTTACAAACAGCTTTATCCACCAGGCCGTGAGGATGCTGAACGTGTTAGGGTAGCCCCCCTCACCAGGAGGGTGAGGGAGGACTGAGGTTGGACTCAAGTGTGCAGACCCAGGTGCTAGGGGGGAAAAACATGATGGTAGCAGGTAAAGAAAGAGAACACAAAGTATCAAAAGAACATAACATGGGAAGGTACGGTACGTGGATATGTATAATATGTAGTGTAGTGTAAATTAGCGTAGCTCGTAGGTAGTGTGGTAGAGTCAAGCCAAAACGCACAGTGTCTGTCAGCGTAGCATTTGTAGCGTGTTCTTCATGAAGAATAATCGGAATCAAATATCAATTTTCAAACATTTATTATCATAACTAAACAGACCATCGAATAAAGCAATTTACAGAGCTCTGGGTTCCATCTCTATCTGAAGCCCTGACCTCAACAGCAAAACCGTTCAACCTGTCTTCAGGAGGAGAAGGAACGCTGTCCTCCTCCATTCAGTTGTTTTTATACAATTTCAAATGTGCCCTTGTAAACTGGTCCGGTCCTCTCGTGCTGTTCTATTGGTCCATGTATCCATCCGTCCCCCTTCTGCATCCTTCCTGCTCCAATGGGAAAGGCAGCTTCCTATAGAGAGAGGAAATCCCACTCTGTCTAAAATTCCTACACTCACCTCTTTGTTTCCAACTAAGTAACTACACTCTATAAAACATGGCTTTCCATTTGGCTACTAAACTATCTTGCCTGTGTGTCTGTATATGGCCCTGTCTTTTAAAGTTGTCTTTTCTCTTCCTGGCCTCAGATCTAATCTCTGTTTCTTACCCCTAGTGTCCCAGTGACCCCAAATTCCCTGGCCTCTTCAGCCAGGTGGTGATCATAAAACAACTGTGAACCCTCTTAAACCAGAGGAGAGAAAGGCGGAGGAGAGGCAGCGGCCGCCGAGTGGCCCTGACAGAACGCTGTCCATTATCTATCCCCCCTGCCCCTGGACTGTAATCCATCACAGAACATAAAAAAGACTACCTCTGCTGTTTGCACAAACTCAGTACATTCCCCCTTTTTTTATATTATATGAAAATCTGCTGCTGTTTTTTAACGTCAACACTGTTGGTCATTTGCATTACTGTCCATGTGCATCTCATATGCTATTATGCATCTCATCACCAACGCCCCTGGTGATGCTAACCACCTGACAATCTTCTTGGTAATATTTGCACTACTGTCACTGTTTGCACATGGCTTTGATTTTCTTCATGGCCTATTATGTTGTACCATTTAGTTTTATCCTAATGACTTTAATTCAGTTTTCATATTCTATTTATTCTGTGTTTATTCTAATTTTATTCTATTTTAGTTTCTTAAATGGTATGGGCATTCAACATTAGGTGAGAGAGAAACGGTATTTCGATTTTTCTGTATGTCCTGCACATATAGTGAATTGCTAATAAAAAATCTTTGATCTTTGATTCTACTAAGTAGGGTAATAAGGGGTTATTGCACAGGTTTTTCACATTTTGTTTTTGTATCAGTCTTACTGCTGCAGGGAAAAAGCTGTTTTAAAATCTTGTTCTGAGTGTGATGATACTGTCCGCTCTGCTGTGCCTGAGGTTGTGGGTGCAGTTTTTGTGTCTTTGAATTGCATTAAGCTGAGTCTACCACAAGAGGTATGACCATTCAGTTTCCTCCAGGTATTCCAAACAACCCCAGTGTCACCTGGGTCATCGTATGTAGAGTGCCTTCTGTTTTCTATTTAGTCTGTAGTATGAGATGTTGAAAATCAAGTTGAGATGAAGAACAAGAATTTAAGCAGGAGTGTTCACAACTATTGGTGCTCTTAACAGTGGAAAAATATGTATACAGGGAAAATATGCTCTCATCTGTGTGGGAAGTGTCATAAAATTCAAATTAAAATAGGTTTGACTTGAGGAAATTAAATGTTGTTGACAGATTATTGAGGTAAATACACTGTCAGTGCAGTGACACTGCTTCCCGCCAAAAATGTAATTTTAATAACTGAAATTCTGCATCAGGGCCATAATAATTCACAATCTGTGAACGTGTGTGTGTGTGTGTGTGTGTGTGTGTGTGTGTGTGCGTGTGTCCAGGGAGAGAGGGCCCTGGCACCATCTCCAGCGGAGGATAGCCTTGGTCTGGGCATGTCGCTGGCCCAGGCCAGAGAAAGAGCCCATCAGAAACGAGCCGCAAAGAAGGCCCCGCCAATGGACTGGAGCAAGAGGAACGAACTGTTCAGCAACCTATAAACAACACATTATCATCATCACCACCACCACCTCCATCTCCTCCAGAGTCATCTGTACTGTCCCCTGGTGGAGAGTCCAGAGAGATAATCAGCCTCTGTTCCTGGTGTTTGTCTGGATTTGGTTTTTACCTGATCACACTGCATATGGAAGACACAGTGATCATTTAGGACATTTTAAACAGTATTATGATGATTTTATTTGTTTTAATTTAGGGTTTTGTCACTTTTGAAATGCCACTGTCACACACAGGAATGAATGTTAATATATTAAGAAGAATGTCTGAAGTAAATATGAAACGCAGTAAGGAATAATGGGGCATAGGGAAAAAGAATTATCAGCATATTTCGAGTCAAAATTTAAAATCTACTGTTTAAATGAATATAAGATACCCACAGATGTTTGCAGTCAGCAACTAGAATTATAGCTTTTCTCTAGTCATTATCTGTGAATGAAAACTGCTGAGTAGCTCTTCTGAGCTCTCGCTGCTAACAGAACCATGACATCTTCCTGTTGGAGCAGTGTCTGAGCACCACCAGTATCCTGAAGTCTTAAGATGGCTATAGGGATTGTGTCAGTTTTAGAATCACGAAAGCTCTGGTAGCTTGGACCCAACCTTCACGTTTGTCAAGTCATTAGCATGACTTCATTTGGTGAAATTATTTTATTACATTGCTCTTGTTAGTTTTGTACATACATGAATAAATGATTTAGGTGGAAAATTTATATTGCATCAGTTGAGAGGAATGAACCTATTCTGCCAAAATTTCATGAACTTAAAGTTGCACTGGTACCATGTGAAGATTCAGGAGTACGGACATTGGCTCTGCTATAGAATGTACTGATGAGCACTGACAAACATAACATTTGGATCCAGTGGAATTAAGTCTGTTATGTAATGTAGCACACTGTAAACTTTGGAAACAGTAATTTGACCAAAAAAACCCCAAAAACTAAAACAAAAAAGTTGTTTTGATTTTTGCACTAAACAACATTTCGGTCTTTGGAAAGGGTCTTTCAGCTCAATGTTTTGGTTCTCTAGCCTGTACCGTTTTTAGTCTCACTGCTCTCACTAACAACATTTCCATTTGGCTTCATTTGGAAGAACAATTCTGGCAGAGTATTACCCCCAAAATCTGAAGGTTAATTATTTTGTGAGACAAGTCCCTTCTCTCTTATTTTTCAGTTTCATGACTACTTTCATTTAAATATGACACTTTTTTGTAGATATGTAAGCAGCAAGTCCAACCAATAAAGCAACTTCTGGAGACCTCGGTGGCCTGCTGCAATATGTTGCCAGAAATCTGGCCAATCAGAGCTCATGCTGCTGCTCCATGGATGTTTGGTGGCACAATTTTTACAAAATCACAGATTCATTTAAAGTTACACTCCAGAGACATTTTAATATTTCTATTTGCATAAAGAACTCTATGAACAATATATAGTCAAACATTTTTCCTCAAAAAAAGTGTATCTATAATAGGCCTCACCCATTACAGGATCTATGAATATTCAAATACATGCCCCCCCCCCAACAACGCTTCCCTCACATAGACCAGTGAACTCGCTGTATCAGAATGAGATGCAGGAGTGAAAACTGAAGAGTTGTAGCATTTTATGTTTGAGCCTCATTCACCCTTTACAGCAATATTGTATAGAAAGTCACTTTTGGCTTTTCCCGTTTTTTAGGGGTCGCCACAGCGAATCGTCACACTGATGACTCACATTTTGACATTTGGCACGTGTTTTATGCTGGATGCCCTTCCTGACACAACCCTGATTCGAACCCAGGCCGCAGTGGCGAGAGCCTACCAGGGACGGCCACATAGTAATGTTGTATTGTATAGCAATACAGTGGCCAAGTACAGAGAAAAGCTGAATGGCTTCTATTCTACTGCAGCCTCCGGACGGCTGTGGCAAGGCCTGCAGCACATCACAGACTACAGGACCACCACCAGCATCATCAGCTCCACAGACAGCCTGCCGGATGACCTCAACACCTTCTACACCCGCTTTGAGACCTCCAGC
>NW_018127976.1:1145213-1146911 GCF_001952655.1 Monopterus albus | reverse complement strand
TGGACCAATAGAACAGCACGAGAGGACCGGACCAGTTTACAAGGGCACATTTGAAATTGTATAAAAACAACTGAATGGAGGAGGACAGCGTTCCTTCTCCTCCTGTAGTCAGGTTGAACGGTTTTGCTGTTGAGGTCAGGGCTTCAGATAGAGATGGAACCCAGAGCTCTGTAAATTGCTTTATTTGATGGTCTGTTTAGTTATGATAATAAATGTTTGAAAATTGATATTTGATTCCGATTATTCTTCATGAAAGAACACGCTGCAGGAGGAACCAGGAGGAGATGAACCACGAGGAGAGGACCAGGGAGGAACCACAAGGATGAGGCGAGGAGGAGACCACCAGGGAGGAACCACAAGCAGGAGACCGGAGGACCAGGAGGAGGGGCGAGCAGGAGACCGGAGAATCAGGAGGAGAGACGAGTAGGAGACCAGAGAGGACCAGGAGGAGGGACAAGTAGGAGACCAGAGAGGACCAGGAGGGACGAGCAGGAGACCAGAGAGGACCCCAGGAGGGACGAGGAGACCAGGCAGGAACCCGGGAGGGACGAGGAGACCAGGAGGATGAAGAACCAGGAGAACGACAGCAAGATATCAGGTAAGCTGGGATCTGAAGCGCTAGTAGTCAGGGTAGCGCTAGCGGTTGGAGCAGCGCTGGTAGTCAGAGCAGGGCTAACGGATTGAGCAGCGTTAGCAGGTAAACGAAACAGAAAGCGCAGAGCTAAAGACTTACGTATGAAAAGACAGAAAAACAATAAACGGCGAAGAATACAGACTGACCGAGCAGAGAGTAAACGGGGCTGATGAATTGCGGAAACAAAACAAACGAATGGAGCAGGATCAGAACATGTAGTCGAAGCCAGGTAATCGCAGGACAAGCACACGTACTAAGGGTATGAACCAGCAGCGAGGGAACAGAAAACAGGTGTATAAATACAGGACCGGATGGGGCAATAATGAACAGCAGGTGAATGGCATGGAGACTGATTGTCGTGGCAGAACAGCGGAGAACAGGACTGGGGGATAAGGAGCACAGGTGAGTGGAATAAGGACTAATAGCGGTGACAGAGGAGTGGGCAGAGAACAGGGGCCCATTTCAAGAAGGAGGTTTTGTTGAAACTGAGTTTGTTAACCCCGAAATGAGGAAAACTCCGAGTTTTTGGTTCCAGAATCGGAGGTAACTTAAACCCGTGAAAGCGGGGTAAGTTAAACCCGTTTCAAAAAGAGAGGTAATCTAAACTCAGAGTCAGTTACTATGGCAACTTACTCTGTGAACCTAACCTGCTTGGGAGCAGGTTTTGTTCGGGAAACTCAGAGTTTCCTCCGGGTCTCCGCCCCTTTTTAAAGTGAAAGGTGTTTAATACCTCATTTAATCTTTCAGTACATTCATAGATTGCACACGTTTCCGTCACGCAGAGACCAAAATGGCGTGTCCATTCATAGAGGATCCTGTAGATGAGGACGCTGTAGTAATTCGCAGGGAATTGCATTTACGTCGGGAGAGGATATTGAGGCCACGAGTTGATTTTTTTTTTTGTCATATCCCCATGTATTTTTATTTGAGCGGTACCGTTTTTCTAGAGAGTCCATAACATATATCAATAATCTTATCCACCCATACATCAGACACATCACCCATCGTGGCCGTGCGCTTACATCCGAGCAGATGCTTTGTGTTGCATTACGATTTGTTGCAAA
>NW_018127976.1:1136926-1138080 GCF_001952655.1 Monopterus albus | reverse complement strand
ACTTTGCCCCATTCAGTTCCAATGGGGAAATTTCTGTAAAAATACGCATCCACACAATAAAGAACTGGATAACATAGTGTGGATGCGTATGCATCCACACAATAATAATAATAATAAAGAACTGAATAACATAGTGTGGATGCATAAGCATCAACACAATAAAGAACTGCATAACAGTGTGGATGCATACGCATCCACACAATAAATATTAGGATAACATTGTATGGATGCTGATTCAGCATCCATAATATAACTAGAAAATTGCATTTTCTGAAGAAAATGCGTATGGATGCTGACTGCTACAAGATCGCCCTGAAAATGCTGAACATTTTGACACGTGAATGCTTTTGCTAGGTGAAAGTATGTTGAACTTGGAATTTCCATTTTGATTTGAATGGGGCAAGATTTTCAAAATAAAGCTAAATATTTCAAGAGGATGATGTTTTGAAAATTTCTCAAGAGACGCATGAATGTCCTTGAGGAGTTGAACATTTTGATAGCTGAAATTATGCTGAAGTTGAATTTTCCCATTCATTTGAATGGGGCAAGATTTTAAAAGTATGAAGTTTAGAAAACCTCTCAAGAGACACATGAATGTCCTTGAAGAGCTGAACATTTTGATAGCTGAAATTATGCTGAAGTTGAATTTTCCCATTCAATTGAATGGAGCAAGATTTTCAAAATAAAGCTCAATATTTCAAAAGTATGAAGTTTAGAAAACGTCTGAAGAGAAGCATGAATGTCCTTGAAGAGCTTAACATTTTGATAACTGAAATTATGCTGAAGTAGAATTTTCCCATTCATTTGAATGGGGCAAGATTTTGAAAATAAAACTAAATATTATAAACACATGAAGTTTAGAAAACTTCTTAATAGTAGCATGAATGTCCTTGAAAAGCTCAACATTTTGATATCTGAAATAGCTGAAAGTATGCTGAGATAAAATTATCCAATTTATTTGAATGGGGCAACATTTTCGAAATAAAGCTAAATATTTAAAATGTATGAAGTTTAGAAAACTTCTGAATAGTAGTATGAATGTCCTTGAAGAGCTGAACATTTTAATAGCTGAAAGGGTGCTGAAGTAGAATTTTCCCATTCATTTGAATGGGGTAAGATTTTGAAAATAAAGCTAAATATTTAAAATGTATGAA
>NW_018127976.1:1128958-1133377 GCF_001952655.1 Monopterus albus | reverse complement strand
ACGCCAGCTTTTGAGCTTCCAAGTCCAAATGCTTGTCAATGCTGTCAATTCTTGAACCCAAGTCCAAGTTCAAATCATCAGTGCTAGAGTCCAAGTCAAGTCACAAACCCTGAAAATCAGGAGAAGTTTGAGTGTGGATGCTTGATGCATCCACACAATAAAGACCAGGAAAACGAGGTATGGATGCTGAGTCAGCAGCCATACAATAATAAAAACCAGGAAAATAAGATATGGATTCTGAGTCAGCATCCATACAATAATAAAGAAGAAGAAGATAACAAGAGTGTTGATGCTCGCATCCACACTAATAAAGAATAGGATAACAGTGTGGATGCTTCATCAGCATCCACACAATAAATAAAGAACAGGAGAGCATAGTATGGATGCTGACTCAGCATCCATGCAATAATAATAATAATAAAGACCAGGATGACATAGTATGGATGCTGACTCAGCATCCATACAATAATGCAGCAGATCTGGCTCCCAAGGTAGCAGCTGGTTATCAGGTAGCTCAGGGAGCTATAGGGTGCTTTCACACCCTAATTTGTTTGCTTTGATCCGAATCAGTTGAGGAGTTTGTAAACATGTAGCAATGTCTCCTTGGTTCGGTTTCGTTTCACACACAGAAAAATCCAAGCGCACCAAAACATGTCACGTAAAACTACGCGAGAACATTCTCTCCACTTATTGGTCAGATGTGTCTGCCGTGAGAACAGAAAAAGTAAATAAAGGAAGAAAGTCCACGTTTCTGTGACAAGGGAGGATGGAGGTCAGCGTACGCGGGTTGGGCCTTGCCCTGGCTATTTTGTATTACGTTACTTGCATTTACCACTTAAACCAAGTCGTACAGTTTGCCCACGATTCATCTTGGGGTTCTCGGTGCGGTTGTTTTGGTGCACACTCGAGTGTGATTACCGTGTTCACACCAGACAAAACGAACCACACCAAGAGGGAAAACGAACTCTAGTTCGATTCAATCGAACTAAACGATGTAGGTGTGAAAGCACCCATAAAAGGGATCCAAGACCTACGGGGTCAGAGCTTTGAGAGCTCAGTTATGAGAGGAATCCAAGACCTAAGGGGTCAGAGTTTAAGGAGCCTAGGACAGGCACTCAGGACCCAGAAGGTCCAGTTCAGGGAGCTAAACAGATGAGTCGAGACCCTGCAGTAGGGGGTCATGTTTGTGAGACAGAGTTGAGCTTGCAGACTATTAAGGAAATACAGAATAAAGCTGCTCCTACTGAAAAGCAGGCAGGGCGTCTAAGGATTAGACAGGACCGGGGAGAAATCACGAAGGTAAAATAGTAGCCCCGGCAGGACTACTTAGTTTGCTGTGTCAAGAGGCGCACAGTAGAGGACACTGTGTGAGCTCCAAGATAAATAGTCTGATCTCTCAAAACTGGTGGCATCCGCATTTGAGGGATATCACCAAGTACTTTGTTGTAAGACATGTAATCAGTAACCAGGGCCATGCTGAAGGCGGGGCTAGGGGGATTTCCAGTTCCAGATGCTCCCTGGAAAGAGACTGTTATTGATTTCACAGATATGGGAGCTGATAAAAGAGTTGAAGGAAAACGATATTTCTTGTCTGTGTGGATCTGTTTTCCAAATGAGTAGAGGCTGTACCCACAAAAACAGAGGCAGGTAATCAAGTGGTTCACTAGGGAAGTGATTCCCCGGTTTGGGGTACCTGAGATTATCAGATCTGATAATGGAACACACTTCTCAACTGATGATCTACGTCTGGTTGAGCAGATGTTTGGGATAAAACATAAGTTTGGGGCTGTCTATCATGCAGCCTCTCAAGGGCTTGTTGAGCATGCAAACAGAACTATAAAAGAAGAGCTTGCGAAAGTCTGCACAGACACTAACCTAATCTGGGTTGAAGCTCTACTGATTGTATTGTTCAACCTAAGGTCCACTCCGAATGCGACGCTTAATGTAAGCCCACATGAAATCCTGACAGGAAGAAAAATGCCCTGTCCTCTAACTGTTATGCCTAGAGATTCAACACCTCTTCTTTTACAGCATGCTGACATGAATGAGTATGTTAGACGACTGAACAACCCTGTGATGAGTGTCTCTGAACAGGTTATTGAAATCCTGCGCAGGGACCAACCTGAGGAACCAACACCAGTTGCAGTGGACAGCTGGGTCTATTAAAAGGTGCATAAACTTCACTGGTCAGAACCACGTTGGAAAGGTCCTTATAAGGTAGCAGAAGTTACCACACACTGTGTTAAACTGTGGCTCACTGAGAACAAGCTAAGTAACTGGATCCATAAGACACATTGTTCTCCAGCTGAGGATCCAGCTGGATGGACAGTGACTGAGGTCAAGGCTGATTTAAGAACCTCATTACCTGAGTTGACATACAATCCTGTAGAACCAGAGCTACAGTTCGAAGAGGACCTACACTAGTGTAATATTTATCAGAGACCAAAAACGTTGACAGGGACAGCAGACAAAATGCCTAGTCTGGCAAGTTTAGGCAATTGTCCTGGTGTAGTTCTCTGTATTCTGGGCCTCATTAGCCTAGTTATAGTGGTACCCATATTGTGGTGGGAAACGAGGTCCCACATACACCGTGAGAAAAGAGCTAATGTCCTGGTTCCACCCGAATTGATTTTTAATTTGAGTAGAACTTCCACTTTAATGGTAGATGCATGTGACATTCTGACTGCTGTGTGGCCACAGCAAAAGCAATTGAGACAGTCTGATAAATACATTTGTATACTGTCCTATGTCTAGTTTAATGATCAGTCTTACTAATCTCATTAATCTTACCAGAGATTTAGTTGTTGGGTTTCAGGAGCAACTGGCAGCCACTTTTCTTATGTCGTATCAGAACAGATTGGCATTAGACTAAATGAAAAAGGGGGTGTTTGTACTCTGATCGGGCAACAGTGTTGTACTTACAGCACATTCCCAATAACACTGCTCCTGAGGGCTCCATTGCTAGGGCCCTGACAAGGTTAAAAATGTTATCAGAGGAGATGGCTGACCATTCAGAAATTAAAAATTACATTGATGATTGGTTTGTTAAAATTTTTTGCCAAGTGGAAAAATTTTGCAATTTCTTTGCTTACATCTTTTGTGGCAGCAGTTACTTTGCTGGCCTTGTGTGGATGCGGCTGCATCCCCTGAATTAGGCATCTTTGTCTAAAGTGTATCACCACTGCCATTGATAATAGATATCCCAATATCCATGGGAAACTATGCAAATGATCTCACTCACTGAGCCCGGTGAGTCTGAAGAGGACCCCTCAACGGGGAAGAAGACTGTGATCTCCCTACATATTATTGCTAAAGGTTAACACATACCCACATATATTCTTGCATACACCTAGGTATTGTGGACTCATAGGTGTGTGTGATTGATTTTGACTATTGAGCAGAATTTTGTGATAAATGTGTGATGCTGGAAGAAGATCTTTAGTCTCCAGCATAATATATTCTTCCTGCAAATGTTATGATTAACCAATGATTGTTTGCTACATGTTGTTTAGACATTTCCACGTTTTTGTCTGAGAAATGTTATAATCGCAATGAAGACTCAGCTTTCACATAGAAGCTTACATATAGGATCACAGCAACAAAAACCAGGGGCCTGTTGCACAAAAGTAGAATTAAGACATCCAGGATAAATGACTGAGCTGAGCTCAATGAATCCAAAACACGTGCGTCCAGGCTTAATTGGTTGCACAAAGACCAAGCCAGGATGAGCAGACACGGATTCATCAAGCCAGGTGTAACCAATCCTGGATATGTGCGCGTTCACGGCTCACTCAAATAGACCCGCCACCGATCACAGATTCACTGATTCACCATGGCAACTAGAGCGGTGTACTTTTCCCCGTTGGAGGCACAAATCCTCATGGAGGCATACGAGGAGGCCAAAGAAATAATTAAGAAGAAAGGCAACACCGCCACAGTGATCAAACAAAGAGAAAAAGCGTGGCAAAGTATTGCAGACCGCCTGAATGTGTAAGTAGTGCACAATTACAAACTCACCGCTCCGCTGAAACATAACAATTACAATTTAAATAGTTAATTCACATCTCCAAAAACGCAGTTGTACTCTGATTATGAAACAGTTGAATTTTTAATTGAAATGGACTGCAGATATGAGTGAAATTGTGTACAGTAATTCCATCATACTGTATAAGGCTTTGATAAATTATCAAAGCCTTGCTTTATTACTACGCTCACTAGTACGGTTTAATCTTAGCTGTTGTACTCTGCTTCTTATGTAGTCCACCGATTTTTCAGTGTGTTCTGCTTTTATTAATGTAAAGCTGCTTTGAAACAATGAAACAATTGTGAAAAGCGCTAATAAATAAATGAAATAAAATTTAATTGAATAAATAGATGAGCTAATAATAATAATCTCTTTAATTTATATAGCGCCTTTCA
>NW_018127976.1:1114944-1127389 GCF_001952655.1 Monopterus albus | reverse complement strand
TGTTAGAAATTAATAAATCAGTCAGATAATTATTAGACATTAATGTGTTGAATCAAATGTATTAGTAATGCAGTTTAGTAAGATTCAAAGTCTGCTCTGGTCTGCTCTGCTTCAAGGTTAGAAGACAATGTTGATTCTGAAAAGTGTACCTTGACACCAATTGTTTTCTTAAACAAATCAGCACTAAAATGAAGAAAGACTGACTCCTTCCTTATTCAGATCTGTCCAATAAAAGAACTGGGATATAACAAGACACAACACCAGCAAAAGGAGTTGTGCATGTTCATGAAATATCCTCTTGTTTTTAGGACGAGGCTCTCTGGTTTTGTTATTCTGAAATAATTACAGACTATTTGAAGTTATGAGGGGTGCGAAGCTAATGTAAAAGGACCCAACATTAAATGGCTGGAAATTTGCAGAATGAGCGTGACATTGGCACTTGAAATATCTAAAGTAGACAGGGCTTGTGTGTATAATATGATCCACTCATAGAGGGATGAAGTTACACACTCCGGTGCAATAGAAGGCGGGATACAGCTTTTAAGTTAGTCTGTCTGCATTTAACCTAGGAAGAAGAAGACTGCGGCAGCTGCTTACTCTGACCCACTGGGAGAAGTTGGAAAGAAGTGGAGGAAAGCGCAGACTGGACGGACGTGAGAGCCAACGGCTGAATTAAGCGAACTGAATTGATAGAAGAGTTCACGAAAACTAACGCTACATAGTTAGATGCTAAGGTAGGAGCTTCGTAAAAAAAATAAAACCCGACGCGAATGTTAACAGAACCATAAGAAAACTTTCCTGTGTAACCTGTAAGGAACGTTAGCTAGCGAACCCAGTAATTATTTGCTAGGTAGTGTGTTCGCCATTTCATAGTATTGTTATAATGACTGCATACATCTCTCAACTAGCGTATATAGTGCAATTAAATATTTCACGACATGTAGCCTACACAAATTTTTGCTAACAATCCCACAATGCAACACTGTTTTTACTGGAGCTGTTGGTGAGGACGCAAAATGGCGGCGATTAGTATGTGTCCAAAATTTCAACTTGTTGTTCACTATTGAGTATACATATATAGGGCGTAATGAATGAATGAAATTGGCGGACAATGAAATCACGGGGCTAAGATGGCGAGTAAGTAACAGTCGGCTTTCTTAAATCCACCGTACCCCCGGGTTTGTGTTATTTTAGAATTGGAGATGTGCACTGGCGTGGAGGTTTGCAATTGGTTGACATTGCCTTCTTTATCATCTAATATTAACCATATCTCACTGACCAGTCTGTCGCTTCCTCAAGACTGCGAGCACAGCCTGTCAGCTACCCCACTGAGAGAGTTGTTGTTCCTTAGGTGTTTACAGCTGAGGACGCTGATATTCGTCGCGTGGGTGCTGGGTTACGTCGCCTTTCTGCTGTCCATCAGAAGGATGTGGACGTGGAGCTACGTCCGTAGCCCAGTCGCCCGTTTACTCTTTACGAGCGGGCTGAGCGAGAGGGGAGCGGCCTCGATTGATACGCAAGAGGTAGGAATTAATAAGGCAGATGAACACTGTATTGACAAGGCACACATGAATTGAGGACTCGGATATGTGTGTGTAATTTAGTTTCACTTTCATGTGCTTAGTTATCTAATTTAAAACTGAATGCTGGAATTGCTGAATTGATTCTGGGCTTTCTGTTAGAGCAGGGATCTCCAACCTTTTTAGCTCAGAGAGCTAATTTTGAAAAAATGAAAGTGGCTGAGAGTTACTCATGTTTAATATTAGACTACTAGTTACATTTAATCACATATTGTATCAAACCAGCTGAATAGGCTGATTGTTTTGTGTAACCGGTTATCTAATATTAATATGCAGCACATGTGTCAAAAACATAAACATCAGTCATCACATCAGATTTTCAAACCCAGGCTGACATGCACCTCCGTTCACATATCAAAACCTTATTTTATAGAGTGCATGTACTGTTGATGTTGCAAAAACAGTGGAAAGTTGGTTATTGTAGTCTGGGCTCCTTGTCAACACCAACAACAATGGAGGCAATTAAAGTAAGCTACTTAAAACCCTTGGTGTCTGACTGCCACAATTTGATTTAAAAAAAAAAAGGACAAACATTTTATGTCACTTACACATTCTAAGAGTATCATGATCTCAGATGTCCACTGCAAATAGACATCCACAACCCCACAGTATGAAGGCCATGATATGCTAACCCGTGGACATAGGAATAAAGCTTAATAATCTTGTTGCAATCGGTTCTTTTTACCATGCTAACTCTGAGAGACAAGGCAGTCCAAGTAGCTTCAAAACAGTGCTGATTTATTCAATAAGCACAGGTAAAAATTAACATTACACGCTCAGGTATCTTGCACCTCCAACATGCACGCAGGCAGCTGAAAGATGAAAGACCCCGAACCCAACAGGCCTAATACATTATATCGCCTCGGGCTAATCCCATACTAACAGGAAACACCAAGCAGCAGCGTCTCCCAGTTATGACTATGGCTACAGTTATACACGTCATAATAATAATAATATTAAACATCCTGTCTGCTGACAGTCATCCACTTTTCTATCTAGTTATCCTTGACCATAAGCATCCTGCAGTAACTCATGAAAATGAGTAAGCATTTAACAGCCTAAGCTAGACATCCTGTCTACTCGAAAACATTTCTAATACAACAAGTATCTGACCAATATCTATCTGACTAAAAATACCTAACAATCTCTCACACTAAGGTGGCATATTTGAAACATATTAAAGCTCCAAACACTGCTTGGGGCATTTTGGCAGAGATATTCACTCAGTAATTGACTACCATGAACCTGCGAACAGAGTCCCCTGCAGACCTCCCTCTCACATGTTATTAATTCAGGATAAAACCCCAAACTTCCAAATAACAACATGCAGTTATAAGCAGCTACCTCCTTATACCCTCAGATTCTATTCCTACTGAGAGTTTTATAAACCAGTATACTCTGGCTCTTTGAGGAAGTGTTAAATTTTGTCTGAAATAACCCATAAAAGCCATGACACCTGCCACTTAAGACCATATTTACTTTGTACAGTATTTAGTTGACACAAGATGTTGTTAAGGCTAGGATATTCAAAGGGAAGTTTGTATTATGTAATAAGTAAGCAGCTAGATAATTTATATAAAATGTTTTCTGATATAACTGCCTAAAAATCATTTTAGCAGTTCATTGTTGGTCTGCTGTCAACACTGAATTGTTGTATAATATCAAACACTCATTATAATGTTTGTGTGCCTGTATGTGCAGCTTTAACCAATATCACTTAAGTGTAAACCCACTAAAATCATAAAAATATTGACTCAAAGAGACTATTACCCTTTCAAGAATTTTATATAGAAGTTTAAAAAGGTTGCAGCAAGCAACAAGATATAACATTAAAATCATCAATAATTGTCTTGATTGTTTTACCATCTAAATCAACAACTACTATTTCTAAACATCAATCTAAAATGATCATACTGATTAAAAACATTATAATTGGTTGATCCCTCCATAATTGAATAAAAGTCAAAGGTTTGCTCACGGCCACCAGTCCTCAGCTGGTTTGAGTTTGTTGGATTGTGGCATTCTGTTGAAATTTTTCATTTAAGAGTAAATCATCTTTTAAGTAGGAATTCAGTTTTCTTTGCTGAACTGTGAGCCATTTAAACGGTTCAATCGTCCTACGCCGACTTCCAGCTCTACGTAGCGGCTCCATTGGTGGTTTTCCTCTCTTCCTCCCCCACATCCCCAGGGAGGGAGAAGTTCATTTGATAAGGTTTATGGCTACATGTCTTTTTTGAGGCTGATTTTGACATTGGTATTTCTGATAATGACATTGACTGTTATTAATTTTGTTAAAGTTTTTTTTTATTAACTTGTAATTGAGATTTATACTAAGCAGTGCATTCTACACTGGAACAATAAACTTGCTCTCTGTAGGACAAACTATGTAATGGAGACCTACTTGGGCATTTTTGTTCTGCTTATTGGCGTGTCTAGACACTGATACTAATATATCAACTATAAGCTGATATCTGCTGATATGCTGTCTAACCACTCTAGATGACATAGTTCTGGCCTCCAGTACTGCTGTGAGGAACCTTGGAGTTTTTTTTTACCAGGATATGTCCTTTAAAAAAAACACATAAACCAAGTCTCTAGAACTGCCTTCTATCACCTGCACAATATTGCAAAAATCAGTAACATCCTGTCTCAAAATGATGCTGAAAACCTGGCCCATGCATCTGTTAGCATGGTATCAATACTCCATCCATCTGTTATTTACACTGATTGGGCATAACATTATGGCCACCTGCTTACTATTTTCATAGGAGTCAATGTGGCAGTTGGTTGGCACTCATGTCACTCTGCAGCTCACTGTGCATCTTTTGTGAATCCATTTGCGCCCACGGTTATACTGTCAGGAAGAGCACAGATGCGTCTACAATTCAGTGAAAAACGTATGTAAAAGGAGTGAAAACTAGTCATGAGGATGAGTCGGAGAGAATTTTTAGACAAATTCAACAGCCTCATCACTCTAGGTGTGATATCACCACTACAGCCCCTGACTTTCTCTTCATAGAGACCAACGTACAGTATTTCTCATTTTCCACCATTTTAACAAAGATTCAAATAAATTTTAATCTACAGTAGGGAAATCTCTTCAGTGAGCTGTGGGCGTCCATGACCCTGTCACCAGTTCACCATTCATCTTTCCTTAGACCATTGTTGGTAGGTACTGGCCACTGCAGACCAAGAACACTGACGAAGACCTGCAGTGTGTTAGATGCTCTGACCCAGTCATCTCATCATCACAGTTTGGCACTTGTCAAAGTCACTCAGATCCTTTTGCTTGCTCATTTTTTCTGCTTCCAACACATCAATTTTGAAAATTGAATGTTCACTTGCTGCCTAATATACCCCGCCACACTGACAGGCGCCACTGTAACAGTCAGTGTTATTCACTTCACTGATCGGTGTATACCGCAGGTATCCTTGCCTTTGGAGCTCTATGATTCATATGAGTAGTCACCGATCACA
The DNA here is from genome assembly GCF_001952655.1 of Monopterus albus. Classification (NCBI taxonomy): domain Eukaryota; kingdom Metazoa; phylum Chordata; class Actinopteri; order Synbranchiformes; family Synbranchidae; genus Monopterus; species Monopterus albus. Next base: position 1,122,332 of record NW_018127976.1, on the reverse strand, counting down.
TCAACCTACCCAGTGTTTCTTCATTGCTTTGCTTTTCTTTTCTTTTCCTCTCTCCTCTATCTACTCACCCCAACTGGTCAAGGCACATGGCCGCCCATCACAAGCCAGGGTCTGTCGGAGGTTTGTTCCGTTAAAGGGAGATTTTCCTCCCTACTTTTGCCAAGTGCTGCTAAAAGGGGATATGTTGGGCCTTTCTTTATAACAATAATAATAACTAGAAAAACGCATTTTCTGCAGAAAATGCATATGGATGCTGAGTGCTGAAAGATTGCCCTGAAAATGCTGAAAATTTTGACACCTGAATGTCTTTGCGAGCTGAAATTATGCTGAAGTAGAATTTTGCTATTCATTTGAATGGTGCAAGATTTTCAGAATGAAGTATGAAAATGCTGAGTGCTGAAAAATCGCCCTGAAAATGCTGAACGTTTTAACACCAGAATGCTTTTGCTAGCTGAAAGTATGCTGAAGTAGAATTTTCCCATTCATTTGAAAGGGGCAAGATTTTCAAAATAAAGCTAAATAGTTCAAAAGTATGAAGTTTAGAAAAAGTCTGAATAGAAGCATGAATGTCCTTGAAGAGCTGAACATTGACGGCTAAAAGAGCTGAAAGTATGCTGAAGTAGAATTTTCTCATTTATTTGAATGGGACCTGAAAAAGCTAAAAAAAAAAAAAAAAGTATGCTGAAGTAGAATTTTTCCATTTCCATTCATTTGAATCAGGGTCAAGATTTTCAAAATAAAACTAAATATTTCAAAGGTATGAAATTTAGAAAAATTGAGTAGAAGCATGAATGTCCTTGAAGAGTTGAACATTTTGATAACTGAATTAGCTGAAAGTATGCTGAAGTAGAATTTCCCCCATTCGTTTGAACGGGGCAAGATTTTCAAAATAAAGCTAAATATTTCAAAAGTATGAAGTTTACAAAAGTTCTGAATAGAAGCATGAATGTTCTTGAGGAGCTGAACATTTGATAGCTGAAATAACTGTAGCTGAAACTATGCTGAAGTTGAATTTCCCCATTCATTTGAATGGGCCAAATTTCACTAAAAACACTAAATAGTTTAAAAAATATTAAGTTTAGGAAAATTCTGAAGAGGTTCGCGCATGTCCTGACAAAGCTGAACACTTTGATACCTGAATGGTTTTTCTTGCTAAAAGCATGCTGAAGTAGTTAAGGCCCAAAATAACGTACGGAAGAATAATAATAAAGATGAGGAAAACGTCACATTTTCATACCTGAAAGTATGTTGAAGTAGAATTTCCCCATTCATTTGAATGGTGCAAAAGTTTCAAAATAAAGCTAAATTTTTCAAAGGTATGACGTTTACAAAAATTATAAAAAGCATGAATGTCCTTTAAGAGCTGAACATTTTAATAGCTGAATGGCTTTTCTACGTGAAAGTATGCTGAACTAGTTGAAGGATAACACAGTATCAGCATCCATGCAATGATAATAAATAAGAGGTTAACAATAGTGTGGTTGCTTCGCATCCACACAATAAAGAATAGGATAACATAGTGTGGTTGCTTCGCATCCACACAATAATATAGACCTGAAAAACTGAACCCAATATGGATGCTGAATCAGCACCCAGACAATAAATAATTGGAGAACATAGTATGGATGCTGAATCAGCATCCATACAATAATAATAATAAAGATTAGGCTAACATATTGTGGCTGCATTACTGCATTCACACAAGTGTGGGGCTGCATTACTGCATTCACACAAGTGTGGGGCTGCATTACTGCATTCACACAAGTGTGGGGCTGCATTACTGCATTCACACAAGTGTGGGGCTGCATTACTGCATTCACACAAGTGTGGGGCTGCATTACTGCATTCACACAAGTGTGGGGCTGCATTACTGCATTCACACAAGTGTGGGGCTGCATTACTGCATTCACACAAGTGTGGGGCTGCATTACTGCATTCACACAAGATCCACACAACATTTCCTGTCAAAAATGTGTGGATGCTGATGTGCTGAAGGATCACCCTGAAAATGCCTGAAGTCAATTACTGAAACAGCTGAAGGATGAGAAAAAAGGCTGAAGTTCTTTGTTTAAATAGTTGAGAAGAAATGTCTGAACTTCTTTGTTGAATAATCTGAAGGATGAGATGCAATAAATACAAGCAGGTTGTGAGGCGTGTTCTTTTGAACCTATAATTGGGTGAAAAGTAACTACATAAACATATCTGTGACATGTAAGTATATATACTGATGTGTGCTATAAAATAAAACTATTCATAAGTGTGTAAAATAAAAATCACCCTAACAAGGTCTGTTCTTGAAGAGCTGAACATTTTGATACCTGAATGGCTTTTCTAGCTGAAAGTATGCTGGAGTTATAAAGTGCCATGCCCAATTGCATTGCATTTTATTGACCATGAGATGACACTCCAGCACAGTGTCACTGAGGTGCAGTGTTGGGATGACTCTGGAAATGGCTGAAGTTCTTTGTTGAAGTAGTTGAAGGTTGAGAAAAAATGGCTGAAGTTCTTTGTTGAAATAGCTGAAGGAAGACATGCAATGTTGAAAAGCTGAACATTTAGATACCAGAACAGTGTTTCTGTCTGACAGTATGCTGAAGAAATTAGGTGCCAATAACAGTGGTGAATCAGCATCCACATAATAGTAGTAGTAGCAGTAGTAGTAGTAGCAGCAGCAGCGTCTAGACCATACTATTTTAAGTGCCTTGACATTACCTGTTTTGATTCAATTCAAAACAAAGAAATGTGAACAGAATAATGTCCAGACAGATTGTAGTCTAGCTCTAGTGACAATATAGTCTATAGGAAAGTTAGGCCATGAGGGCAAATTGTGTTTCGGGTGTAGATCCAAATTAAGTCTGTAAAAATTTCTTCAGTTCTCTTTTCCTTTTAAATTAAATTGTTTTTAATTTTTTTCCATTTTTCCTTAAGTGGTACCGATGCTGTCCTGACTTGCTTGGAGAATCAGTGCAGCCCAAGTTTATCCAGAGCCACTTGGACTCGGGCACCAAGGCTTTTCTCAAGCAGAGTGTGGAGAAGTCTGGCTGCCTGTTCACCCAGCTGTACCACTCTTTTCTATCAACAGTCCTGAGCCCTCTGGTCTCACGCACCTCTATCAATGGGTGGGTAGTACAGGCATGTTTCTGTCCCTGTTTCATCAGTAGTGTATATTCATATGATGTGCTCTCTGTGTCTCAGGTTTCTGGGGCGTGGCTCCATGTTTGTATTTTCTGCAGAGCAGTTCCAGCAGCTGCTCCGGATTGGCCCGGAATGGAAGGCTGAGAGACTGCTAGACCTTGGAGCTGGGGATGGAGGTGTCACACAGGTGATGAGAGGCCATTTCAGAGAGGTCTATGCAACTGAGGTCTCATTACCCATGAAATGGCATCTTCAGAGGAGGAATTACAAGTGAGTATGTCTTGCCTGTGAGTCTTGCCTACTACTTTCTTTTACATCTATAGCCAGATCAAATTAATTACCTTGGTGATGGACAGGTTGACAGATGAGGTCAGACAGGAATCTCCGTGGACAATGATATTTGCGGATGACATTGTGATCTGTAGTGAGAGCAGAGAGGAGGTGGAGGAACACCTGGAAAGGTGGAGGTCTGCTCTGGAAAAAGAGGAATGAAGTCAGTCGTGGTAAGACAGAATACATCTGTATGAATGAGAGGGAGGGAAGTGGAACAGTGAGGTTACAGGGGGCTGAGGTCAAGAAGGTGCAGGATTTTAAGTATTTGGGGTCAACAGTCCAGTGTGATGGGGAGTGTAGGAAAGAGGGGAAGAGGCGAGTGCAGGCGGGTTGGAGTGGGTGGAGAAAGGTGTCAGGAGTGTTGTGTGACAGAAGAGTGTCAGCAAGAATCCAAGGAAAGGTGTACAAGACAGTAGTGAGACCAGCTATGCTGTATGGGTTAGAGACTGTAGCAGTGAGGAAAAGACAAGAGGCAGAGATGGAGGTAGCAGAGATGAGGATGTTGAGGTTCTCTTTAGGAGTGACCAGGATGGACAGGATTAGGAATGAGCACATCAGAGGGACAGCTCAGGTCGGCTGTTTTGGGGACAAGGTCAGAGAGGCCAGATTGAGATGGTTTGGACATGTGCAGAGGAGGGATAGTGGTTATATTGGTAGAAGGATGTTGGAGATGGAGCTGCCAGGCAAGAGGTCAAGAGGAAGGCCAAAGAGGAGATATATGGATGTGCTAAAAGAGGACATGACGTTAATTGGGGTGAGAGTAGAGGATGCCGAGGATAGAGTTGGGTGGAAACAGATGATTCGCTGTGGCGACCCCTAATGGGAACAGCTGAAAGAAGAAGAAGAAGAAGCGGTGCTACATGTACAAATTAAAAATCAGATGTTTATTTGAAAAGGATCATTATTATTTCAACTTATCACCATCCAAAACATTTTTTTTTCTTTCCCTGAAATTGGACAGAACACACTTCTGACCATACAGGCCTCTCTTTCTCTCTGTGTCCTGTTGTCATGTTCAGAGTACTGGGTATAGATGATTGGCAGCAGACTGGTTTCCAGTATGATGTGATCAGCTGCCTGAACCTGCTAGATCGTTGCGATGATCCTTTACATCTCCTGTGGGACATCAAGCGATCACTAGTTCCCAACACAGGGAGACTCATTCTAGCCGCTGTGCTCCCCTTCCAACCATATGTAGAAGTCGGTCAGTTCGAGTTCAGTGCTTCTTGTTCCAAAGGAAAATTGATATGATTCACTCTGTTCTCCTGTACTTGGTATAGGATCTAAATGAAACCACTTTATATTTTTTTTCCCCTCAGGAGCACATTGGCAACATCCCAAACAAAATCTAGAAATAAAAGGAAAAACATGGGAAGAGCAAGTAACCAACCTGTCCAATGAGGTATTCCAAAGCATGGGGTTTGAGGTGGAGGCTGTGACCCGGTTGCCATACCTCTGTGAGGGGGACATGTATAATGATTACTATGTTCTTGATAATGCAGTTTTTGTTCTCAGGGCCTCAGACAATAGAGAAGAGTCTGCCCACTGAATACCAAATGTACTGTGGTACTGAGGTACTTAACTCCAGCTGCTCCTGGAGGGATTTGTAATGAAATTTTCATAAGGTCCATTTATAAAACAGTGTTGCTGACTTAGTCAGACATGAAGCTCAGGTACTGTAGTATATTTATCAGACAACTTGTGTGACAGTGATCACCTTTTAAGCAAAAAATAACTGAATGGCAGTTTGCCTGTACTGAAATGCCACTGTAGACTAAATCTAGATGTTTTATAAAGTTTATTTGTGGGAAATGTTTACTGTTAGCCTTTCATCATTCTGTAATATTAGGTAGGATCTTGGTTGAGGTTTTGTTGGATTTGTGCTTTAATTACCTTGTCTCTAATGCAAAGCACCAAAGTATATGCAACCATTTTATTTAACTCAACTGAATTGGGCACATTGTTTTAATATAATATAAATTTACTTGTTGTTATTGATAATTTAAAAAAAAAAGTATGAGGTATTCGTAAAGTGGGCTTGTATAATTTAACAGTAGTTACAGTGGCCACAACTGACAATTTTGGAATAATGTTTAAAGCTGCATTAATTGATTGGAGGCCACTGGGGGGCAGTATAGTACACTGTTATATAATCATGCAATAAGATTGCCATGGCAACGTGTTGTCCACAAGCCTAAAGCAGACATTTTGGAAGTGATGTTTTATTCTGAGGAACTCAAAATATTCATAATTAACACATTAGACTTGGATTCTAGGCAATGAGAGCAGCAGAAGACTGACACATGCAAACTGCTCTTTGGGCTGTCTCTCCTTATCAGATGGAGATCCTGTCTCCAGAGACCCCAAACCCCCCCAAAACTTGTGACTTTACTGCATTCGAATGCGCATCTTGGACTCGTACTTCTGATCTTAGACACAAGTTTCAATTAACTCAAACAAGTCCAAGACATTTGGTTCCCTCTTAACCGATCAGTTTCCAGGGTAACGAAACAGGAATGCAAAGGGACCCTCCCTTATCTTCACGCAAGAATGTGAAAGTGCTATAAAGTGATTTGGCACACACTCTCTTGTGGATAAAGACTTGGAAATGGAAACTTTGTTAACCAAGAGTTGTATGAAATATATTTAAGAAAGGTTGAAAGGTTTGAGTCAAACTGATGGACATACCTAACTAGCCACTGCAAAAAATTTTCCTTAGAGTTCTTTATAACAGTAGAAATTATTCCAAACCTGAAGTTACATTAATGTGAACCAAATTGTATAAATGAAAGTGATACATGAGTGTTCCATGAAAACTAACACATGCTTATTATTTCAGATGTTTGACAAATCAACTATCATCAGAGACTGTTAATCCTGACATCCTAACCTTTCAGTACTGCTCAGTTACATAAAAAATGTTTAAATTTTTTTTTTATTTTAATGATTGTGTGCTGATAATTGATTGCTTTTGTCTTTGTAGTGGATAAAACAAGCAAACAATATATAATCAGTTAATGCATAACATGTAATGTGAGATAGAATAATAGACTGGGGTATACTTATGTAACAGCAGCAAAGGCATTGGCCTGTTATTCTTTAGCAATGTACTCGGAGGGGAAGTTGGGCCAGTCTTCCTGTTGTTCAGAACATTTTGCAGGGTGTTCCTGAAAAAGAGAAGTGAGACCTAGGAGTTGACGCAATTGGGGGAACAATGTCAGGAAGCTAGAGATGGGAATAAAGTTAACAACAGAGTTGGTCAGGCGTGCTTTGCGTGAAGACCCGGAGGAGAAGACGTGCTCCAGACTACCTGACTTACTCGGCAGAGAGATTAAGGCCAAAAATTGACAAGGTGATCCTGTATCCCACCCTCTTAATCATAATTCAATAATGTTCAATAAATGATTCTTGGCACTGCAGACATTTTTGCAGATTAATTAAAAAAGAAAAACTGAAATATCACATGGTCATAAGTATTCAGACCCTTTGCTCAGTATTTAGTAGAAGCACCTTTTGAGCTAATACAGCCATGAGTCTTTTTGGGAATGATGCAACAAGTTTTTCACACCTGCATTTGGGGATCCTCTGCCATTCCTCCTTGCAGATCCTCTCCAGTGCTGTCAGGTTGGATGGTAAACGTTGGTGGACAGCCATTTTCAGGTCTCTCCAGAGATGCTCAATGGGTTTTAAGTCAGGGCTCTGGCTGGCCCATTCAAGAACAGTCACGGAGTTGTTGTGAAGCCACTCCGTTATTTTAGCTGTGTGCTTAGGGTCCTTGTCTTGTTGGAAGGTGAACCTTCGGCCCAGTCTGAGGTCCTGAGCACTCTGGAGAAGGTTTTCGTCCAGGATATCCCTGTACTTGGCCGCATTCACCCTTCCCTCGATTGCAACCAGTCGTCCTGCCCCTGCAGCTGAAAAAC
>NW_018127976.1:1104351-1112418 GCF_001952655.1 Monopterus albus | reverse complement strand
TGAAAACATGACTCGGGATTCAGAAGTTGGTTTTCCTGCGGGAGCTCTATCTCTCTGAATCCAGCGCTGTGAGACTTTCTTGTAATCAGACTTTCAGTAAACTTTCTGTTGATTTTAAACAGTCCTCTCCTGTCGTCACTTCTCGTGCTTCCAACAAAAGAATTGGGTTAATTTCTGACAAAGAGGTTAGATTCTAACAGTTCCACTACCCAAGAGCGAGTCCAGAAATCCGACAACAACAGATTTGTCTCGAGTCCTCAGCCTGAGGCCATCTTAGTACTCTGGATCCTGCTCAACTCTGGCCCAAAGAGCCTCCAAACCAGCACTTCTCTCCTCCTGGCCACATGGAACCTCCAAAGCTAATCTACTGCTAATGGCTAATTGCAATCTGGCTAATGTCTCATGAAAACCGTAGTTATCGGCTATTAGTTTAAAGTCTATAGTTATTTTCCCTCTCCGTATTTGTGATTAAACCCCAAAATTTGGACCAAAATAATCACCTTACACCATTGCTAACAGACGGGTCATTCATTCATCAGAGAATTCACAACTGTACTCTTTGTCTAACATGTTTAATCCCTGTCATTTTCCCTGTGTAAAGAAAGTCAATTTCAGGTTTTTTTAAGGTGTTGCCATACTGAATCATCACACTGATGACTCGCATGTTGACATTTGGCACGTATTTTACATCGGATGCCCTTCCTGACATAACCCTTACTCAAACCTGGGCCGCAGTGGCGAGAGGGCTGCCTTAACCACTAGCCTACCACGAACAGCTACCGTTTTCCTTGTGTACATATTGTATTCATTCATTCATTTTCTACCGCTTAGTCCCTGAACGGGGTCACGGGTGGGGCCGGAGCCAATCCCGGCCGGCAATCGGGCGAAGGTGGGGTACACCCTGGACAGGTCGCCAGTCCATCGCAGGGCTGATGTGTACATATTGTAAATAAATTTATTTAGCTTATAACTGGCTTCATTATGTCATCTTTGGGTCTCTATTTTAAGTAAACAGGTACCTGAACTGGTAGAGTTTACTGCTTTCAGACACTGATTTAATTACTCTAATAGTTTGATGGAACTATAACCATCTGGTGCCCTAATTTAATGAGGTATTTGAATATTAAACATTAATATTCCTTTTCATAAGTAGTTATTTCCACTACATTTTGTTGATGATTTTACATGATCCTAGATCTGTTGGGTTTTTTTTGAAAGTCTCATTTGGCTTGTCATGGCAACATGTCCGTAATCTCAGACCTCAAAGGCTTTATGGGGCAGCATGGTGGTGCAGTGGTTAGTGCTGTTGCTTCATAGCAAGAAGGTTCTGGGTTTTAAGGCTCAGCCAAGACCACTGTGGAGTTTGCATGTTCTGCCTGTGTGTTTTTTTTTTTTGTTTGTTTGTTTTTTCTGGCTTCCTCTTATAGTTCAAATACATGCATCTTAGGTTGACTGGTACTTCTAAATTGCCCGTAAGAGTAAAAGTGGGTGTGTGTGGTTGTCTTTCTCTAAGTGTTAACCCTGTGGACCTCTTCGGGGTGTACCCTGCCTATTGCCCAATTACAGCTGGGATTGGCTCCAGCTGCTTCAGGATAAGCAGTATAGATAACAAATGGATGAGAGCATACTGATAGACAGGACTCCTTTGGCCCATCCCGACCCATTTTTAATAAACACTACTATTTCAGTCAAAAGGAAATAATATACTTTAAGTGGCATGTTAGCACCTCATTTTAAGGGCCAGAAAAAGGGATTGCAACTACAGAATGTGAATCCATTAGAAAATCCAGAATTACTCATTTGATCTTAGATCCGTTTAGCAACATACAAAGAACTCCCCCCGGACCCCTGCTACCTCCTGTACAACATTTGGCTAAACCGCCAAATCACAACAAAAGTCATCTCAGGACACTTTACAGAGTAAGGTCTAGACCTTACTGTTATCACTATTATTACAGAGGGAAAACCCAACAAATCCCCCTTGAGCAAGCACTTGATGACAGTGGGGAGGAAAAACTCCCTTTAATAGAAGAAACCTCTAACAGACCCCGGCTCCTGGTGGGCGGCCTTCTGCCTCGACTGGTTGGGGTGAGTGGATAGAGGAGAAAGAAAAGAAGAAAAGCAACAGGACACAACAAACAATCGAACACTGGTCAGGTTGAAGGAGAGCAGGAGGGGAGGGGAAAGAAACTCAGAGCATCATGGGGCCCCCCAGCAGCCTAGGCCTATAGCAGCATAACTAAGGGAGGGCTCAGGGTCACCTGATCCAGCCCTAACTATAAGCTTTATCAAAAAGGAACGTCTTAAGTCTAATCTTAAAGGTAGAGAGGGTGTCCGCCTCCCGAACTGAGACTGGGAGTTGGTTCCATAGGAGAGGAGCTTGATAGCTAAAGGCTCTGCCTCCCATTCTACTTCTGTGGATTCTATGAACCACAAGTAAACCTGCACTCTGAGAGCGAAGTGCTCTGTTAGGATGATAGGCTCTACAAGGTCTTTAAGATATGATGGAGCCTTGTCATTAAGGGCTTTGTATGTTAGAGGGATTCTAAATTTTATTCTGAATTTTACAGGGAGCCAGTGGAGAGAAGCTAATATGGGCGAGATATGTTCTCTCTTGCTAGTTCCTGTCAGTACTCTTGTTACAGCATTTTGGATTAACTGGAGGCTTTTTAGGGAATTATTAGGACAGTTAATCCAAAAGTGTTTTTTGTAATGTAATCTTGTTTTAAGATACAGTGGTGTGAAAAAGTGTTTGCCTCCTTACTGATTTCTTATCTTTTTGCATGTTTGTCACACTGTAATGTTTCAGATCGTCAAACAAATTTATATATTAGTCAAAGATAACACAAGTAAACACATCATGCAGTTTTTAAATGAAGGTTTTTATTATTAAGGGAAAACAAAATCCAAAACTATAGAGCCCTGTGTGAACAAGTGTTTGCCCCCCTGTCAAAACACTGGTTTATCGCACCTGAGTTCAATTTCTCTTGCCACACCTGTTCGCAATCAAGAAATCACTTAAATAGGACCTGCCTGACAAAGTGAAGTAGACCAAAAGATCCTCAAAAGCTAGACATCATGCCGAGATCCAAAGAAATTCAAAAACAAATGAGAAAGAGAATAATGGAGCTCTATCAGTCCGGAAAAGGTTATAAAGCCATTTCTAAAGCTTGGGGACTGCAGCGAACCACAGTGAGAGCCATTATCCACAAATGGCGAAAACATGGAACAGTGGAGAACCTTCCCAGGAGTGGCCAGCCGACCAAAATTACCCCAAGAGCGCAGCGACAACTCATCCAAGAGGTCACAAAAGACCCCACAACAACATCCAAAGAACTGCAGGCCTCACTTGCCTCAGTTAAGCTGAGTGTTCATGACTCCACCATAAGAAAGAGACTGGGCAAAAATGGTTTGCATGGCAGAGTTCCAAGACGAAAACCACTGCTGAGCAAAAAGAACATAAAGGCTCGTCTCAGTTTTGCCAGAAAACATCTTGATGATCCCCAAGACTTTTGGGATAATACTCTGTGGACAGACGAGACAAAAGTTGAACTTTTTGGAAGGTGTGTGTCCCATTATGTGTGGCGTAAAAGTAACACCGCATTTCAGAAAAAGAACATCATACCAACAGTAAAATATGGTGGTGGTAGTGGGATGGTCTGGGGCTGTTTTGCTGCTTCAGGCCCTGGAAGACTTGCTGTGATAAATGGAACCATGAATTCTGCTGTGTACCAAAATATCCTGAAGGAGAATGTCCGGCCATCCGTTTGTGACCTCAAGCTGAAGCGAACTTGGGTTCTGCAGCAGGACAATGATCCAAAGCACACCAGCAAGTCCACTTCTGAATGGCTGAAGAAAAACAAAATGAAGACTTTGGAGTGGCCTAGTCAAAGTCCTGACCTGAATCCAATTGAGATGCTGTGGCATGACCTTAAAAAGGCAGTTCATGCCCGAAAACCCTCCAATGTGGCTGACTTACAACAATTCTGCAAAGATGAGTGGGCCAAAATTCCTCCACAGCGCTGTAAAAGACTCATGGCAAGTTATCGAAAACGCTTGATTGCAGTTGTTGCTGCTAAGGGTGGCCCAACCAGTTATTAGGTTTAGGGGGCAAACACTTATTCACACAGGGCTTTGTAGTTTTGGATTTTGTTTTCCCTTAATAATAAAAACCTTCATTTAAAAACTGCATGATGTGTTTACTTGTGTTATCGTTGACTAATATTTAAATTTGTTTGATGATCTGAAACATTACAGTATGACAAACATGCAAAAAGATAAGAAATCAGTAAGGGGGCAAACACGTTTTCACACCACTGTAAGTTTAAGGAAGGGTGGGAAAGTTTAACGAGAACTCTGTTGCTGGAATGTGAAAACAATGACTGCAGGTAGAAACATGATCAGGGAAACTCTACCTTTGTCATCAAAACACCTGCTATAACATGAGGTCATGTATTTTGAAGCAGTTTACTGCATGATTATCTAAAATATTTTTGGGATCAGAGATCTCAGCTTGGCTGAAAGAAACAGAGAGGGATATGGAGTTTTGTTGTCAACACTTCAAAATTCCATCAGTGTGGAAAAGACACATCTCCCACTGTACACTGAAGGTTTCAGTTTGGATCTGACCTACTGATTATGTGTATCTTTGTCCTGCTACGTTGTTTTTGTCATGTCAGATCAATGTGGCTCCCATTAACTTTAGTCTCCACATTGCTATTTCCATTTACACCCACTGTCTGTCATCTGCTAACACATTTGAACATGGAAGCCTGTGAGCACTCCTCTTACAGCAAATGATTAAACCCAATCAAACCCTCGTTCTGGGAGGATGACACCATGGGGGGAAATGTTAATATGGGTTATATTAGTAAAGCTGTGGGTAGTTTTGAACCTATAAATCTGAATTCAGGAAGGACAGACAGTGATGGGTTGTTCTAAGGGAGGGTTCTGCAGGCAATCTTGTGTTGACCTATCAATACATGTTTGGGAGGTGCTGCCCAGCAAAATTTCTCCTGCTGATTTTTATGTTTTTGTACTCATGTCTAACTACAGTGAGCAGAAAGGAAAGCAAAGACTTAATTTAAAGTCGGATCATCTGCTGGCCACATCTTACCACACTTTTCAATATTTAGTAGCTATATATGATGTAATTTTGTTATGTTTTATGAGGCATAAGCATTTGAATGCAGCTTTGATAAATGTGCATCTAGAGAGCTGAAATCATGTTTTTTAAAGGTAAAATATATTTCTTAGTTTTAGTCATATTCCAAAAGAAATTGGGCGTTGGGGTGTGTCAGTCTCTGTTTGTTTGGCTGTGTTCCATTTGGCTATGTTAGAATGTTGCTTGTTACATAGCAGCAAGGGTGTGGAAACTCTCCTGAATGGAGCAGGCAGCAGAAGGTACCGATAGGAGATTGATCTTCATCATCTGATAATGTTAAAATAGGCTGTACTTTCATATTAAGGGAACATGATGTCTCTCCTTTTGAACACAAAGAGAACAGTCTACATCACTGATGGAGATACTACCCCAAATACCAGGGCACCATATTAATATCAGGTGTGATTTTATCAGTTTTTCATGTTATTCAACCATGATTTTACACAATCTAGGTCAAAGAATGAACTGTCAAGTTCAGCAAGATTCAGATTTCCTATCTGCAGAGGTTCTGATTCATAATCAAATGTTGTGGGCTAGGATATGGTGCTCACATTTTCTGACCGAAAAGATGCTGCTCTTCACCGTTCAGTTAGATTCCACATGATATTTTGTTGATGTGTCACAGTTTATCCGGTAGCTTCAGGTAGGCACAAGCAACATGCACCATTTCATGTGCTGGATTTAAATGGAACAGAAGCCACACCCATCTGGCACAAACTGGTATCTTTGGTACCATGCCAGTTGGTACCATGCCACCAACTTCTAGTGTTTTTAAAATGATAAAGTTCCAAACCATATGCCTTCGCCAGACACTGCATGTTAATTTCTGTCTCCATGGTTGGTGGCAGTAATGTGCCATTTCCTTGTTTGACAACTGCCGTAAAACATCAAGAAGAAGACCATGAAGACGGCAGATGGGCTACAATACAACAAATGTTGCCATGTTGCCATGTTGCAATTTTACAGTTGTTATTACAGTGGATCAATGTAGCTATTGTACACTATGCTGTGAGATCGGGCTCCGTGCTGACAATGGCTGCAGCCAGAGGCATTATGTTTTTGGGTTCCATTTGACCCATTCTTGTGAACATGATATCTCAGGACCGCCTTGAGGGAATATCTTCAAATTTGGCACAAGTATTCACTTGGACACAGGGATGAAACTGATTAGAGTTTAGTGGCCAAAGGTCAAGGTCACTGTTACCTCGTGTTTGGCTCATTCTTGTGAATGTAATATGTCAGGAACACCTTAAGTGAGTTTTTTTTTTTTTTCAAATTTGGCACAAATGTCCACATCTCACATATAAACTGATTAGATTTTGGTGGTCAAAGGTCAAGGTCAATGACCTCACATCTGTGCTATTCCTGTGAGGTTGACTGGCTAGCGGAGGCATACCATTGCAAAGCAGTCATTCTAGTTTAACTCATTGTTTTGGTTTTCTGCTCTGTTTAGGTTCACTGTCACTGCTTATCTTCATTTGTAGCAGACAGCTGTTTTTCAAGTATAGCACTGAATGCTAGAAGTGGACATCTGGTTCTGTGATTTACTATGTTTTTATATCAGCCCTTTCATACAACTATATCAAATTATACATCTTGTATATTTTACATGTGAAAAGTTATCAGCCATCTGTCTTGCTGTCACTTCTCTCTTTGTCTCTGTTTTTTATACTGTGCCACCAGCCCAGTTTGGCCCATCAAGAAATTCCCAATAGTCACTCTGCCATTGTCAGTCATAACTTGACGGTGATAAGCCATTTTCAGCAACAACTCCTGATTACCTCTTTTGTTCATGATGGACATGATTCATAGTTACTACTAAAGCAACTAACAGGCTTTGTCATTTTAATGTTAACGTTAATGTTGTCTCATTTTTCAGACATTTGTCATTTTGCCAGACACAGATGTCTTTTATGTAAATGTTCGTGGTGATATTATTCAGATATGACAGCATTTTTACAGACAGTGACACAATTAAAATGAAATATTTGGCAGCTGAGTTGCATGAGAGGGAGTGGTAGCACCAATGAAAGGTTTTAAAGGAAAATGATGATGCTTTATTCCAGGCAGTGTTCAGAAGGTTACTTTTGAAATGCATGGGTGGTATCATAGTTAGGAAACATTTGGAACCACAACAAAAACCTTACAGAATTTGTCTCCATCTAAAAGAAAATGTATTGGTTTGAACTTCTATATGTGAAAAAATGTCAAATAAGTAGCATGTACATTAAGTGCATGATATGGACCCATAGGGAATGTTAAATAAATAAATCTTTCCATCTCCAACAATATTATCTCTGTTTTCACGTGGTAAAGTTATACCTTCACCACAAATGCACAGCCCAAATGGAAAGCTGACTGTCACAATTCGGTTCTGCTGTTTCCTGTCAGGCTTTTATTTTGATTCTACTTCCTGTTTTGTTTCACCATAGCTTAGGTCTTTTTACTTTCTTCCTTACTAGGATTAG
Organism: Monopterus albus; assembly: GCF_001952655.1. NCBI lineage: Eukaryota > Metazoa > Chordata > Actinopteri > Synbranchiformes > Synbranchidae > Monopterus > Monopterus albus. The sequence continues at coordinate 1,104,786 of NW_018127976.1, read as the reverse complement.
TTTCACCTGCTGCTTATTACCTGCACCTGTGTTCACCTCTATTTAGGCAGTGTCCTCCCACAAGGATGCTGCCAGATTGTTCTAGACCCCCAGCTCTGGCTCTCCCGCATTTATACCTTGCCTGATTCTCTGTTTCTCTGTTTCTGACCTTGGACCATGTTTTGCCTATGCCCCTCCAGTTTCTGATTGCCTGCAGTGTACTGACCTTCTGAGCTATTCCCCTTGACTTCTAGAGTTTGGATCTCCTGGTTATACCTGTCTACTGGCGCTGACCCTGGACTGTCTTATCGACCTGATTGTGTATCCCGGACTGTGTATTGTTTGTCTAGTTGCTACAAGTAAAAAACCTTCAGCTATATCAGTTCGTCTGGTTTTATAATCGAGTTCACCACACCACAAACACCATTTGGCGTTCATACACGCCGATTCTGACAG
>NW_018127976.1:1101538-1103473 GCF_001952655.1 Monopterus albus | reverse complement strand
AAATTTAGTCCTCCTTTGACTGTGGCTCAAGCAATTTGGATGCCAAATCAGCCCTGATCTGATTTACTGTACGTACAGTGGAATCCTCTGCTGGTGCGCAGTGTGTTTTATGGATCCAGTTACTTAACTTGTTATCAGTGAGCCACAGTTTAACACAATGTGTGGTGCTTTCTGCTACCTTGAGTTTTTTGTCTGCGCAGACTTTTCCAAGGCCTTCTTTAATGGTTCTGTTTGCTCTCTCAACCAGCCCTTGTGAGGCCGCATGATAAACAGCTCCAAACTTATGTTTGATCCCAAACATTTGCTCAACCATGCGTAGATCTTCATTCGAGAAGTCTGTACCATTATCAGATCTGATTATTTCTGGTATACCAAACCGAGGGATTAATTCCCTTATGAGCCATTTAATTACCTCTCTACCAGTTTCTGATTTTGTGGGAGAGGCCTCAACCCATTTAGAAAACGGATCTACACAAACCAGTAAAAACCTTTTCCCTTTAACTCTTTTGTCTGCACCCATATCAGTGAAATCAATGACAACCTCCTTCCAGGGGGCGTCTGGAACTGGGAAACCTCCTAGGCCCGCCTTCAGCACGGCTCTAGGGTTGAACTGGTTACATATTTCACATGTTGCAACAAAGTACTTTGTAGTGTCCTTCATTTGTGGGTGCCACCAGTTTTGTGAAATCAGACCATTCATTTTGGAGCTTGCGCAGTGTCCTCTACTGTGCGCCTCTTGACACAGCAGGCTAAGCAGCCCTGTTGGGGCCACTATATGGCCCTCATACAGAGTCCTGTCGGATCCTGTGTCGCTTCTTTGCCAAGCCATGCTTGCTTCTCCGTAGGGGCAGCCTTGCCCTGTATTTCTCTTATGGTCTGCAGGCTCAATTCTGTTGCATGTACATGACCGCTCTCAGCGGATTTTTGAGCCATCTGTTTTGCTCCTTGAGCAGGACCTCCAAGGCCCTTGGTACCGGTACTGAGCTCTCTGAGCTTTGACCCCTTGGGTCTGAGTACTGTCTGTACTGGGCTCCCAGAGCTCTGACCTCGTGGGTCACCAGTACTTTTCATCACTGAGCTTCCAAAGCTCGAACCCCGTAGGTCCTCGATGTCTCTTATAGCTCCTTGAGCTATCTGATAACCAGCTACTGCCTTTGCGACTAAGTCGGCTATATTGTTACCTCTGCTCGTTTGAGTTTCTGTCTTCTGATGCCCTTTACACTTAATGATCACCACCTGTTTTGGCAATAACAAAACTTGTTCCAATTCAAGTAATTGTTGTAAGTGTTTTACCAGACAGCCAGGTGAAGTCACAAATCCTTTTCTTTTCCAGTGACACAGGTCGACGTGTACTGCTTGTACAGCGAATGCAGAATCGGTGTAAATGTTCACCACTTTGTCTTTTGACAACTTACATGCTTGTATGAGAGCGATGAGCTCAGCCATCTGAGCTGAACTTGGCTGTGAGAGCACCTCAGCTTGCAGAACCCTGAAGTCAGCTGTTGTGTCCTCCACCACAGCATATGAAGCAACCAAACTACCTGTAGCAGTCTGATGACTGTGGCCATCACAGTACAGGTTTACCTCTGCATTAGGTAGCAGTTCCTTATGCAGGTTCTCATGCAGTCTCATCTCTGTGCCTGTTTTGATGCCTGTTCTGATCCTGCTCAGTGACCATCTGCGTAGCCATGTTTGTTCCCTCACTTGTAAACTGTATGTGAGCCTGGTTCAACAGCTGTTCTGAGGTTCTGGGTCTTATGTGCAGACAATGTAAAAGCTTTAGAGTCCAGAAATGCTTTTACCCCGTGGGTAGTGTGTACAACAGTCTGATAGCCCATTGTGATGTGTGCAGTTTTCAATATTGCTCGACCAATTGCAGCAACATGTCTCACACAAGTTGGATGTCCTCTTTCAACATTATCTAGCTTAGAGCTA
>NW_018127976.1:1094324-1099712 GCF_001952655.1 Monopterus albus | reverse complement strand
AGCTGACTTTTAATGAGTGACGTGTCTTGAAGAGTGAAAGGTGTATATGTCATTGAAACTCCACCCTGCGCTGTCTCAGTTTGGAGAAGTGGCATTTGAGTATGGGGTCTCTCCAAACAGTCATGTATATTGCCTCTCTGTCTGCCCTTACGTTGTGAAGAGGAAGCATACAGCTTATCATCTTCACTGCTGTCCCCACTCTCAGTCATCGCCGGCACTGCCGCATGACTGACATGCTTTTTCTTTCCTCTCAGACAACTAGTAGAATCAGCATCACAAGCAGAACTATGAGTTTGCACTGAAACACCACACACTTTTTGCAACTTTTTCACAGGGTCTAAATCTACTGACGTACTACCCTGACCAGAGGCGCAAGCGTCATTACTGAGAGCGGCAGTCTGTGCTGTTATTTACGTCTCTATGTGTGTGTGAATCAAAATCAATGTGTGAATGTCCGTTGATTGTGTGGTGTGTAGCTAAAACATTTTGACATGACATTAAGCATAAGAAAATATTATGACTATTACTATGGTTAAACACGTCATAACAATAAGACTAAACATTCTGTCTCCTAACAATAATCAACTTTCTGTCTAGTTATCCTTGAACCTGAACAACCTGGAGTACCCCATGAGAATGACTAAGCATTTAACAGCCTGAGCTAGACATCCTGTCTACCCTAAACATCTCTAATACATAAAGTATCTAACCAATGTCTATCTAACTAAAAATACCTAACAAAATAAAGAGTGGACAGCGAAAATAGAGTATTTAATCCGGAATGGACAGACTCATTTCTGTTCATACTTCCCACTGGTAGCACTAAACCAGTGTGTCTCATATGTTCAGAAACCATGGCACTTATTGAAAGGCCAATGTGAAACACCATTATGTGCTTCATATTGATCAACTATGTTTACAGATGTGGAGTGTAACTGAGTAAGCTACATTTACTCAAGTGACTAAGATTGCCTTAAATTGGATAGTCATGAAATCTTAAATGCTGAAATTTAAAAATAAAAAAAACATATATTTTTTTAGTAATTTATTTTATGTTTTGCTATATGCCAGAGGTCACTAACAGGTGGGCCGCGGTCTGGGTCCGGACCCATGAGCTGTCCCATATGGACCTGGACCTGGACCTACAGCCAAAACAGAAGGTTATGATTTAAAACCTAACAGGGCGCTTCTATTTTAACCGGTGCAGTTTTTGTAGTCTTTACGGTTGTGGTTTAGTGGATGAGGAAACGCACAGACCAATTGCATGCGAGTTAAACCATCCCACGTGATACCACTCAGCCAATCAAGTCTGTGCATTCCTGTTAGTGTATGTCAGGTTTTTCAACACAGACCAGAAAGCATTCTGTGAAGACCTGTTAGGTGTCACTCTCCTTCAGACCAGTACAAGAGGAAAAGACCTCTACCTGGCCATTAAGGAGATGTTAACAAAGAGAGGAATAGAACCAAAAAAACTGGTTTCAGTAACCACAGATAGAGCCCCTGCTATGATAGGGAGAGAGAAAGGAGCTGTAGCAAGACTGAAAGAGGACAATCCTGAGCTCATAGCTTACCATTGCATCATTCATCAGTCTGTTCTCTGTGCCTCCCTGTCAGATGAGCATGCTGAGGTGATGAATACAGTGATGAAAATGAAATTTTCTCAGGGCATCTGCTTCCTACCAACATTGTATGCTTAGGGAATTCCTCAGACAAGTTGATGCCAATGCTGATGATCTTTTGCTGCACAACAATGTGAGATAACTCAGCAAAAGCTGGGTGTTGGCACGCTTTTGGTCCATTAGGAGGGAAGTAGCATCTTTTTGGCAGACCTAAGAAATCAGAAGGCAACACAGTTTTCTCTCTTTTTAGAAAATGAGAAGCAGATGGACAATGTGACCTTTTTGGTTGATATCACTTCACACCTGAATGAACTGAATTTGAGGCTACAAGGCAAGGGCAATTCAATTTGCGAACTGATGACAGCTGTCTGCTGCTTTCAGAGTGTAATACCCCAGTTCTTTTATTGGACAGATCTGAATAACGAAGGAGTCCGTCTTTATTGATTTTAGTGCTGGTTTATTTAAAATATATAGATAAATAAAGATTACAGAACACAACCCAGGTGGCTCCCTCCTTCAGACAAGCTGCTGGAGAAGAGCAAAGAAGATCCTGGAAACACAGAGCCTAATACATTTATAAGTTTTGGGCTAACCCCTTACACAGATGAAGTCCGTCCAGCAGACTCCAGCTCTTATCTAGAGCTCCACAGGCAAAAAGAGGAACGGAGAGTCCTTTCACAGCTGCGGCCGGAGGCGCTGTCCGGTTGACCATCTGACTTCCAGGAGACCGAGGACTGCGGAGAGGTAGTCCGCGGAGAGGGCACCCCCGTGGGGATGCTCCCCCGCAGGCACCGGCCTGTGGGAGTGAGAAGCATGCCATCATGGGAGAGAGAGCCCCTTTTCTGGGTGCTTGGACACAGGCATTGGCCTGTCAGAAGAGGAAGAGGCATGCCAACGAGGGAGTGAGCCCCTGTTCTGGGTGCTTGGACACAGGCATCAGCCTGTCAGAAGAGGAAGAGGCATGCCAACGAGGGAGTGACACCCTTTTCTGGGTGCTTGGACAGGCATCAACCTGTCAGAGCAGGAGGATGAATGCCGACGTGGGATGATGAAACTGGCAGAGCCTCACAGTTCAGCCGGGAAACTGATTTCCTGCTTCAAACAAAGATGATTAATGAAGAAATGAAGACTTTTAACCAAAAGGCCACAATCCACCTGGCCTGGTGGGGAAAGGATGTCTTGAAAAGAAGACAGCTTTAGACATTTTCATGTCTTTTATGCTTTCCTGAGTCACACAAGATTTGACCAAGAAAAACATTGTTTATCTGAAATTGTCCTATTTCTCTCTGAGAGTTTTGAGGCTTGAAGCAGATGAGCTTTGATATATTTGATTATAAATTCTTTTCCCTTGTGATAACTTGAATCATGGCAAAAAGGAAAAAGAGGAACAAGTGATTGCCCCAATCGGCCACCGCCCACCCAGAGCCAGCTGAGGATCGGTGACGTGAGACCTTTGACTTTTATTCAGATCAAGAGCCTAGCTCAACCATAATGATTTTAAACAGTATGATCATTTTAAATTTGAGTTTAGAATTAGTAGTTTTTGATTTATTTAAATTGACAGCCAATTATTGATGATTTTAAGGTTTATATTTTATTGCTTGTTGCTTCGCTGTAGCTCTGTTAAGCTTCTATATAAAATTCCTGAAAAGGTTTAATACTCTCTGTGGTTATTGAGTCAAGTTTGATGTTATTGACATTCCTATGATTTTGGTGAGTTAACACTTATAAGTGGTAATGGTTAAGACACACATTTCCCAGTGTTTGGTTACCCAATTCCCAGTGAGTGTGATTACCTAAGTCCTAGTGAGTGTGTGAGGTTGCATAACCGTTCACAGGGTTGACAGAAGGTCCAGATTGAACTGCTAAAATGATTTTTAGACAGATAAATCAGAATAGCATGCTGACCCTCTCAGCAGTGTCTCAGAGAGGCAGTGCCTCTCTGATTGGGCTTGTTGCTTGGGTGTTATGCCATACATAACCGGCTGGCTGCTGGAGGGAAGGATTTTTGGACAGTTTAATCATATAGTTTAACAATCAACAGTATTAATAGTGTCTCAGAAAGTTAAAACAGGCAGTGGCAACCCAGCAGTGTTAACAAGCTGCCTGGGTGCAGATACCTTACGGTGACAACACAAGCAGCACTTTTCTGATTGGGCTTGTTGCTCGGGCATTATGCCGTACAAACTGACTGGCTGTCCGAAGGGAGGCGGTGTTCAGAAAGTTATATTAGAAAAGGATTTTATCTAAAATATCCAGTTATTTACTTGTTACATAATATACACTATTCTTTAAATATCCTATCCTTAATAACATCTTAGGTCAACTAAATACTGTGCAAAACAAATATGGTCTTAAGTGTCCAGTGACACAGCTTTCATTGGTTGTTTCAGACAAAATTTAACACTTCCTCAAAGAGCCTGGCTTATAAAAATTTCTCAGTACAGTAACATCTGAGGGTTAAGGGGGTAGCTGCCACAATAACTGCAGGTTGCTATTATTTTGGAGGTTTGGGGTCTTATCCTGGATTAATAAGCATGAAAGAGGGAGGTCTGCAGGGAACTATGTTCGTTGGTTCATGGTAGTCAATTACTGAATGAATATCTCCGTCACACAACCTCAAGCAGTGTTTGGAGTGTAGTGGTAAAAGCAAACTTGATATAGTTGATACTCATTAGGCCAATGTTAGTTAAATTCTAAGTATGGTCAGAATCCTCTGTTCTTCTGTGTTCTTTTTTCTCTGCATGAACATGGGGTCCAGTTTCCTGTTTTTCAGTAACAGGCTGTAGGGGGTTCCTGAAATAGAGAAATGAAACCAGGGAGGGGGCCCCATGAACGTCAAGACCTGGACAGTTGTAGGAAGTTGGGAAATAGATAGCTATATAGGAAGCTGCAAAACGGAGGAGACAGACTGAGACTTGGAGAGCGTGTGGGTGCATGTGAGGACTTCAGAAGACAGACAAAGACCCCAAAACTCTGCAGAGATCCAAAAGTTTAGGTGGTTCTGTTTCTCTCCCTCTGAATTCATATTACAATATATTGTTCAATAAATGATGATTGGCAGTGCAGGGATTCTCCCTGTGAATTAATTCTATACACGACAGATTGGCGTTGTTGGCCCGGTAGGACCAGATCAGTGAGGTCGGCCCCTGGCAGCAGCGCCCGGGCGCAGAGCCGGCTTTCCTCAAGTGGCCACTGTTAAAGGGTAAGTTTTCCCTTTTTCATATATTGATGAATTGCTCTCTCTGTGCCTGTGGCGCGCTGTGCGGGAGTGCCGGTAGGTTTGCAACCTCACGACTACACTCCTGCCAACTGAAAACTGTGTTCAGCACAAACAATCTCTCTGACCTAGCCTTATTACAGATGTAACAATCTTCCTTCCCATTGAGCCGTCCTGCAAATTAAACCCACCGGTACCAACTATTCTGTTCCCGGAGGTCACTAAGACTCAGCTCTTCCTCAGCTACATCATCTTCCCACTGATCAACTGGCACTCCTTTTACTCCTGGCCTAAAGCTATCAGCCCAGTCTGTGAAAATGTATGTGATGTCAGACCAGGATTGAAAAAGCTAAATTATGAGCCTGTGATTATGTATAAGTGTCTGGAATTGGAGTAAACAAAAAGTGATTGTGTGATACGGCTGTGCGCAAGGGCGGTTCTGCTCGTGGGTCTACAGAGGGAATTGAAGCTCATATGGCAGTCAGTGGATTGAAAAATCTAAATTACTGATGTTAAGTGACTGGTAAATTTATTATAAGTGTAAGAAGT
>NW_018127976.1:1092957-1093577 GCF_001952655.1 Monopterus albus | reverse complement strand
GCTTGGAACCCAGCGCCGAGGTATGCAGACAGGAACAAGGGCCCACGCTTAACGGACCCAGGCATTGGATGTGGACCCCCACCAACGATCGTTGCTCGGCAGCAAGACCCACGGAGACATAGGTGGCATGAGGCAGCAGTTCAAAACATAAGACACTCCTCCGTAATCAGTTCCAAAAATAAACAGAAGATACTCCGTGGGAATGAGTTCAAAAAATAAACATAAGATCTCTCCACTAGTCAGTTCAAAAAAATAACAGAAGATACTCCTTGGTATTGAGTTCAAAAAGTAAACATAAGATCTCTCCAACAGTCAGTTCCAAAATAACAGAAGATATTCCTTGGTAATCAGTTCACAAAACAGAAACAAGGAACTTACTCAAGTCGACAGTTGAATAACACCAAAATACCAGGGAAGGATGATCTGAGGTTTGTATTTAGAGGTCTATATTTTTACGGTTCTTTATGCTGCTGACATCATAGTGTGGGGAGAGCTGGTTTGTGCACAAAAAAATTGATTATTGAGTATTGGCATTTATAGTTGTTGTGATAGATTCACAAGTGGGAAAATCCTCTCTGTCCCTGTGGCTAGCATGTAAAAAGTAGTTGCTTTCCACATAT
>NW_018127976.1:1073352-1076886 GCF_001952655.1 Monopterus albus | reverse complement strand
TAGACTGGGTGCAGGAGTATAGGCGTTTCTCTACACTGAAGGCAGATTTGAACGGTTGTGCTGTTGTTTGGTAGGGTTTCAGAAAGACGGAACCCAGAGCTTTGTAATTGCTTTTCTAGAATATTTTTTCTGAAATATTGATTGTAATAAATATCTTAAAAGACAGATTTATCTTTGACCATTCCTCATAAAAGAACATGCAAGGACTGGTTTAGTCCAACAGCGGTCGACCATGGTGCGGTGGGTAGAGCAATCGTCTCCCAACCACAAGGTTGGAGGTTTGAATCTCAGTGCCGGCAGTCCACGTGTCAAAGTGTCCTTGGGCAAGACACTGAACCGTAAACAAATTCCTTCTGTGTAACATACTTGGCCATACATTCATTCTAATTTTAATTTTTGAATTCTAATGTCATGACAAACCCCCTTGCACTTAAAATCAATTGGAGAGGAATCAGTGGGAAGGCTGCATTCCAGCAAATGGTGTTAAAGGATGTTATAACAAGTAAATTAATGTAGTTTGTATGTGTGTGGGTGTTTGCTTTTTGGCTATTGGAGAATTCAAGAAAATAGATTTTATAGTACATTTAATAAGAAATGTTTTATTTAAAGGTGCAGTAAGACAAAATAGACTGACTAGCACTGCATGGAGGTTGAGGCTGCCGGTTGGTACTATTTCAGTGTCCCACCCCAAACTCTTTCATATTTACACGCAGTACTATTTTAGGGCACACTTTGTATCACTGTGTTAATGTTAATTTGTAAATTGCCTTAACAGGTGGTTGCATCTTATTAACAGGTAGTTGCCTCTGACCGTGATGGAGGGAGGAAAGCTCATGAGGGTCAAGCTGGTGTTGCTGCACACAGTCACCAAATTTGACGGATGTTATGCTATACCCAACAACTTCTGCTTTATCACCTTTATTTCACACAGACACGAAATCTTGTTGGCTAAACTGTTCACTGTTTTAAATTTACCACACCTGTTTGAGTGTTTGTCCAAAAGGTGTATATGTTATTCCTATTCATAAAAAATGTTAAATTTTATCTTTAAATGCAAACTTTTGGAAAAAATATTATTTGCAGTTTTGATGGATGCTATGCTGTTTGTGAATTAAAGCACAATCCTGTGGACTGGGATAAACTGGAAGCACTGTAAGTCATAAATCATTTAACATAAATAATGGGAATGTTTTATTCGTTTTTTTTTTAGCTTAATATATGTTTCTAAAGGTAATGATTAACTGAGTCAAATAAGTGGTAAATCCAAATTTAGATGGCCATGTGCTGTGCTGGATGTCAGGACAGGTTTGCTATCTAGCTGTCAGATGTGGGCCAGTCAGGGACTGTTATTCCAAATCAAATGTGAGCTTGATGAACAACAACGGCTTAGAAGAGTAGGAGACCATTTGGTAAACAGATGTCTAATGCTTACCTAGTCCATACTTATCGGAGTAGTCTACCCATTTGCTGATCCAGAAGATGGGGATACATGCAGGATCCTCTGCCTCTTCTGCAAACACACAAACAGAACTTTGTTGTGTGCACTCTTGGCACAAGCAAAAAGCTCACCACAACCTCAAAGACGAAACCAAAACTTCTAAACTGTAGAATATGTGCTCACCTTGGCATCTGACTGCCTTCTCTGCGGGCTTGGCGGCAATGACGCTGTTGAGCTGCTCCAGCAAGTCATAAAATTTAGTTTTTAAACTGTGTACAAATTTAACATTTTAAAATTTAAAAAGGTTCAATTAGGAAAAAATTCTTGAAGCTAAGGTTCAAAAGATCATAATGTCTAACTATTTAGTGTGATATATATTTAAGTAGTTAACAGCAGTTAACAGATACCAACTGCGTCTGGGAGACAGAATTGTACTGCATTTTGGCAGATCGTTGTAGGGAAGAGATAAACAGTACCAATGTGTTTGAGCACCTCAACACTTTAAACATGTCTGCAGGGGAGAGGACACATCTTTGAACAGACTGACAAAGTCACTGCCTTCAAAAAGAAGTTGAGGTTGTGGATAAATCAAGACTAAAAACAGACTTGACATCTTTCCCAACACTTGCTGTTGTGTTATTCGACTGTTGTATTTATGTTGTGTTATGCAGCAGTTGTGTTTATGTTTATTTTTGAGTAACATTTCCTCAATGCAGACAGAAAAATCTGACACAAAGGCTGTACTGACTATGTTTTTAAAAAAAGGTTTATAATTTAATTAATTTATTTGAAATCCTGTACTGGTGAGTTGCGGACATGACAAGTGGGTTGCAAAGTGGGTCCCAGGGTGACACCAGTGGAGAAACACTGATCTAGTGTACATAGAAAGAGCACACAATCTGAAACAGAGGAGTGGTACAATCCACAAGGTTCAGAGAATGACAACAACATCAGCTGTAGTTTCACTGAAGCACATTTTAGAACTAAGTGCTGAAGTGTTTCATGAAGGGAGCATTATTATGTGCATTATTTTTGTTCATATTTGTTCTATTTAACCTGGCAGCATGACTGTTCAATATGCACAACCCAGTAATAGTATGATAGATAAGTGGAGCGTTTGAAGTAATGCATTACAGGTATAGAAGTCACCGAATATAAATTTTGCGACTCTCAAAGCTGGAATGTCCGAGTGCCCCTTAATGCAACCATGATACTGGGATTATCGAGTTTCCATGAATGCAGCCATTACACAGCTGAAGCGTATTAGCGTGAGTTGTTCGTCCGTCTTCGGTGTTTTTGGGTGAGTGCACTTAATTTTTTTAACTGTAAAAATTCAACTTAGGTGGTTTAAAAGATATGCAACCAGCTTGTTGCTTATATGTAACTGATTCCATGGCAGTATGAAGGCAAAGACGGAACTACTTGTGGTGAGCTAGTTAGTGATGGGCAGATGAAGCTTCATGAAGCAATGAAGCCTTTCATCCAATTGGTTCACTCCAGCGCAAAGCTTCTTGAAGCTTCATTTGCTCTAGTAGGACATCTACTGGATGCAACAATATCAGTTGGCATGAATTTGAAGTGTGTGGCATTTTGCAGAAAGCCTGTGAATAAAACTGTCAGCAAAATAAAGAAGTATGCAAAACATGTATATTGTAGTGATGGCAGTATACTGTGTATATTGTGACGACCGCTAGCTCGGTTGAGAGGAGCTGCCCGACCCTGTCCTATACTGGGACAACTAACTAGCCAGCTATGCGCTAGCACCTACGCTGACAGTGAGGAGAACACCTTCTTTGTCTTTTCTTGGGTTTTATTGAGCAGCATAGAGAATGCAAAATAACTGTGATTTACCTGGCACCGTGTGCTCACAGGAGAAAATGAAATAGCAAACTGAAAACAGTAACAACATTCCCTCAGGGCATCCCGTGTCCCGCGCCAACAGAATCTAAACAACACACCCACCTGTCATCCCTCTTATCTCCTCCCGCACCTGTTCCTCCCCCCATCCCACATTGGCCAGAACAGCGCGGCATTTTGCAGACAACAGCGGTAACCAATACATGAACAGCCTTCAATAACATTGTCAAACCCATTCG
>NW_018127976.1:1070749-1072664 GCF_001952655.1 Monopterus albus | reverse complement strand
TTTCCTCTCAGACACAGAATGTTGATCCTGCCCTGTGCTTTACTTTGTAAGTAGAGAAGTACTCATGCTGAATATAAAATAAGACTGCATAACATGAATATGTACACTCACTGGCCACTTTATTAGGTACAGCTGTACAATTGTATGCACTTCAGTGCAACACTTCTGCCTTAACATCTGTGTTTATGAAGCTCAAAATGTTAAAGGTGTTGTTGTACTGAACTTAATTATATTCAGAGGTGATCGTAATATTCTGACCTTCTCATGTATGTGAATGGGCAGGACAAAAATATACAGACACCTCTGAATACAATGTAGTCCAGTACAACACCACCTTTAACTATGACCTCAGTAATGAACATATAATAGAATTTATACATTTAGGAGATTCTCACCAAAAACTGAAACATTTTGAGTTTCATAAACACAAATGTTAAGGCAGAAGTGTTGCATTGAAGTGAATACAGATGTACAGGTTGTCAGGTTTGCTCTATGCCACCTGCCTCTCTCCCTTCTCTCTCTCTTTCTTCTCTTCTGATTCTCTGTTACAGGTCCTGGCTTCTGCCTGTACTGGTTTCTCGTCATTACTCTAGCGATCTGCACCTCTGACTCTCTCTGTTCAGCCTCTGCCAAAGTGACCTGCTGCCAGTCATCTTTCATCTTCCTCGAGCCCAGCCATCTCCACTCTACCCCACCTGAGTTCGCTGGCTATAATCACCTGTCTCAGCTTATCTTCGGTTCCTCCATCTGCCCTGCATTGCCACCTCTAGCTCCCCATCTGTGGACCCCTCGAACTCTGCCTCCTCTGGCGGACATTTCCAGCATATTGACTGTTATCTCTATAACTTGTTTTCTCAGTGCAGTAAAATTTGTGATCAGTATCACACCTGCCATCTGGGTCCAGCCTGTTCGCTGATTCGCTTCTGCGAGTGCTGACCATAACACAGGTGGTCATAATATTATACCTGATCAGTGTATATTGATTATTAATCTGTTCATTACTGAAAAGTGAAAAGCTAAACTCTTCATTTTCTTCCTTCATGTCTTAGTTGCATATCATGTCTGTGATTCCACGCTGCCTCTGAACAGTAAGTAAAAATAAAATATGACTTTGTGATGGTTAAAGTAATGTATTACTTGTTTAAAGATTGTGATTGTGTCCCAGGTGTGAGGGGTCTGCAGTGATCCTCTCCACCCTCCTTTTGACTCATGAGGTGTACAGGTCCTCCATGGAGGGCAGGCTCACACCAATGACCTTTTCTGCAGTCCTGACTGTCTGCTGAAATCTGTACTTCTCCTGTTTGGTTGCTGAGCCAAATCAGACAGCGATGGAGGTGTGGAGAACAGGCTCAATGATTCCTCTGTAGAACTGTATCAGCAGCTCCTGGGGCAGGTCGAACTTCCTGAGCTGGTGCTGGAAGTACATCCTCTGCTGTGCCTTCTTGGTGATGGTGCTGATGGTGGATGCCCACTTCAGGTCTGGTAAGATAGTGGATCCCAGGAATTTGTAGGACTTTACTGCTGGTACAGTGCTGCCAAGTATGGTGAGGGGGGTAAGGTGGGGTGGTTCGTCCTGAAGTCCACTGTCATCTCCACTGTTTTGAGCGTGTTCAGCTCCAGGTTGTTGCAGTTACACCACAGGACCAGCTGCTCAACCTCCCGTCTGTAGGGTGACTTGTCATCGTCTCGGATGAGACCAATGACCGTTGTATCATCTGCAAACTTTAGGAGCTTGACAGAGGGATCTTTCGTGATGCAGTCGTTGGTGTAGAGTGAAAACAGCAGAGGGAAGAGCACACATCCCTGGGTGGTGCCTGTGCTTATTGTCTGGGCGCTGGATGTGGTTTTCCCCAGCCTCACCTGCTGCTTCCTGTCTGTCAGAAAGCTAGTAATCCACTGACAGGGGGGGGGCCGG
>NW_018127976.1:1054696-1067991 GCF_001952655.1 Monopterus albus | reverse complement strand
AGGGGGATACAATTTAAGGGGTCAGTTAAATTATAAAATTCATGCTATACGTACAACCAAAAAAAGATTCTGTATTTCGATAAGTGGAGTAAAACTATGGAATAATTTAAGTATGGACATAAAAAACAGTAAGAAAATTGATGAGTTTAAACACAGATATAAAGGTATGTGTCAATCAAGATATGGGCAAGAACAGGCTTAATGATTAATCAGGTGGGAGTGTGGATGTAGAACAAAATTATCCATGTAGTAATACTGCTTGCAAACCAATGATGATAAGATGATGTTAGGGGGTAGGACTAGATAAGTCTAACTTCTTCCTACTCCGTTCAAGCATGTACTAGGTATAAGCAAATTGAAAATATATTTGTGGATATGTCTGGAATTATGTGTGGTTACATACTGACTGTTGTTACATGTTTGAAAGAATAAATAAATCAAATCAAATCAAATCTGATCTGATCTGTTAGCCCTGCGATGGATTGGCGACCTGTCCAGGGTATACCCCGCCTTCGCCCAATTGCCAGCTGGGATCGGCTCCGGCCCCCCCGTGACCCCGTTCAGGGATTAAACGGTAGAAAATGAATGAATGAAAAGAATTCAAATGAATGAATGAAAAGAATTCAAATGAATGAATGAAAAGAATTCTAATGAATATTTCATTTTGTCTTACAGGTGCCCTGCTGTCCGACGCCTCTATTGTACCTATGTTTAATAGGAATTCTGTCTTTCTTGTCCCACTCTGTTTTTTGGAATTTTGGACAGCTTGATGAATTTTGAAACACTTCGATGAACCTATTTCTTGGAACACATTTATTGGTGCCCTTGTTTATGGACAATCAGGTTAGTGGTACCTGATCTGCTTATCTTTATTGATCTGAGAGTCTCTCTGCTCTCCCGCTCTGTCCTGTCTTCTGATAAATCCAATTGGCAGTAGACACTGTCTAAATCTACATTTTTGCTAACTGGTCATAAATGTGGAAATATTGTACTTGCAAAAAACATTGATTAGTAATAGAATATTGTTTAAGCAGAATTTCCCCCCACCTTTTATTAAAAAATTTTGAAAATATTTAATTTGACTTTTTTTTCAGTCATAGATCAACCATTGGCTCATAATTTACATAACTCAAATATATTGATAGTGCTCACTTTAAATTCATATTTTATATTTGAGAAAAGAGAAATGTATAAAAAGAATAAATACATAAGAATTGGACCCCAAAAACAAGAGCACTGTAGATCAAAAAAGAAAAAATACATAAGAATTGGACCCGAAAAACAAGAGCACTGCAGCTGTTCCTGAAAGTGTCCTACACCATGAGAACTACTAGGGTGTGGCTATTGAAATGAGGCATAAAATATAAACAGTAATTATGCAAAAACTGTAAAAGATATCAAAAAGCTGTGTACATTATGAATAGCTGAAGAGTTGCTGAATAGATAACAGTTGAAATGGTGTTTTTAGCTGAAGGTATGCTGAAGTTATTAAGATGTGAAAATTTTTCCCATTCATTTGAATGGGGCAAAATTTGTTTAAAAATGCTAAATATATGAAAAAGTATAAATGTTACAAACAAGAAAAATACAAGTAGACATGTCCTTATAAAGCTGAACGTTTTGATACTTGAATGCCCTTTGTAGCTGAAAGTATGCTGAAGGAATTAAGTGCCGAAAAACGTATGGAAGAAATCATAATAATAATAATAATAATAAATAAGAGGAAAACAGTGTGGATGCTACAGCATACACACAATAAAGAAGAGGATAACATAGTATGGATGCTTTTCAGCATCCATACAATAAATAACAGGAAAACATAGTGTGGATGCTACAGCGTCCACACTCTAATAATAAAGAATAGGACAACATAGTGTGGGTGCTTTGCATCCACACAATAAAAAACAGGGGAGCATAGTGTGGATGCTTTACAGCATCCACACAATATATAAAGAACAGGAGAGCATAGTGTGGATGCTGTACAGCATCCACACAATTACTGAATGGACACAGCTGTAGGCGTAACCCAGGGTAACCGCACCTGTCAGGAGCGAGAGAGAAAGAGAGAGAAAAAGAGAAGCTGTGCAGACCCCACAAATGACTTTTTTTTTCCGCCATCACTTCATATGTTTAATGGGTGTGTTCAATAATAACTTTGGAGAAGATCCGAAGACATTTCATGACCAATTTATGCAGAAAACCAGAAAACTGAAAAAAGCATCATTACTTTTTCTTGTGACTGTAATTAAGTTTATCTTCACTTATCTTCGCTTTCAGTCACTTGACTTTTTCATGGGAAGATAGTTTCAATAGCTCAATGATATGACATATAGCTAAACCCAACTTGGAATTGTCAAAACATGTCTGATTGATTGTGTACTGCTGGTAATAACTGTGTGTGGATGATTTGCATAAAATTCCCCCTCAAACCAAAATTTATTAAGTGTAGACTAACTGATTCCTGATAACAGTACTTTTATTCCCTTGTATTGAAACATTAGTTATGTTTTAATGCAAAGCAGATGTTAACTTTGTTTATCATGTAGCCTATTTTGTCCACATAATTTGGTTGAATTTCCTGGTGCATTTCCTTGCACATGGTAACTAGAGCCAGAAATAAAAATTCAGATTTACTACTTCTTCCACGGAGCTGGGAGGCGGCACTGGCGTTGCAGAATTTATGCAAAATTAAATATCCTTCTCTTCTTATTGGATGAGCACACGAGCGTTTCCCCTCTTGCAATTGGGCGCTGTTGTATTGGCCACGTCCCTAAGCCACGTCGCGCATTACTCGCCATTTTTCCATTTTCTAAAGTAAGCATCGGTCTCTTCTAGTATCACGCTGACTTTCGGATCTGTCAGGTCAAAAACGTATTGTTACCGGAGACGGGCTGACTTCTTGATAGAATCTTAAACCAGATTTGATATTTCACAAACATGAACATTTTCAGGCTAACCGGTGATCTGTCCCACCTAGCAGCCATCATCATACTGCTGCTAAAAATATGGAAAACCAGATCTTGTGCCGGTGAGTAGTCGTTTAGCTTTACGAGCAGTTTTTATGACCCCCTGTCTTGCACAAAAGGTCTCATGCCATGTAAATATCGCTACAGTTTAACCAGATGATACAGGTCTGTACTGTGAAACTTCTCTCAGAAGCCAATTCTCATCTAACGTCAACTAGCTAGCTAATAACACATCATACACAGGTGCCCTATATCATCAAATAAAGAGAGTCATTTCTGATACTGTCACTATTACGAACATTTGGGTGAAACAATGTGAAATTTGAGAAATGCTCTTAACGGGAAGAGACAACTTTAACTAAGTCTGGCTAGTAGTAGCTGTCTTGCTAACTAGCCTTGTCAGTGAAGCAGGCCCCGTACTAACAACAGAAGAGAACCATAGCGTCACTACATTCCTTGCTTTATTTAGATATGTTGGGCCTGTTGTCATTTTCAGTTCTTGGGGGGGAAAGCAAAGTGGTTTTACGTTGGCCCCGTTGCGCATACACTACGTTAGTCCAGTGGGACCCTTCTGACGTGGCACCAAAGAGTACTCACTATTTGCAGAGTTGGTGACTGAATTGAATACACGGTTTGCATTTACCTAGCAGCGTCGTAAGGAAATAGCTAGGTGTTGTATTGCGATTATGGAACTTTGCTGTGTTTTCATGTTGAGCCTCGTTGTGGTCTTTCATGCTCTTTAAATGGTCAAAGGTTAGGGCTGTGTTACTGCAGGGCAGCCAGTCACCAGAGTTATGTCACTACTGCTGCCTGGTTGAGATTAAACCAGATAGTTTTGCATGCAGTTTGATTTTGTTCAAGCTCTAGTATTCTAAACTGTTGTACGTTAGGCTTAAACCAGTATCATATTTTCACTAGTTCAGGCTGTAAACCTGATGTATTATAACCAACAGTATTTGACAAAGTTTAGCTACTAATAATGTAGTGATCACTGATCATAGCCTTCCCCCTAGTCTGGCAGTAGGTGTAATATAAACAGAGTGGCTTGCTGCAAGATGAAGAATGTGGAGCTGCACTGAGCAGGCATGCTCAAACCTACACTGCCACCTGTTTATTAGAGGGCTGCCATGTAACTTTGTAATATCACATTTCTGGAAAGAACTACATACCAGGTAAATAGTCTAATAAACAATGAGGTTACAGTTTAAAGTCTCCAGTTCCTGTATTTTTTATGTTTGCAATTGTAGTCTCTGTACAGGCAGGCTTTAGAGTGAACACTGGTGAATGATTGAACAAAACGTTTTGTTCTTAATGATGTAGCACTAAACCCGTCGGCTGTTAGTGATTAGCCAACAAGCTCACAACAGTTAACACATGGCAAAATTACATTACCTGTGTTGTGTTGAAATCTGTTTCCCCATCGAGATGTGTTTACCCTAACCTGAACCCTAACATTATCCTAACCACAGTCACTGAGGGGTGCGCTACATGAAACCAAGTTTTTAACAGGGGGAGCACATCTCGATGGGGGAACACCTTTCGACACAAGACCGGTAAGTATTTTCTTTATCTGTTGCTAACATTAATTAAATAAGGAGATACTAACCCTCTGCAGTGTCTTACCCCTCATTTACACTAGATCCAGCTGCACTGCATTCCGTCTGCAACCCAGTTTTGTTCTGTCCTCTGTTCAGCTTCATCCCCCACCTGGTTGTCTGCAGAGTGGCTTGTTGGGGTTGCTATTTTTTCGTGTATGATGTTCTTTGTTTTAGAGCTTCTACAATAAGTAGGCTTTGTAGTTAAATGGGTTCTTTTTTGTCTGTTAATTGCGTTTATGGTTTATTTCCTACTATGTTGTCTGTAGCCTACAAAGGCTACATTTAACAGTTTAATTTAAACTTAACGGTTATGCTGAAGCCATTATGAAACACTGATCAGAGAGTTGTGGCTGTGTTTTAGTATATCTTTCACATAGATATCGTTTGGGGAAAAGTACTATCTGATATCTGGGTTGAACGTTGTCAGAAGTGTCCTAGGTGCAGCATCTGTCAAAAATAGACTTGATGCATATCTTTAGCGAAGTGGACCAGAGAGCCAAATGTGGGATGGATTGAAGACGGAATGCAGCTGGACCCAGTGGGAAAGCAGCCATTGACTGGCAGAAATCAGCTACAGCAATAGCATCACAGATGGAATCCAACGCAGTTGGATCTGGTGGTAACTCGGGTGGTATGTTGGTGGAATGCAGCTCCCTATGCAACTGATGATGGCTATTGATTACTATACACGGCTAACACAGATTTTTAAAAAATGACAGTGCTGCTGGGGGTCAGCTTACACATATGCAACTCATGATTACTATTGCACTTGGAGAGGATGTACAGTACCCTGAAATAGGAGCTAAAAAATTCCCTCAAAATGGTGTTGTAATAACTGTTATTATTCTCAGTTCCTCCAGTGCAGACACACAAAAAAGAAATAGTTCTAAGAGCTACGAAAAAGTTCCTCCAGTCTAAAAGCACTTATTGTTAGAACATAGCAGAGGTCTGTGGAACAGTGTGTGATATCTATGGTTTACCTTGAGTAACTGAATATTGTATTTGAATTGAGATTTTAGTGTTTTGGTGAAATGTCAAAACTCATGGATAGCTGAGCCATTAGTCGAGAGCGCTGTCAGTTGACTGTGATTCTTCTAGTCGATCCTTTGTTTTTATTTCATTATATTTTATATTTTGTCAGCCAGTGTGTATTGCAATAGAAGGTAGCCTCAGTTGGTAGTTGGTCGTCTCCTCCTCATTTTGGTATGCCAAGCAGCAATTTGCTCAGTGCTTCCCCCTGTGGTTAGGGGGGAATACCCATTTCAATGCTGACACTGTCCAGTACATGGATGTACATTAAGGTAAGGTCTATATAACAAACTACAAAATGAGGAGAAAGGGACAACAAAATCCACTAGGACAGGACACTTAAAGATGATATTTATACTTCAGTAGAAGTGTTTTCAAACATTGGGGTCTACTTTTACAAAACAAAAAGGCTGTCATAACAATGTAGCTGGTTTTACAGAGCCTAATATTATGATTGTCCCATTTCCATTAAAGTGCAACTCAGCCATTTACCGACTTCTTCTACGACATGCATCCATCGAAATGGGCCTAGGACGCCAACAAAAATGCACAGGGAAAACATTTCAATGAGGAATTGTTCCCAGTGCAAGCTGGCACACATCAAATGCACAGTAACGACATGCACGGTGATGGAAGAAGCTTAAACCAGTTTGTAAACTAGGCTACAACTATATCCCAGAAGAAAAAAATTGCCTATAAGAGCATTGTTTCAACAGAAATAGAAGTGTGCTGCCTGTCTCATTATTCCAACAAATCTGCATGGCAGCCTGACATTATATATCATCAATTTAAATAGGTCGCAATTTAAATACTGAATCATAAGCAGCTGTCATTTATTGATTTTTTTTTTTAAATGCTCAGAAATATGTTAGTCACTCTTTTGCATTTGATTACCCATGTTAAAGTGGTTGAAATCATTAGTGAAATTCATGGCAGCTGATTTTCTGACAGTCTAGGCTATTAAAAGAAAAAGAACAACTAGTCACACTGACCAACTGACAAAATTCTTAGTGAGGTACAGCCCTAGTTATGGATTAGGTGACTTTATGTGACCTATAACTTTGGGATGTAGAAATGTTTGAATGCCCTCTGGTGTTTCTTCACAGGCATTTCTGGAAAGAGTCAGGTCCTGTTTGCCTTGGTGTTTACCACTCGCTACCTGGACCTCCTCACCTCCTTCATCTCTCTCTACAACACCACTATGAAGGTTAAATACTCACACCTGACTCCTCTCATAGCCTGTAATGTGTTTTTCCAAGCACCAAACATACAATATTAAGGCTTAACTAGTACACACCTGTTTGCTAAAGGATCAAGATGCCTAGCAAAATGCAACAGATGTGTGTGTGTGTGTGTGTGTGTGTGTGTGTCATCAATGCTGCTTGGATTTATTCATGTCAGTCCATTAGGTACCTAGGGCCACTGGGTGTTCAGCTGGTTTGTTTTGGTTCTTATGTTTCAGATCATCTACATTGGATGTGCGTATGCCACTGTGTACCTGATCTACATTAAGTTCAAGGCAACTTATGACGGGAACCACGATACATTCAGAGTCGAGTTCTTGGTTGTGCCTGTTGGCGGTCTGGCTTTCCTGGTTAACCATGACTTCTCTCCCCTGGAGGTCAGAAATTCAGCATGAGCACACTGATACAGCAGAGACGCATATGTTTCCGAATGTCCTTTGAACATCCATTAATATGAGACAGCTGTTACAGGTCAAACGCTGGTCTGTAAGCACAGATGCCATTCATACACAGATTTACATGACACAGGGCTCCAGAGTAAAATTTCATACTGGTGGCACTGATGCCACCAAGTCTCTCAGATGGTGGTGCCTTTGCCAGATTTGGTAACATCTCTGTTTTACACTGTAATGCAAAAGAATTTGTATTTTTCATTAATTATTTTAACTAACCATACTATCCTATGTGCATAGACTATATTTATAAATGAATTAGTAAAAGGGGAGATTTATGGAACACAGTAACTGGGAAAATCAATTCTAGAACAAGTTTCCACTCCACTTTATATAGTCACTTTAGTGCTGTATAGCCTAGCTATCAACGTGATGATGATAATGATTGTCATTTGGCATGCTTTGTCATTTGTGATTTAGCCTATTTGTAGCCTGTTTCTTCTGAAGAAGAATATTTGCTCTTTGGTGATGTCGGTATTGGACTTCATGCACAGTTCAGTCCATTCACTGGCCTAGCTATTGCCAGCTCATTTTGGGCTGAAGTTATTAGTAGACTACTACTTAAAGTAGGCCTTGATGGTGGGTTTCAGCCACTACTAACTTCAAACTGGGACTTCACTAAACATGAGTGGTAGATATGTGTGACTAGTGTCTGATCAGTTCAATTCACAGACTCCAACCTCCGTGCAGCATCTCTTGTCAGAACAGCTGTCTGTCTGTCTGCAAGAGTATGGCACCATCTTTACTAGGCTGACTGACAGCAGAAATTTACTGGACAAAAATAGTTTTCATGTAAGCTCATCAGCAAGAAATCAGCAGCGTTTATATGTATGGATTTTTTAAATTAATTTCCCCATGTTGGATGGGTGGAAAGTAGTATATATTAAAGATAAATAAAATTAAACCAAATAACTTTGTGGGGCAGGGGGGTAAGTTAAATCTTCCCTTTGTTTTACTGTGTGTCATGGTTTATTTTAATAGTTGATTGTTGGGACTGAAACAGTTCGGGGTCAGCCCATGATCTTGAAAGGAGAGGCCTGACATAATGTGTGGTGTGTTCCTCTCCTAAACAGCTCCCAGACCCTGAGGAGGGAGCTTGTCTAAGAGGGTGTCAGCAGTCCAGTGATGCTATATGCAGTTAAGGGAAAAGAAATAGTGACCTGGCCTTCCTCCCCCATGCTGTACCCCCCCAGAGAAAGCCCAAGAGTGACCCCAAATTGTATTCTCCAGCTGATTGGAGTTTATAGTCAGGGACTACTTCATGTAATTCCACCTGACTGTTTACATTCTCAGTTTGCACATGTATAATTACACATTCATTGCTGACTATTGCACATACAGCTGATGTAGCATACCTTCTTATTATATTATATTTTTCACATGCTGTTTTTAAAATTGCCTTTATTTTGTATTATTATTTATCCATTTTATATTTAGGCTTTATATTGTTTGGTATTCATTGTGGACAGACAGCAAAGGAAGAATTTCATTGTGCAGGGAAGTATTTTTCCTTACTGTGCATATGTCAGTAAACATTTTGATTGAATAGTAGTAGTAGTAATAATAATAATAATAATAATAATAAGTGATAGCGTGTGACAAGGGCAAAATCACAGACATTAACTATACCAGTTAGTAGTGCTAGTTGTTAGAAATTAACCCAATTCTTTTGTTGGAAGCACGAGAAGTGAAGGCAGGAGAGGACTGTTTAAAATTAGCAGAAAGTTTACTGGAAGTCTGAGCACAGGAAAGTCATCAGAGAGTCAGAGCTCCCGCAGGAGATCCAACTTCTCTGAACCCTGTGTTAGGTTTTTACAATGCATTTACCTGGCTGGGCCAGGCCCGCCCTAAACAAAGGTACAACAATTCACACTTCATATCCCTATTGGGTATTTGGTGTGAGTAGGTCAACCCCTGCCTGCGCTTGCTTGCTGATATGTGATCTAGACCAGGTTTGTGTGTGTGTGTGTGTGTGTGTGTGTGTGTGTGTGTGTCTCCGGCACCCAGATCTTGATATCAAGGTGCACTGATCAATGGGTGGCCTGAGTTTCAGGCCCCCTGTGTGTGTGATGCTAATAAGTATGTTAAACTGGCCAGGTGGTCATCTCAGGTTGTAGCCCCCGGCCTCTGCAGGACATCCCAAGACGAAGCAGAATCTTGGAATATGCTAAGTGGGTCTACTGTGGGTGTAAAACAGGCCAACAGGCCTTTGCTAAAATGTAAATAGACTGTCTGGTCACAAGGATATGCAAACATCCTGTCTCTACACAGAAGTTACAGCATTCAAAGTAAGCAGATTCTACTTCATTGCAGTTGTAAAATATATAAGCAAGGGAAATAAATGTATTAAAAATAACCAAAGCTCAGTAGTTCTGGACAATCATCAATACGTCTGTAATATGTATAGACAAGGAAAATAAAGTTATGAAAGGTAACTAAAGGTATGAGAAGTAACAAAAGCTTATAAAGTAACTAGAGTCTGTAAGACTCAAATCTTACATAATGTTAATAATAACAGTAAATAAAGCAGTTTGTTATATTTCTAAGCATTTGTGGGAATGTGCATGGCCTTGGCCCCAGATTCCAAGTGCCAGTCAAGGTTGATATATTATTCTTATGGGTGGATGTTATTTTCTATAGTGTGATGTATTCTATGAGAAGGTTGGTCCATTGGTTGATGTGTAATGAGTTTTTAGATTTAAAGTTTAGAAAGATAGTTTTCTTGATGATAGAGAAATAAGAAGTGGATTTTTATATTTAATTGGCAGGTGGTTGACTTCTGTAATATTACTGAGCAGGCAGAGTAGTGGAGGGATTCTCTTTCATGGCTACCCAGAGGGAGTAAATGGGTTGACAGGTCCAAGTAGTGTGGAAGTAATCATCGGTGCAACCCAGAGTGCATTGTCAACACTGTGTCAGTGAAACCCATTTTAAACATTTCACCTTGTGTGATGTGAGTCCTGTGAATAGGCTTATATTGTATAAGCTGTAAGTTTGTATTGGTAGTCATGGAGAAAATATTATTACAGACCTTGGTCCAGAAGTCGAGGCGGGGGGGCAACAAATCTTTTTCCCATTTAGTCATTGGTATTGTTATTGTTAAATCTATATTTGACATTAGTTTATAAAGTTTACATATTATCATCTTTGAGTTTGTAAATGTCATTATATCCTCAATTAGCATGGAAGGTTGTAGGGGGTTGTTGATTATATTTATCTTTTATTTAATTAATTTTTAAGGTCACGCCACAGCATCTCAATCAGATTCAAGTACAGACTTTGACTAGGCCACTCCAAAACCTTAAAGGTGGACTTGCTTGTGTGTTTTGGATCATTGTCCTGCTGCAGAACCCAAGTGCGCTTCAGCTTGAGGTCATGAACTGATGGCTGGACATTCTCCTTCAGGATTTTTTCATAGAGGGCAGAATTCATGGTTCCATTAGTCACAGCAAGTCGTCCAGGTCCTGAAGCAGCAAAGCAGCCCCAGCGCATCACACTGCCACCACCATATTTGACTGTTGATATGATGTTCTTTTTCTGAAATGCCATGTTACATTTACGCCAGATGTAACATGACGCACACCTTCCAAACAGCTCAGCTTTTGTCTAATCAGTCTACAGCATATTTTCCCAAAAGCTTTGGGGATCATCAAGATGTTTTTTGGCAAAAGTGGGATGAGCCTTTGTTCTTTTTGGTCAGCAGTGGTTTTCGCCTTGGAATTCTGCCATGGATGCCATTTTTGCCCAGTCTCTTTTTTATGGTTGAGTTATGAGCACTGACCTTAAGTGAGGCAAGTGAGGCCTGCAGTTCTTTAGATGTTGTGGGTTCTTTTGTGACCTCTTGAATGAGTTGTCGCCTCGCTCTTGGGGTAAATTTGGTAGGCCGGCCCCTCCTGGGAAGGTTCACCACTGTTCCATATTTTATCCATTTGTGGATAATGGCTCTCACCGTGGTGTGCTGGAGTCCTAAAGCTTTAGAAATGGCTTTATAACCCTTTCCAGACTGATAGATGTCGATTACTTTGTTTCTGATGTGTTCCTGAATTTATTTGGGTCACAGCATGATGTCTTGCTTTTTGTAATCTTTTGGCTTACTTCATTTTGTCAAACAGGTTCTATTTAAGTGATTTTTTTTTTTTTTTTGGATTCAACAGGTCTGGCGGTAATCAGCCCTGGGTGTGGCTAGTGAAATGAACTCGGCTTTCCAAAAAATGTGAATTCATGATTTAACAAGAGGGGGAAATTACTTTTTCACATAGGGCCATGTAGATTCTGATAGCTTTTTTCCCCCTATAATAAATAAAATCATCACTTAAGCAATTCAGGCAATGAGTGAGAGTGGGAGGTTGGACCAGCGTTTGAAATCATCTACCTTTTTTAGCAGAGGAGTGTAGTTGAGGTTAAAAAGTTCTGACAGCCTGGGGGAAATGCTGATCCCTAAATATTTAATGTTGCCAGTCTGAAGTTGAAGGGGGCAGTCTTGAGCTGCAGAATCCCAGGCATTTTCAGAGAGAGGTAATATGGTGGATTTATTCCAGTTTACTGTGTAGTTGGAAATCTTGGAGAATGTGTTAATAATGGAGAAAGTTTTTTGGAGTGAAACTATAGGGGTCCTGTAAATATAATAATAAATCATCTGCATAAAGACTCATTTTATGTTGTGAGTTAATAGGGTGGTAAGCTGGGGCTAGAAAAAGTGATAGGTGATCAGACTGTCCAAGGTGAGGGAGAGGTAAGGCTCTATATACCTTAGAAATGTTGGTGTAAACACAGTCCAGCATGTTTTTCCCTCTAGTTGAGCACCTGACGTGTTGTTCAAACCTTGGAAACACAGTCTTCAGGTTGACATGGTTAAAATCACCAGCCACAATAAAAACCCCATCAGTATATGTATTCTGTTTGCTTATGTCTGCTGACAAATAACCGAGTACTACATTAACATTTGCGCCTGGTGGGATATACACAGCTGTGACAATCACAACAGACATTTCTTGTGGCAAATAGAAAGGCTAGCACTTCACCGCTAGCAGCTCTAAATCAGGTGTCCAATGTCTTTCAGTAATGTTGGTATACGTACACTAGCTATTGTTTGTGTAAACACACACCCCTCCCCCACGGCTCTTACCAGAGTCCTTGCGTCTATTGCCACAGTGTACGGTGTGGCCAGCTAACTGGACAGCTGCATCTGGTACTCCCGGGTGTAACCAGGTCTCAGTAATAATCATCACACAACTTTCCTGGATGGTTGACCGTAATGATAAACAGAATCTCAACTCATCCATTTTGTTGTTTAGAGACCTTAAGTTAGAGACGAAGTGACTGGGGAGCAGTGGTCTATGAGGATTCTTTAGCCAAATTAGCATGCTAGTTCTGCATCCCCGCTTTTGCTTTCGCTCTCTCCACCACCTCCTAGATCTGCCACCAGGTATGGTGATCCACGGAGATCCTGGTGCTCTACTGATCTCTGCTGGGATCCCGTGGATGTAGTGAAAAGTACTAAAGACAGGCTGTTGTTGCATCGCCCCAATATGACTCAACGATTATTGGGTATAATAAATCCCGTTCGATGTACCCCTGTTGAATTCCCAATATACGATTAACACCCATAACATAATACACTTCCATTTTCAAGAGCTATGAGATGCTGCATCTGCACCATCGTCAACTTGTATGCAATCTGATCCCAGTTGTGGACAAGTCTAAACTGCCTGTCAGTCTACAATGTAGAAAAGAATAGAAACAAACAAAAACCCCTGAATGAGAATGCATGTCCAAAACATTGACTGGTACTGTACACTTGTTGTGGACTTTATTATGAATGTGTTTACCTGCTTGTTAATCAGAATGAGGGAGAATGTGCTGTCTGTGACTTTGTGGCCTGATTGTTGGTGGGTATTTCAGAATGGTGTGAAAAACAAAAAATATCCAGTGAGCAACAGGTCTGCAGTCAGAGATGCCATGTTGTTAAGAGTGTCTTGAGCTGACAGAAAGGTTAACTAGCTGAAC